>NC_092411.1:111445172-111817047 GCF_040894005.1 Engystomops pustulosus
GCAAAGGGTATTCTGAGCACTAGATGGCTAAATGTCAGGTGTTGTCATTAAATATTGTTAATAGAGTAAAAATTGTTCCCTGCCTCATGTCTTGTGCTTGTTTTAGACAAAGCCATAAAAAATTACAGGATCAGCTTTGCCATATATTTCCTTGGAGTTTTCAGAACTGTAGGTTTCTAGTGCATATATAGCATGTTCTAAGTTACGGCCAGACCCCTACATATACACCAGATGTATGCACCAGAGACCTTGTACCATATTTTTCAGACTATAAGGCACACAAAAAATCCTTTGATTTTCTCAGAAATCAAAGATGCGCCTTATAGTCCAGTGTGCCTTATATATAAGGCATACTTACAGACAACATCTGCCATTAACTATGCACAGGTCTGCCACCTGCTGGTCATTCATCCTTATAATCAGGTGCGCCTTATAGTCCAGTGCGCCTTATATATAGGGCATACTTACAGACAACAGCTGCCTGGAACTGTGCACAGGTCTGCCCCCTGCTGGTCATTCATCCTTATAATCAGGTGCGCCTTATAATCCGGTACGCACCTTATATATGAACCTAGACGTTTTAGCAGGCATTTAGTAATGGTGCGTCTTATAATCCGGTGCGCCTTATAGTCCGAAAAATACTGTATCTACAGAAAACACAGGAAAAATTTCCACTGATTACAACCAGTGACAGCAGGTGACATGTCATCAGATTGTAGGTGTTCAGGTCCTGTATCTTCTCCATTGAACCCACCTTCACCATTTCTCCTCTTCCAGCCACATGATGGTGATGTTGGGCCCCATTGAGAAGATACAGGACCTGAACAACACAGAAACTTTGGTGACCTATACTTTCATATAAGAATTTGGAATATGGAGAATTTGACATCTCTGGTTACTGCATATGACATGCATGTTCTTTGATTCCACTGGATTATATAAAACTCTTCTAGTTTAATTTTCAGCTCAGTTTATTCCAGCTTGAATGGACAGTGCATTCAACCATTACTGAATATACTATTAACATTTTTTTATTATTTATGGAGTGTATTAACTGTTACTTTTGCCTAAATTTAGTGGGAAAGTTGCAAAAGAAGTTGTAGAGGCAAGCTCAAAAATTCAGAGAGAACCACCAGAAGTTCACAGGTAATATATAGTACTTAGGGTCTTATGTGTACTGCTAGATCTAACAGTTCCTAAGTTCTCCGTAAAAAGTAATCACTGAGGTGTCTTTACATTTAAAACTTCTGCTGAATAGATTTTCCTGTTCTATACATCCAGTAGTTAAAGGGGTTGTACCAAGTCTGAATGTTCAGTAAATGATCTGTGAGGTTCCAACCACTGGGATCCCCACTGATTACATTAATAAACCCCTTGCGATCTGGAGAATGCGCGGGACATATGCTCAACTCAATGCGCCATCAATTAGTGAAGACGGGACCACAATTCCCAGAATCATTCCATTCTCTTGATAAGTGTGTGTCCCAGCAGTCAGATATGTCCATATCACATTGGTGGGGGTCCAACAATTCATTCCGTTTAGCCACTACATTGTGAGTGCAGTTGCCTGGTTTCCGTTCCATTTTCTGATCATAAGCAAAGCTGAATTGTGGTGATGTTGGATGTCAGACCACCACCAATCTGATAATTATTAAGGACCTATTGTATGAATAGATATGCATAAGTAGATATTTCTGTCCACATTGACACCTGACAACAGTATTGTATCTATGTATTGCAGGAAAGCTACCAATAGTTGCATTTATAGGCTTAATGCTATGCATCTAAATAAACATTGCACTTTAAAGTATTTGGAGTTTTAGTTTTATTGAAGGAAAATCACCATTGTTTTTTTCTGTTTAGATCTCTGATACCTCACAGTCGCAGCTCCTATTCCTTAAACAAACAGCTTATCATTAACATGGAACCACTTCAGCCCCTCATTCCATCTCCAAGTGAGGAGGAGGAGGAGGAGGAAGAAGTGGAGTCTCCACAAGAGGAAAGTGAGTACAGTGCATTTTTTGGTTTTATTCAGTGTACTTTTTCTGCTTTGGGCTTAGTTAGTTTGCATGTTTGTTATTTTCCTTTCTTATTTGCTTTGCTTCCAGCAAGCAAAACGTTCAGTTCAATAATAAATTATGTACAAGTTATGCTAAGTTTATTGCGAGTGACTGTCAAGTTTGCAATTTCCTTGTTCCATCTGCACCAATAGATACATCCCAGTATCCTTATTTTAGATCTACCAGTCTCTAAATAAAAGGTAAATGCTGTATAAATTGCAGGCAGTATGTTATAGAGCAGAAGGTTCTGAGCAGATTCATATATAGGAAAAAGGGCAACATCGTCATACAATGTCTGATGAAATAAGCGACGTTCACATGACTGTATTTGAAAGCTTAGTAATTCTACAATATTGTACAGAGCAAGATAATGAATGCCACTGTAAATGCAAAAAGATGCAAAGATGAAGCATATAAAGCATCTTAAACATCATATATACATCTGGGAGCAGACACTTTTTAATCTGTCATCTGATGAAGAAAAATCTGTACCAAGAAAATCTACAAAAACTCATATAAACCAGATTTATCAAATAATTTACAGAATTCAGTCGCAATTTATCTAAAACATCTTGCACCACATTTATCAAAAGTTTTCAGTTTTTAGACACTTTTGTAACGGGTCTACCAAAAGGGGTATGTCTGCTGCAAGAAATGGTGTTTTTGGTGTAATCATCAAACACTTTGATATGATTACAGAATAAGACTGCGCCACTCCTGTCTGTTCATAGCATTGCAGATTAGCTCCAATAAAGTAAATGATGAAGAGCTGCTATAACAGATGAAAGCAGTCATTTTTTTATAAACTTTAAACCACCCTGTTAAAAGATATAATTGTAGCACTGCTTTTTATCAATGTCGTACGTATACAGGTAATTCTGCATATAGAGGACTTTAAATGAAGAATATCTAGCAATGCTATTCTATTTTGGAAATACTTTTTACACATAAGATAGGCTAAGTTTGCACCTCACCTTTTGTATACGCTCTGCTTATAGGCTGGGAAAGCTCCGGGTGTATAAACTCAGTGTTCACATTGCCTTACAATGGCCAACAGAGGCAACATTTTTGTAAAAAGTATTCTTTCCATCCTGCTGCCTCCTGCTGAGTGACGCATATGTTTAGCAGGGTCCGATGAACTCTGTGGGTGGTGGATGCAGTAGTTCTCCTTCAGGGGCGTAACTTGGAGAGGCAGGGCCCCATAGCAGATGTCTGAATGGGGCCCCCTGCACCCTCAGAAAATATACATATTTGTATGCTCACACATTTATACACTCTTACATACATACACACATTTATGCACTGAAAAATATGCTGCTCAATGTGCAGAATAATATGTATATACCGTATTTTTCGGCCTATAAGGCCCACCAAAAATCCTTTAATTTTCTCAGAAATCAAAGGTGCGCCTTATAGGCCAGTGCACCTTATATATGAACTTATACAGAAATGTACTACAGACAAGATGTACTGTACATTTACCAGTATTTAATAGCTCCATCCCCCGAAATTTCCTGCACTTTCCCACACAGAATACAGGGCCCCTAGTTCCTGAAGTGCCCTGGCACCACAACTAACATTGTGCCCATCCTGCCCTCCCCTAGCACGGAGAGACCGGAGCTGCCATAGTGCCGACCACGAGGCAATCATCATCATCATCAGTAAACAATCCCCCATACCTGACAGCCCTGTAACAGGGGAAAGAGAAGGAGCCACAGGGAACCCCACAGGAATAACACCCTGGCTGAGGAGGGTAGGAGAAGGGGCAGAGGGAGACAGCTTAACCCCTGCTGCATCACCCTGCATTAACCCCCAGCAGCCCATACCTCTGAGATCGGAGCTCTCTGACACGCTGAAGACAAGTTTCTCGGGAAGTGTAGCTGGCTTGAACTGTGTACAGGTCTGCCACCTGCTGGTCATTTTTAGGTACTGCATTTGATCCTGCGCCTTATACTCCAGTGTGCCTTATATATGAACCTAGATGTCTTAGCAGGCATTTATTAGAGGTGCGCCTTATAGTCCGGTGCACCTTATAGGCCGAAAAATACGGTAATGGAGCACATCCTCCATTCTTTAATGTGTCACGTCAGATACCAGGGCCCCCTTACACTGTGGGCCCCATAGCAGCTGCTATGGCTGCTACCGCTGTAGTTACGCCCCTGTTCTCCTTTGCTGAGGATACAACATGTAAGGACAGTCTCTGGGGAAACACTCAGAACATTGACGTTCACTCCTCCTCCCGCATTCAAGAGGTGATGTATTCCCATTGTATAACAGCCTAACAAAACAAAACATCTTAGGCTCAGTCCAAATCTGCATTGGAGGTTTCCATTATTTTCTGTGGGGTCTACTTTTATTCATGGACCCATTCATAGTAACAGGTGAATCGGGCAAAGACAGCACCGACAAGTACAGCACCCACAGCACCTACAAGTCATTTTGGAAGACTAGCCAAATTGCGGCATCCCCTAAATCCCCTAAATTGTAGCAAGAATACGTCAGAAGAGGCCAACTACTACAGGAACATCTATAATTAGGCCAACTATAGGTTAATATAGAACAAATAGAAAAATATGTCCCTCCAGTGAAAATACCACACATATAAATATATACCTGGAATGTATATACCACATATATATCCCTGCAAACACACACATATATATGTACAGGGTATCTGTAGCCAATCACATTCTCCCAGTATATAGATATTCCCAGCACATGCTCATATTGGTAGGCCAGCACATGTCACCAGTATATAGGTAGGCCAGCACCTCACCAGTATATAGGTAGGCCAGCACACCCCTTCCCAGTATATAAGTAGGCCAGCACATGCCTCCAGTTTATTGGTAGCCCAGCACATACCCCCTTCATAAATACAGCACAGGATAAAATAAAAGAATACTCACCTAACTGCACTCCCTGCAGCCTCCTCTTCACCTCCACATTCTTCTCTACCAGGATTCTGGCCTACTCTCTATGACCCTAGCGTCACCTACAATGTCATTGCTTAGGCCACCTGGGTCAAACAAAGGAGATTGAGATTGTACACAGGAGATTAGTTCCTCATTCCTCTCATATGTAGGTTTTGAGTAATAGATTCCATGAAAATAAAGACTAGTTAGTCCCTGGCCTCAAAAGATACAAGATGTTTTACACATGCATTGTATTGCAATAGTATGGCAATGTTTGGCTTTGCAGATGTTTTGCTTGGCATCACAGGTAACAAAAGTCCTGTTGATGGCTTGTGTATAATATGGGCCATTTATATGCCATTTCATTTTCTGGACACATCAGTTGTTATTCCTTCTTAAATATTTTAACATTTTTTTTGTGGCAAGTTTTTCTGTGGCCTTCTATTGGCTTTTAACCATTGATCAACATTGCTCTAAGTTAGTCCCTTCCAAACTTCCGAGTATGATGCGTAGAACTCGCATCACACTAGCAACAAGTGCTGCCTGGATCTCCTGGCCTGAACGCTGCAAACTGGAACTGAACTCAGCATGTCTGTTCAGTTCTGGTTTGCAGCGTTCGGGCCGGGCGATCCAGGCAGCACTCGTGTGGAAGGGGCCTTACTGTAGCAATATATAGTAGCAGCAAAGAGGATGGAATTAGAACTCATACTATCCAAATGCTACAAAAGTGCAGTTCAAGCTATTCTATTTGCTCTTTTAAATCTCAAGCATGTTAACCATAGTTTGGTGCTGCTTTTTATCTTTGCAATGTAAAATTTGAAAGCTTGGGCAATCCACAACTTACTACCCTAGAGAGTGGGCGCAGCTCATATCAAGTGTTGTTTTAGTCCTGGGAAGTTTGTCGGACAACGCTAATGGTATACCCTGACTGTATGACCCAGAATTATTATTGGGATGAGCAGACTATGTGTGTTGTACACAAAGGCCCTCTGGTGGCTACATTGCAAAGTGACAGGACTACTTCATACAAAGCAGTCTAATTTACCCTTATAATATATAAATAATAATCTTTGTACAGCACAATCATATTCCGTAGCGCTTTACAAATCACGGGGGACATATACAAATAAAATAAGACATTACAAAGCAAAAACATAATCAAATGAAACCATAGAAGTGAGGGCCCTCCTCATAAGAGCTCACAGTCTTTGAAGAAGGGGTGACACAAGAGGTGTAAGACTTTGTATAATGGTTCATTTTACCCTGTACTGGTATTTATTTCTAAAGTTGGTAAAGATAGCTGAAATACCTAACTAATAATCCATGAATATATAATTCAGGGATGTACCGTATATACTTGAGTATAAGCTGAGTTTTTCTGCACAATTTTTGTACAATTTAAAAAAAAAAAAAATAAACTCTGTACTTACCTTTCCGACGCCCCCTATAGGATCTCTTCCTTATTCCCTTTCCGCCGGCAGCGCCAAGTCCGTGCTCGCTAGTAGCGCACAGACTATGATGTTGGCAAGCAGCTGATGTCATAGTCTGTGCACCGCCAGTGCGCAAAGACCGATCACTCTAGTAGAAAGTAGTGGACCTGCGGTGGGTTGGGGGCATCAGAAAGGTGAGTACAGAGTTTATTATTTTTAGATGCTGGGCAGGGGGCTCACTGGCTATTTACAGGGGGCTGGCTATTTACAGCGTACTGTGTGGCTATATACTGGCTAGCTGTATTCTGGGGGCTGGCTAGCTATATTCTGGAGGCTGGCTGGCTATATACAGGGGACTAGCTGGCTATATACAGGTGCTGACTGGTTATATACAGGGGACTGGCTATATACATCCATCTGTATATAGCCAGCCTTTGTATATAGCCATATATAGGGGCTGGTTATATTCTGGGGGCTGGCTGGCTATATACAGCGGACTGGCTGGCAGTATACAGGGGCTGACTAGCAGTATAAAGGGGACTGGCTGGCTATATCCAGGGGACTGGCTGACTAGATACAGGGGTTCCCCAGCTATTTGCAGTAACAGTAGGCTCTTCAAATAATTGATTAATAGTTCATAAAAATTTTCTTGGACATAATGGAAGTATATGTTAAATTTAGTTTTGACCCCTTAAAAGTGCATGACTGCAGGACTGATCAGACACAGGCAGAAATGGCTTTTAGCAACCCACAGGCGATGATCTTCTCCATTGGGTCCAGAACTTCACAGTGACTAACCCCAGCAATGACTTGCTGCAGAATATTTCCTCAGATTTCTTCAGCTCCATTAAGCAAACCCCCACAGTAAAATATTTATTTTTGAATAAGAACTGGAAAAAATTCCAAGAATTAACACATAAAGTGACTGTGATAAGAGGCGTTTAGACCCAGCCCTGGTCTTGTCAGTAGTCATATAAAGTATAATAAGGAGTAGTGTGGATGTCATTGGGCTATATGAATATAATAGCCCCTCATTATAGATATGGTCCTAGAATAAAGCTTCTTGGAGAATGGAGGATGCGTCCATTCTGCCTGCTTTCAATCTGTGATTTCTGGACCTTTGAAGGACCTTTAAAAGTCCTGAAATTGCCCCTAGAACGCCCTCTTCACTGTAATTTATAGTCCTGCATCCTTGAGTATTGTATGATCCTTTTTAGATGTCTTTTTAAAGAAATTTATATGTGGTAATGATAAGTATTTGTAAAGTGTAAAAAACAGTAAAGATTTATTTTTTAAAAAAAAAAAGTAGTATAGTATATAGTACATACTCTGAGCTGGGGTGTTCACGCCCCCACCCATCTTATACCTGCCACACTTTCCACCCCGAAGAAGCTTATAAGTAACCTGCCACCAGAGTGCCCGACCTGATGACGTGTCAGCTCACTGCTCGCCCTCTCTCTCCGAGAGAGAATGTGGTAGAGGGGCAGGAGCCAGGAGAGACCAGAGGGCAGTGAATAAATTACATAGCAGATGGAAGTTGTCATTTGAAATTTTCAGCACTTTGTCTTTAGCAACCTGTTCCCTGATAAAAATCGCACTTTGTGACCGGTTCCCTTTAAAAAAAGGAGGAGAAGAAATCTGGCAGAGATGGCATAGCAAAACAGTCTTGCCATCAAAACTGAAAATGTTAATCCACTAAGGGGCAATCTATGAAACTTTTACAAGCCAATGTAGTGCGAAAATGTTCGGTTGCCATAAGAAGCAGGATTAACAATAAAGTTTAATTACAGACACCTTTGATAACTGTTATAACTGTTTATAGTAGCCGAAGGCTACAATACAGTAAATTACCAACATCCAGAGAGCCGTTTGTAACTAGGGGTTGTCTGTAAGTCGGGTGTTCTTCAGTAGGGGACCACCTGTAATGTTTTCTTTGCAATTGAGGTTAGCTAAAAGACATGATTCTAAAATCTGATGCGGTATATATGCCTTTCATAAAGAATGAACATACATACCTAGTACAGAATGTTTCAAAGGCTCTTTTTGAATGGGTTGTCCAGAGGAAAAAATAATTTTGCTAATGATATTTGTCCATATAAACAATTTTCTGCATTTAGCAGGTTCCATTAGATCTTCTGTTCTAAATAGCGTAAAGAAGTACAGCCTGCATCTCAGACAATTTTTATGTCATTTAAACCCAAGACACAGCGTGTGAAAGTTGTATTTTTACATTTTTTTATGAATTTTTTTTTTGCTGTCATCTTTTTTAAGCTTTCTGTGTGGTTATAGAGAAATTAGTTGCATATTAGATGTGTCTTTAGTACACTAGACAATCCAAGGGAACGCAGAAAACTGCACCTGACATTTCAACTTTTCTTCCGAGCCTCCCAGAGAAAGCCTGCACGTGAGCAAAGGACCTTCCCAGACTAGGAAATAATTAAGTGAGTTTAGGTTTTATTATTTGTATTATCTACCTTGGCCTATGGCTTGAACTTACTACTGCTGTAAACCCGCTATAAAACAAGTTATGAGTTTTATTATCATTATACCTACCTGTTCAGCTACCTGATCTTTCTAAATCCTGCTTGCAAAATCTACCCTCTACCCACTTTTTCTGCCTTGTGTTTGTGTGCAATGCTCTAAACCTGCATTATGTCCCTGAGGCAATCTAAATTCTACTATGTGTTTACTATGTGTGTCATTTTATTGTTAATATTGTATACTTTTTGTCTATAATCCGGCAAACCAGAAATCAAGGACTGATCTATTATTTCCTAGTGCTCTGCATTTAGTGACAGATTGTAATGTGAACATTAGGGGAGGGGTTGGCCTCCTTGACCATGGTTCCCAGAGATTCATGCCATAGCTATCTAAACTCACCTAACCTAAAAGGCTATTCTTAGCTATCTTTAGTTTTTCACCGTTGGGTTACATCCTTTTGGAAACAGTTTTTCCCCCTTGATCCTTATAAACTTTAGTCCATTTGTGATCAATGAAAAATAGCTCATACTAGGACACACTCTGCTTTTAATTGGAACAGGTATAAAAATGGCTGGTGTGAATAGTTACAGAAAAAAGTATTGCGTTATGTTTTTTTTTAATCAGATATTTTTATTGAACATTTTTTTATATAACAACACACCCAACAAGTACAACCTGGAGTGGAGTATGTACATATCATTACAATAAGCTCTGGTTTTATACAATAATACAAACTCAAATTATACTCATAAAAACATTACAAGAGAATTACAGTTGTATCCTTCTTCTCATACAGAATTTACATTTTATCAAATACGCTTATTATTGGTAGCATACTCCCTCCTTCCCTTCCTAACTCCTCCCACCCACCCTTGCAAGCCAGCTTTACTAAGACCAGTCAGTTATTCACATATTAAAGAAGACCTAAACCTATCTTTACTTATTTTGCCAACGATAATTGATATTCTAAACTAGTTCTTAGTCTTATAAGGGAGCTTGATGGTAAACCAGGTGTAACTAGCCACTTGCCCCAAATATTTTCAAATTTGGAGACCCCATTCCTCTTCACATACGTACTATATTCCAGTAGTATTATTGCATTCAAACGGTCTATAAACTCTTTCTTGTCCGGTGGCCTAGGCCTGATCCAATGAGCAGCTATAACTTTTCTAGCTTGATATAAGGATCTTTGTATTGCAATGTTATTAGGGTCTGTCAGGTTGTCTATCTTCAGTACTCCCAATAGACATGCTAGGGGACTTTCCTCAATTGTTACAAAGAAGACTTTATGCGTCAATTCTAATACAGATTTCCAGAAGGATTCCAGTTCCCTACATCCCCACATCATGTGGAGTATATCTGCCTCTTCAGTTCCACATCTTGGGCATTCTGAATTAGGCCTAGCTCCTATACGAAATAGTATTTGGGGTGACCTATATGTTCGGTGTAAAAGAAATAAATGAGACATCCTGGGTGCTTCACTAGGCGAGAGGGTTGGCACCAATTCCAAAGCTTCAGTCCACTGCTCCTCTTCAATAGGGCCCACCTCTCTATTCCAATGTTCCCGACATTTTAATGGAATATTCTTAATAGAGTCATTTAATAGCACTGTATAAGAATATGAGATCAGGCCTTTAGTAGAACTTGACTTCACTATTCTATTCAATGCTCCATTGGAGCCCACTTCTATCTGATCTACCCTGGACTGTTTATGTTACATAAACAGTCCACACACACTGCAGTTTTTCACTTTGATGTGAATAAGGCATTACCAACAGATTATCACATGGAATCCAATCTGGGCTTAGACTTGTCTATTCAAAACTCTTCTTTTAGCAAAGGCATTCTTTTATTGACGTGAAAGCAATATTACATATATTACATTTTACAGTAGATGGTACAAACAATTAAACAATCACATGCTCACGCTCTTTTTGAGGGGTAGAAAAAGAAAGTTTAAAAATAAATGATTAAGTATAAAAATTCAAATGCCCTGATTTTTCATAAAACACATATTTAAAAAAACACATCGGGTATCCAGTATGTGAAGATCCACATTCTTAAAATATTAATCCCATATAGTAAATTCAGTAATAGAAAAAACATCCACAACCTGACAGATCCTGGTTCTTAAAAAGCTAAAATAATCTAGCATGACAAGTTAGGTATTACTGCATCTGTAACAACTTCTATATATTGTCATGGTTCATCTCATATGGTAGGGTCGGCAATAACAAAGGTTTCATAGACAACAGGATTCAAATTGAAACTGTAAATTTATTTCCAAAATGTCAACACCAAACAAAACTTAACCTGCCATTTAAATTAACCCACCTTAATAAATATAATGTATAATAGATTAGAAAGCATTACCCTTATCCCTAAATGGTTCCTTTCCATGGCTGCAATGTCACAAAATTCAGCTTGTAAACTTATATGCAAATCACCTGATGTGAGTTCAATCATCAAGTGAGTTCTGCATTTTTAATTGCATTGCCCTGCCTCCCTGCATTGCCCAACCTCCTTGTTCCTGATTGACAGGTCTCACTGCTAGGACATAATCCTGTGTGATGCATTGAGCAAGAGGTCTGTTATATTATTGGAAACTTATTGTCATGTGACCAGGTTGATGTCATCTAAGGTTATGTGCCAGGGTGTTGAAGAGAGTGGGAGGGACAGAGGAGAGAATGATGCTGACAGTAATAATAAAGTCTGTAGGTGTTTAGGCTTCCCTTCACTGTGTGTAAAGTGATAAGCTCTGAGGTGTGGGGATACAGAGAATTGCAGGGTGAAAGTGGTTCTGTTACCTGTGGGATGGCTGGGCCACACCTTAAACACTAACTTTTCACAGTCTCAGATGGAATTGAGGGCTTCCACAGGAACAGCCTACTCTATGGTGCTTCCTTGTAATCTCTCTCTCTTCTGGGGGCCACTGTAGAGGTTTTAGAGTTGCTGCATGGATTTTTATGGTGGTCAGCGATGTGGACCCATAGTTGCCCAGGGCCAACCCCTGATAATGCTTTCCAGTAAGATAACTCTTGATGATAATTAGGTGCAGATGGACCAGACAACAGGGAAACAAGAAGGAGGCGGTGCAACAATGACTTTTTAAATTATAAGTTACAGGTTCTTGTACAGTCCAGTTAGATTGTAGTTAGATTTTAATGGCAGCCTGGAATGAGTTACTGAAACCCCATTTTATCACTGCGAGTAGGAAGCTGGTTGGCCCTGTAATCCTGACTTTCCCAATGGGGCTTGAGTCTTTTCCCTTCCTATAAGATAGGTAGCTTTCTGTTTAAAGTATCTAGGCTAAGCCAAAAGCTACTACAAGCTGTCTTGGTGTTCCCTGTCGCACATGTTGTGCCATATAAACTAATAGGCTCCTGTCCGATGTAGAATTGCTCTTTAAACTGGCATGGGCAATGTAGTTCCATGCCCCTACCTTCCCATTTACCACCCACTTGGCGCAGAGGTGGCATAGGAGGTGACTTTTTCATGGGTTGTACGCCAGAAAACTGGCATACATACCATGCCCCTTAATAGGTCCTAAATGGTATAATTTAATACATAAACTCATAAAGTCATTCTACAAAGATGTGTTTACATGCTGTGCAGGCAGAAACTGATGAGTACTCAGTCCCTTTAAGGCTACATTCACACGATGTGTGCCCGCCATACCATAGCATGGCAGGCACACGTTGGCGCCAGGGAGAGGAGGAGGGGGCTGCTCACCCCCGCCCCTTTCCATAGTGAAATATGGTGCACGGCACCGTATTCTGGAGAAAGATAGGACCGTACCGCTCCCGTACGACGTTGTGTGCCCATTACCGTCGGTGGGGGTTGTATATATACGGCGTATGTAAGTCCCCCATACGGTCGTGTAAATATAGCCTAACTTTGTTTATTACTTTACTGAGTAAATGGATGCATGAGAAGTTACTGGTTGCTTTTTCTTTTAGCTGATAATCCTGCTAGGGAAGCCCTTTTAATGTACTTACCACAGTCAGCAATGCACAATTATGACCAATAATAAATGTAGAAATTGTTATTGGTTAAGGTAGCTACAACATGTTTGTTTAATCTACACTGTAAAACTAACCATAAAACAGTAAAAGCACAATTTAGTGTTTATTTATGTCACTCTATGGGTAATCACATTCCACTCCATTAATTGATTAGACTACCTGTAACCATATATACTGTAGATAGTGAGAAAGGATAAAGTGTTGAGTTCCACAGTGTTTATTCTTAGAATGGTGGATCATTTTATCCTCCCATTTAAATCCCTAGGCTTTGTCTATGTGACCTTCCTATTCTGTAGCTTGCTATAAACTATTCTGGCTCAGGTACATCACAGCTATTCTTCCTAACTACTGATACAGACCATTGCATGGCACAGCTAAGAGAATATCAGTCATGATGGTGAAGTGCCTGGTTAAAATCAAGACTACAAAAAGTATTTATTTGCGCATGGTGAATCACTCCAACAAAGAAATCTTTATCCGCTTGCTGAAGTTTGGATCTAGGATCAAAGCAACAAGTGCTGGTAAATTTGCTTTCTTTCTATAATTTTCCATGTACAGACAGGGTGAAGCGGAGGACATATGGATGGTATTAGTAACTTATGTAGTCAGTTTTTTGTCAGTTTTTATCCTTTAGGTTAGATTTGGCTTTTAGTTTATTCTGAAGTACCTAAATGACAATGTGATAATTTACTTGCAGGTATATAAAGATATATATATATATATATATATATATATATATATATATATATATATTATGTATGTGTGTGTGTGTATATATATGTGTGTATATATGTATGAGTATATACACTCACCGGCCATTTTATTAGGTACACCTGTCCAACTGCTCGTTAGCACTTAATTTCTAATCAGCCAATCGCATGGCGGCAACTCAGTGCATTTAGGCATGTAGACATGGTCAAGACAATCTCCTGCAGTTCAAACCGAGCATCAGTATGGGGAAGAAAGGTGATTTGAGTGCCTTTGAACGTGGCATGGTTGTTGGTACAAGAAGGGCTGGTCTGAGTATTTCAGAAACTGCTAATCTACTGGGATTTTCACGCACAACCATCTCTAGGGTTTACAGAGAATGGTCCGAAAAAGAAAAAACATCCAGTGAGCGGCAGTTCTGTGGGCGGAAATGTGTTGTTGATGCCAGGGGTCAGAGGAAAATGGGCAGACTGGTTCGAGCTGATAGAAAGGCAACAGTGACTCAAATCGCCACCCGTTACAACCAAGGTAGGCAGAAGAGCATCTCATCTCTGAACGCACAGTACGTCGAACTTTGAGGCAGATGGGCTACAGCAGCAGAAGACCACACCGGGTGTCACTCCTTTCAGCTAAGAACAGGAAACTGAGGCTACAATTTGCACAAGCTCATTGAAATTGGACAGTAGAAGATTGGAAAAACGTTGCCTGATGAGTCCCGATTTCTGCTGCTACATTCGGATGGTAGGGTCAGAATTTGGCGTCAATAACATGAAAGCATGGATCCATCCTGCCTTGTATCAACGGTTCAGGCTGGTGGTGGTGTCATGGTGTGGGGAATATTTTCTTGGCACTCTTTGGGCCCCTTGGTACCAATTGAGCATCGTTGCAACGCCACAGCCTACCTGAGTATTGTTGCTGACCATGTCCATCCCTTTATGACCACAATGTACCCAACATCTGATGGCTACTTTCAGCAGGATAATGCGCCATGTCATAAAACTGGAATCATCTCAGACTGGTTTCTTGAACATGACAATGAGTTCACTGTACTGAAATGGCCTCCACAGTCACCAGATCTCAATCCAATAGAGCATATTTGGGATGTGGTGGAACGGGAGATTCGCATCATGGATGTGCAGCTGACAAATCTGCGGCAACTGTGATGCCATCATGTCAATATGGACCAAAATCTCTGAGCAATGCTTCCAGCACCTTGTTGAATCTATGCCATGAAGCATTGAGGCAGTTCTGAAGGCAAAAGGGGGTCCACCCCTAGCATGGTGTACCTAATAAAGTGGCCGGTGAGTGTATATGTATATATGGATGGTCCAACACAGTGGAAGAATTTGTCAGAAATCTGATGTGCACGTTTTTGCTACAAAAAAGTTGTGTGACTGTAATTATTGTCAGTTTGGTTCGAGACTGACTACATCTTATCCTAGATCAGCTGCCTGAAGGGGCTGCAGCACTCAGTGGACCGCTGCAGCCTCCTTTCTGTGCACTGGGAAAAGTGTTGCAAATAGTGTAGCAACTGCGCCTTGCATGGAAGCTCAGTACCATTCTCATAAATGAGACTGAGGTGCTGAAGGATCAAGTGATAAAGAGATGCAATGTCAGTCACTAAGAAAAGGCCACTATCCCTTCAATCAGTTGATTGGTGTAAATCAAGATCTTATTAAGAATTCATTGCTATTTCAACATGTGCTATCTGTATTGCTGAGTACCACATTTAGAATAAAATATTCACACCAGGTTTTGACCATTTACTATGGCTGCCTGGCCATAATTGATATTAGAAATCCCTTATGATAGATTTCAAAGCCACACATTTTGCGTCTGAAGTAATGATCTTGTATTAAAGGCTGTCCAGTAAATCTCCCCCTTTATTTATATAATTGTCTGCATATCGCAGCTGAAAGACGAAAAAAGAAAAAATTGCAATTGGCAGTTGTCCATTGTCAACATTTGCACATCTTTTGATGTTTCTAAATAAAGCATTTTAAATTCAAAAGTTTTTTTGTACTGCATTTTTACATTGCTGTCTAAAATGAATGTCTAAAATTTTTTAACCTATTTTTAACCTGAATTTTTTTTGTGTAGCATTTGCGACTTTTTAAAAAGTCCTAGTTGGCAAATATATCTAACTTTAATCTAAAGAACTGGATTTAGATAAAAACAATGAATCAATTGAAAAACAGTGCACAACATTTGTCGCAAAAATGTCTCTGTGCAAAAATCTGCGACTTTTTTGTTCTAACATTTAGATAAAAGGTAGTGACAAATCTCCCTCTATTTGTGTAATCAAAAGTTATACAATTTTCCAGGATACTATCTGTATCAATTCCTCACGGTTTTCTAGATTTCTGATTGCTGACATTCAACAGGAAGCTTCAGTGTTCACTTCCTGTGGATAAGAACCGGTCCATGGTCATGTGATGTCCAACAGGTACACAGCTCTGATTACCAAACAGTGCACCTGTGAGACATGACCATGGACTGTTTTTTAGCCACAGGAAACAATGAAGCTTACTGCTACATGAAATATTTGTTGTGTTTTTTTCTGTAGTGTTTGGTCCAGTTTTTGAAGCTCTAAATCCAAAAGTGGATATAAAAACAATGGCAAAAATAAAGTTAAGAATAATTCTTCTCCCTGCTCAATCCATTTAAACATTTTTTAAAAAAACCATTAAAACTGTAGCCTTTTGTGTATTGAAAACAGATTTAGTTGGAGACAGCAACAAGTTAAAATGCTATTTTTATGATGGCTGCTTTATTGCTATTTTATTAATAGTTTTAGGGCACATCATTTTTGCAATATTGTATGAAAAAAAGTAATAGAAATGCTGAAATTGAAGCATAAAGACTTCATATTAATCATC
Source organism: Engystomops pustulosus (assembly GCF_040894005.1). NCBI lineage: Eukaryota > Metazoa > Chordata > Amphibia > Anura > Leptodactylidae > Engystomops > Engystomops pustulosus. The sequence continues at coordinate 111,461,668 of NC_092411.1, forward strand.
CAAATTGTTGATTCATAAAGACAAAATGATTATCTCTGGGTGTTCAATGGAAATAAGATTTATGTAATTACACAGAGATCATAGTAACATAAGACCCACAGGTCTTCTAGATGAAGAACTAATTAACTGTGTTCCTTCATAAATGAGCCTTCTTAACCTCTGATCTATGAAACAGATCTGTCACTATGGTATCAATATGACATTGACCAAGTTACATAAAGTTACATACCAAAGAAAACTGACTTATTCTTTAAATTCTGTCAGTGCCAACAGTTATTATATGTGTCTAAAGATTTTCTATTGGATAAACACTTGTAAGGTTTTTCAGCATAGGCTTGTTATTTTTGTTAATGTCTTGTATTACTCAACTGCACAGTTTTTAGGACATTTAATTCTATCTCATGGGGAAATGAAAAAGAATACAAATTCTGTAATTTATTTTTTCATGATATTATTATGTCATGGATTACATATTACATTTATTCTGTGGGCCAGTGTGGTTGTGGGGATAGCACGTATGTATAGTATTTTAGTCTTTTGTGCTGCAGTACTTTGAGTGCCACAACTTTATCCTTTAATAAAATTGTATTTATAGGTTTGCTTTATGGGGGACAAGTTAAAAATTTAATTGGTGCATACACCCAACTTTAGACCTATAAATTATGTGGGGAAAATGGAATAAATGTATACAATATTCCAAAATACATGGATTAAAATAATTTTGGAAGGATCTTATGTCATTTAGGATGATTCCTCATACTTCTAGTTGACTCAGCATTTTTGTTTCCTTTAGGAAGCAAAAAGAGGGGAGACAAAGGGAAAGATGTTAAAAAACAGTCAATGAACAATTATGTGCAAGGCCAACTTAATTCTTCCAAAATTTTGAAGGCCAATATTAGGCCTACGGTTGCCTAAGACATCATGTTGTCGGGCAGTTGGAACAAGCAGATTAACCCCTATCCTCTGTCTTTTAATATGTAGCTGCCACAGTCACCATGGACTGTGTCATGTAAGAGGCTGGACTGCCTCTAATCAGTGAGACATAAAATTAAATCTGCCCTGAAAATCAATTATGGATAAACAATGGAAACTTACTCATAGATCCACCATGGACACATACTTATAGATCCACCATGGACACATACTTATAGATCCACCATGGACACTTACTCATAGATCCACCATGGACACTTACTCATAGATCCACCATGGACACTTACTCATAGATCCACCATGGACACTTACTCATAGATCCACCATGGACACTCATAAATCCAGGCACCTTGACTGTGGAAATCTCCGTATGTCTGGCAGCTTTGGCCAGAGGGTTTGTTTGAATCAAGTCCATCCAGTATCCATTCTTTTTTCTTATTTACAATAAAAAAGACCTTACTTTCAACATCTTGTATAATGCCATTCCCTCCCATAGCTTTCTATTGTGTTATACTGTAGTTCTGATTGTGGTAGATATATACCTTGTTAGATAGCATAGCTGATAATTCTGGGAGTGATTGAGAAGAATTTTAATAACAGATTAGCTTCCAACTGAAGACTTGTTTAGCTGTGTGAGGATTAAATGTCCTGAAGGGGGATAGCCATTAAAAGTAAAATATTTCAGGTTAGATTTCTGTTCTGAGCTTTAGAAATTCTCATTTAATTTACCATATTAAACAAGCTGCTAACTAAAGAAGTATTCTCACAATATGTTATGTGTTGCTAATAGTTCCTTCTCATCATTGCCCACTACTATCTTATGTTAGTATTGACTACTATGTTATGTCCGGGTCCTGATAATTAATCATTATATCTTATTTTCTTCAGGTATTCTGCTTTCACAGCAAAATGATACTAATTCTTCCCCTGCGCCTGGCAGCTCCCCATCTAGGGATATTGAGATAATGCCAGATGTTAGATACGATGGAGAGGACAGCATGAATGAGGAGCCTCTAACTATCTCTGAGCAGGTGTACAATCCCAGTGCTAGCTTGCTGCCGACACCGGTAGATGAAGGGGTGGAAATGCTCTTTAACAGCTCACTCAGAGCAGAGTGTGAAAGAGACAATGCAGATTCTTTTGAGGAGTTTGATGCCGATGAACATGCATTTCTGATTGCAGAGGAAGAAGAAATGAAGGAGGCCAGGAAAGCCTTGAGCGTGAGCTACAACTTCCTGATGGGAAACATGCAACTCAATGCATTTCTGAAGAGCTTCTCACGGCTGGTTTTGGTAGCCTTGGGATTGCTCTTGGTGCTTCTACCGATGTTGCTCGTCCTGCTGGAGTCAGACATTGACATTTCCTTTCTACACGATATCCGACAGACTCCGGAGTTTGAGCAGTTTCACAATGAGTACTACTGCCCACTTAGGAAGTGGTTGGCATGTAAAATCAGCTCAGCACTCAATGTTGGCAAGAGCTCTTAAATTATTGCAATATTAATAACTGAGGGTTATATTCAGATGTTTCTCTTCTCCACCATATCTCCACAAGAGGTCACTTTGATCCCCAAATGGGTTGGCCATACTGCTACCAAAAATACAGGAATGCATTGTAAATTGTCTAGAATTCATTGTTTCTTACTGTATAGTGAGGTAATAAAGACAAATAATGTCTATATTTTTAGCAACTGACATATTGATGTGTATAAAGCAGGAAAAGTTTCAAGATTTTCACTTTAACCTGTTCCTGAAGAGTCATTTTGAATAAAACCCTCACTATAAATTTCTGCAACCCCTTCCTGCCAGAGAGGACTGATACACAGATGTGTGGATCAGTCATCTTTGGCAATAGAATGGGTAACCGATGCCTATACAAGCAACATTTTTTTGCTGGTTTTATTTTCTTACCTTTTTATGTGTTGAAATATTTTGGTAAATTTGTAGTAAAGAAATATGTCTTCTTAACTTATTTCATTGTACAGACCTAAAAGTTTACTGCACAATCGCATGTTGAGAATATTTTTATGTGTCTGGCAAAACTGCTTTTTTCCAATGTTTATTTCTCTTTTAGTCTATGCCTTGTGTATATGTTATGTTTTCCAAAACTCAGATGGTACTTTCACAGCACAGGAATTTTGTCCAGATTGTATATTGTTGGTGGCTACAGCCAGGGCAATACAAAATCAAATGTTTGTGTATTACACTTTGAAAAGGATGTATGTTCCTACTTTGGACATATGGTTCTTAAAGATTGCATAAGCCTTTAGAGGCTCCATATAGAGTAAATGAACAATGAAGGAAATTTATGAAATGAATGAAATCCCAGGAAACAAAGAAACTGCTTGTTTGATGAATTTCAGGTTGTTCACAGATATCACTATGACCTGTGCAGAATGGAGCTGCACTCCCCACTTATAATATAAACTAATAAAATAAGAAAGTAGCCAAAGCAGAAATTAGTGAAAAGAAATTACAGTTATCAACTATAGGCATTTACATGTTAAGATCTTTCATAAATACATATTTTCATTTTTCGTCCAGCTGCGCTCCGTTCTACAGACAATGTTATTACTCATTAAGCCATTATATTGTATATAATAGTTTCCAAGTTCTACTGAAATTAAAAGCTGAACAATATTTCTTTTAAATATTATTCTAAATTATATTATATAAATTTGTGCCTGTATTGTCCAGCCACATCAATCTATACATCAGGTTTTCCTGATCTGCAGGAACCTTTGGAAAACAAGAATGGGGGTCAGTTTTATCCGAAATTAATGCAGAGTCAGGTTGCACTTGCTGGCTGCCCGCCATTCACTGTCTATGGCACAGGTGATTCTCTGCTATCTCCACCATCGACATGAATAGAGCAATAGTCACATGTGCAACTAGATTCTCTATTCATTTGGGAAGATTCACCATAGGGACCCCCACAGTAAGTTATCCCCTTACTTTGGATAGGGGAATAGATGATGTGGCTGGACAACCAGCTTAAGGGCTTTACACCGTAACCCTACTTATTACCTATGCATAGGACAGGGGAAAAGTATGTAATAGCAAGGGTTGACACACCAATCGATGACAAGAAGTGGTGTCACCTGTGTAAATAGAGCAGTAATGCATATGTGTGACTATTGCTCCACTCACTCGGGGTGGATGGAGATAGCCAAGTACAGTGCTCCACCAGTCACATAGGAGCGAATGCATGCACACTAATTTAGCAAATGTTCCCCACAGTGCCATGGTTGTCTTAAGATAATCTCCATTACATAAAACAGAATGGGGCATGGTATATGGAATCAAAGGGACCAAAAATTGAAAAAAGTAGAGAATAATTCATTTTTGTGAAATGGTATTGTATACTTAAGGGGCATGGACAATATCTCACAAAAAATACATTGATATATCCGAAACTAGTGGCTGCATTTAATTTCTGGTCAGGATGCAGATTCACTTTTTATTTCCCGGGATCTAGCCTGATATTTTCAAAGTTTATAATAATTTCCACTTATTTGTGCATTTCACACATGAGACAGAGAGACAGATACCATGTCTGACCAGGCATGCATAATCTATCTCTAATGTCATCTCCTGTCTTATAGAAATCAGTCACATTAAAGGATGTATATGCTCGCTCTCTCTATTGTAGTAGGTGGAACATCTGTAAGGGCTGAAAAATAAAACAAGGTATTAGGCTTGTGCTATATGGTGACATGTTATATAAAGATTGAGGAGTTACATTGTGTACTTGTATGCATAGTCAATGGAGTCTTTTTGTAACCGACAACCTTATGCAATTGCAACATAGAAGTGACAGAGAAGAAGACTCACATACAACACGTTTAAAATCTAAAATATTCATAGTTATTTATAGTCAGGTCACACAAATCTTTAGAATTTAGAATTGCCAATAGGTACAGTTCACCTGCCTTCATTATAGTGGTCCTGAAAAGTGAAAGCTACACAGGTGGGTGGGTGCTCTGTGCAGGAAAGACAGTTTTCTTATGACAGTATAAAATATACATGCACTATTTGTGAAAAAAATATTGAGATGTCAGTTTTTGACATTTTATTCTGTATATTTTGCGTAATATAATTGAATTGTGTAATTTATTTTAATAAGGAAATATATATTTATATATATATATTTCTGTTATCAGTTTACCATTGTGCTATCACTGATATCATGACATAACAGGGAGTATCACATAGGTATAATTCACATGGGCAATCATATTTTACATACAAAGCATGACTGCAATAACCAGACCATCCATAGTTGTATTGAAGTGGATATAGATCACCATGATGTCATATTGGTCAGGTTCGGTGGGAGTCTAGTTGTTGCAGTTGTAGTTATGGTGTGGTATCATGGCTATGACTAATAACATAGCATTTGGGTTACATCCTGATTCTCAGAAAAGATTGAATGGCAGTGGATTTATTTTGCATTCACCTGTTACAGTTCAATCTGCTTTCTACCACAAATTACTAATAGGGTGAATTCATGTTTTGTTTTTGGATCCAGGGAATAAGTGTTCAGAGCCGAAGGAAAAAGAGGAGGTAATTGGTTGCTTTGCATAACAGAGCTTTGTAAAAGACTGCTTTTACTCATTGTGATGTCCCATAAAATTCTCTAACTTACTCATACATTACCTTCCATGCTGGCATGCCCTTTCCTCCCATCTGATATTGGTTATTCCTGCTCTACACTAAGTATATACAGATATTGATGCAGTCAGGAGGCCTGTGTCATTATAGCAGCACAGGCCAAGCCTTTGGAAACATATTATAAAAAAGCTTAAACAAACAACCATCCTGCAATTGTATTCATCCAGGGGATTACAAGCCGCATGTTATTTGGAGAACTGAAGGGATTCGTTTAAGGTCAGATTTAATCTGATTTATAGTGGATTTTTGTGTAGCTGCTCAGATGTAGACATCCCATCAGTGATCTAAAATCTGTAATGTCTTGTACAGTTTGCAAAATTAGGGTGAAGGAAAGTTGTCATCAGGATATATTGTTTTACAATGAACATTTAAAAAAAAACATCTTGAAGCGCCTTCGTGTTTATAGTTTAATATCTGGAAAATACCAGAATATATAAGGCATCAGGATGACTACTAGTTCCCATGGATATGTCAGTCATATATGCAACTTTAGTACTTAATCAATATAAACTTTTTACCATAGGACTTTATATGTCATTTATTACATGTGCTGATGGAGATATCCTTGTAACAGCTGTCTCCCCCAAATAACCCATGTCTTGGGGCTCATACTTATTCATTACAATGTGTAAACTGATATTTATGTGCTTTGTATGTATGTGCTTCCTATACTTCATATATGGTTATACAAATTTGTATGTGCATTAACATTACACTATTTATGTATTGTCTGCTCACAATTTCTTTCATCAGACTTGGAGAATGGCTAGAAGCAGGTTAAAGTAAGTGGAACTCATGATTGAAGAAAGTGGATGGCTTCCTTGCAAGTGACATAATTGGACGTTTACCAATATTTGGGGTAGATTGCTTGAAATGAGAAATTCAGAATTTCATTTTTTGGCTGTCAAAAGGTTATTAAGTTACTATGGACAAGTATTTGATGTTTTTTTTTTTTTTAGTAATTTTTTGTATTTAACGTCCTAACAGTTCTCAGCATAAGATGATATTTCAGTAGACTAAAGATATTAGTACGGTGTTATAGAATTTGGAGGGTAAAGGAAGACTATCCTAATGATACTAAAGGCACTTTCTATTACTTCTATATATTCAATATGCTGCTTACATCACAGCATATTCGCTTTTAGGCTTAAATAGAGACTTTGTTTTACCTCTACAAACTGCTGTAATATCTGGATAGGTAAAAAGATGATTCTTCCAGATATATAATTTTTGTACTCGCTGCCATTCCCCCATAGACAGCTTGTGGAGGGTTAGAATGCTGTATACTTATGCATACCCAGGACTACAAGGCTCAAGATATAATGGAAAGGACTCCCATGTACTTCCACACCTGGATCTTTGTGGGCTGCTTAGGCCTTTCCACTTGTTCATCCATTACAGAATTTTCAGGTGATGAAATAAGGTGATACATTCCCATTAAACACCATAAATCCATAACATTTCATTTTAGACCTATGCGATGAACAGTTGTATTATATGTATGTCTCGGTTCCACTTTCGTTTTGGAAGTCACAAGCAGTTTTGACATTTGTCATTTTGACTCATTGAAGTTGCACAGACCCTAAAATTAGACCCTTCATTTGAACAGTAAGTCTTAAGAATATTGAAATAACATATATTATGTTTAAATCTACAAAAAGGTTGTATTATGTATCTCATAAGACTTGTCTGTGCGGATATCCTAGAAACGAAGGCCTGCTTGTGTAATACCTTACTGTAATTTGTAAAACTGAATTTCTATACACTTCTATGGAATATCTGCTGATGCAACATGAATTAATGTTGTTATCAGCCCAATAAAGATTTTTATTAAAGGGACCTGTGCTACAACTTTGTGACCTATATATAAATTATGGTTCTAAAATCTGAAAAATTATGCCAAAAATGGTTTGTCCCCAGTCTAAGACCTTCTCCAGACTGCTGCAATATAGGGTTCATACTACAAGTCCAACACATATTCTACATTCAAACCAGTAGAACTTAAAGGGGTTGTCCACTTTCACCAAATATTTGATATGGTTTGTGTAAGAAAAAGTTAACCAATTTTCCAATATACTTTGTGTATCAATCCCTTGCGTTTTTCTAGATCGCTGCTTGCTGTCCTGCTATAAAAAACCTTCCGTGTTTACTTCCAGTGGATAGAAATCTGCCCATGTGATTTGATGGAGGTGCAGGTGCACGAGCCGTTATTATCACACAGCTCCTATTACTCTCTGTGATAATAACGGCTCACATAATAATAAAGAAGCTTTCTATAGCAGCACTGCAAACAGAGATCTAAAAAACTATAAGGAACTGATACAGAAAGTATATTGGAAAAACTTTTCCTTACACAAACGATATCAAATATTTGCTGAAAGTGGACAACCCCTTTAACAAGGATCCTAAAATGCAGCTGTCTTAAGCAGGCCAGAATGGGAATTTCATCCACAGATGATACAGTATGTGTTATATTGTATCATTCTTGACCTGTGCCCGCATTTGTTTCCCACTAATCTGAAGTACAGTCGCATTGTGGAATACAATACGTCATCTGCTTTGTTAGAAACTACAGTCATTTACATAGGTCGCTTTCTATTTATCCCTTGACTTAGATAAATGTGATCTCTGCTTTAAAATAGCATTTGCCTTTCAGCCCGAGGATTACAATTTTGAAAAGGACACAAATGGAAACCACGGCAGAGCTATTATTACTGGTTGTTGATTGTCATTTAACAGCTGGGAGAGCTTTGGTGGGCTCCTGTCAAACTGGAAGTAGACCCACATGGGGAGAGCACAGAGGATGCCAGCATACAATGGGTTTCTGGTGCTCTGGGATCTGTCATATATTATGTCTGTACAGTAGAAGTTCTGTCTAGCTGGTTTATGATAATGTTGGAACAGTGCTATGTATTACCCTATGTAATTACAATGTAATTCTTTCTGTTGCTCGTCTTACCTACAACACAAACTCTGGGAGCTTAAAATGTATATGTATAATGTCCTGTTGTAACATAGGAGGAATTCTACCTGTGATTTCAGCCTTATGATCTTTGTATGAAGTAAATTTCACATTTCTATGTCTACATTCAGATTGTTTTGTATGGTATTCTTCAGACAATCCCTAATAAAATCCTACAAATGACTACAGTAATATCACAGAATACAGTATTTTATATTTTTTTATATACTGTCTATGTAGAAATGTAAATATCGGGTCTTGGTGTTCCTGTTGTACAGAATCAGGGCACCTGTAGACGTTAATACTTGATCGGATGCCATACCAAGTTATAGGAAAAGGCAAACCCTTATAATAGTGATGGCAAAACTTTTAGAAACTGAGTCACCAAGTGCCAAAATAGTGATTTAAGTTATTGATAACTTACTGCTCCTGCTGAGGACACCAAAACCACTGAAAAAGGGGGTGTAGATTATTATTGTAGCTTCCCCTTAGTACCATCATAAACAGAAAGGGCCAAGAACTTGAGTTCTAATAGCTCCAATGATAATCAAACCCTCTCTGGACCTTCACAATCTCCCTGCTGTCCCAGGAAACCCAAGACTTGTTGCCTCAATAAATCACTGAGCACTGCATGTCCTGGGCTGCCTGAGACTGCAGGAGGAGGCCTTGAGTCATGTCTGGTAAACTCTGTGTTTTGGGGAATGCCCTGTGTGCCCGCAGAGAGATGCTACGGCATCCATCGCCATCGGCCCATCAAGCTTCAAAAACAAGATGGAGAAATTACATTTCATAATGTTTGAAAGAAAATAGAATATGGAAAATTTACACTAGGTGCCAAAAACTGGGGGTCCAACAAAGGGAACTGTTGTTTTGCAAATAAAAGACAATTGGCACAAGTAGTCGAGGACCCAACAAGGGAAGAACACTTCTAGACCAAATCTCAACAAATAGACCAAACACGATACCAAAAATAAAGGTTGTGTTACACCTGGGTGATGGTGACCCTGGAAACTAAATCTGGAAATATAACCTCTATATTTGAGGGATTCATTAGAGATATTATGCAGGAGTATCTCACTTTACATAACCTTATAACACAGCATCAGCATGGGTTTATAAGGGGCCGATCCCCTCAGACTAATCTGAATGGCTTCTATAAAGGAGGTAAGTTCTAGACTGGACCTGGGGATGTGGTTAAAATGGCTAATTATGATTAATGCAAATAAATGTAAGTTTATGCACTAGGTCCAAAAAGGTATAATTTTTAATAAATTGGTAAAACTATTGGTATAAATTGAATTGGGGAATGTTTGGACGGTAAACTTAACTATACCAGGCAAATGATAACCAATAATCAATGTAATCTATTGTGTTACATTACCAGAAGCAATGCTTTTGGGGTAGAATAGATCTGTAGATCGCACACAACAGAGCATTGTATAGCAGCACTTTCAATACCAGTAGTTCCTTAGTGGAGTAATATGGGATTTTGTGCAAGGCCATAAGGTTGCCATGTTGATTACAAAACAGGTTTATGGTTTAACAGCCGGTTAAACAAATGTGTCCGCTGCTGTTGTATATAACATTTTAGTCTATACAAGTTCAATGACACCAGGCAAAAGGACAAACAATATTACTGGGAATCTTCTGTATTAGGCCTCTTGCACATGAACATTGTTTTTGGCCATGTGCTAGCAATTGTTTCAACAGCCAGATCACATACCCAACAACATATTTCATGGGACCCATACACACGGCCCTGAATTCTAAAGCCATGTGTAAGAGCCAACTGCCTGACCCCCGAAAAACTCAGAGAAGATCGGAATTCTACCCAAGTTTGCGACTCTTGCAATGCTTTCTCCTGTCATAGGGTTTTGAGCGGACCTCACACACCTATGACACAAGGGCTAAAAACAATGAATTAGTGGCCTATGATATATATAAGTTCCTAATCTATTTATCAGGTAAGCATTACATTCATGGATAACATCTTTCCAGATGATGAGGATTTGTCATTGATCGAGTGAACCAATTATTTTCACACAATGAGCATTCAGTATGGTCTACGTTTTATGGACTAGTTGATAATAAATGTATAGAGGGATAATGGGCACTGACAATTTTTGTATAGTATCCCTCTGGCTCTAAAACCCTTAAACATTGGGGTGCAGACTTATAGCAGGAAGCTGGATTGAAGACCAAGTAAACACCTTACACGTTTCTGCATCATTTGTTTAGGATATGATGCTTCATGAGAGGTGCTAATTTACATTACAGAAAGGTATAACCAACTTGTGGATCACATCAACAGTATTTCCTTTTGCAGGATTGTAGCTGTCTGTAAGGTCGCATCAAAATACCCAGGTTTTAAAGTAGACGCTCTGAAAATCATGCAAGAGAGACGTCATCCCCATGATTCGCCCACTAGTAGGCACACAAGTGTGCTCACGTGAATGTTGGCAGCCAGGGCCGATTCTAGCATATTTGCTGCCTGAGGCGAATATTAAAATGCTGCCCCCCCCCCCCCGCTCCGAAAATGCTGAAAACTTTACTAACAATTAACATCCCCACAGGCATTAGTGGCATCTAGTACCTTATAGATGGCAATTTCTTCCATCAGGAGGACTTTATTCCGGGTTCTCCAATCCATGATGTATCACGGCTGAATTCACGGGCAGATATCTTCAGCTCCGTGCAGCATCTCCACCCGGCGTCCCTAAAAATACCACAGTCACTTACAGTATAAAGTCTCCTGGATAACAACACTGCGCTCCTAAATAATATATACCCCTGACTGCACAACTGACCGCACTCTCCCCACATATAACACATCCCTTCATTATATATATTCTACTGGAATTATAGCATGTACAGCACCAATCAATTAATACAGACCCCCCCCAAACATTTGTTTTACATGATGCAAAGTAATCTATTGCATCTTATGAATAATATATCCCACCCTGTTATTATGTTACATGTAAATTTATATAGAGTGCTACCCTGATTAATGTAAATATATATACAGGCGGTCCCCTACTTAAGGACACCCGACTTACAGACAACCCATAGTTACAGACGGACCCCTCTGCCCACTGTGACCTCTGGTGAAGCTCTCTGGATGCTTTACTATAGTCCCAGACTGCAATGATCAGCTGTAAGGTGTCTGTAATGAAGCTGTATTGATAATTCTTGGTCCAATTACACCAAAAATTTTGAAACTCCAATTGTCACTGGGGCAAAAGAAAAAAAATTGTCTAGAACTTCCATTATAAAATATACAGTTTCGACTTACATACAAATTCAACTTAAGAACAAACCTCCAGACCCTATCTTGTATGTAACCCGGGGACTGCCTGTATATATATATAATTTATTTTTATAGGCCCCCCCAGTATAAACAGTATCCGGCCCCATATAAATATATACAGCCCCCCCCCCCCAGAATAAACAGAATCTGGCCCCATATAAATATATACAGCCCCCCCCAGTATAATCAAAATCTGCCCCCCATATAAATATATACAGCCCCCCAGAATAAACAGAGTATGGCCCCCCATATAAATATATACAGCCCCCCAGAATAAACAGAGTATGGCCCCCCATATAAATATATACAGCCCCCCAGAATAAACAGAATCTGGCCCCCCATATAAATATATACAGCCCCCCAGAATAAACAGAATCTGGCCCCCCATATAAATATATACAGCCCCCCCCCCCCAGTGTAATAAGAATTTGGCCCCCCATAAAAATATATACAGCCCCTTCCCCCCCAGTGTAATAAGAATTTGGCCCCCCATATAAATATATACAGCCCCTTCCCCCCCAGTGTAATAAGAGTTTGGCCCCCCATATAAATATATACAGCCCCTTCCCCCCAGTGTAATAAGAATTTGGCCCCCCATATAAACATATACAACCCCCCGACCCCAGGAAAAATGGGATCTGGCCGCTTATAACTGTACACAGCCTCCCCAGTAAAAAAGTATATATAGAAGACACCCTCCCTCCCCCCACATTTAATTAATAACTGGACAATAAAAATAATAAAACTCATACTTACCTTGCGGCAGGGTGCTCCCACGGCGCGTGGCTCCCATATTCACGCGGCTCTTTGCTGAGTGACACAGGCGTGTGACGTCATCATCTGCCACCTGTGTCACTGCACTGTACGGAGTGACGCCAGCAGCCGTAAAGGCGCTGCGCCGCTCCGCATGTAAATCGCACCTGTTTCTTGAAGAGACAGGTGCGATTTATCTGAAGGGAGATTCGGGCGCCCGAATCGCCCACATTGGAGCTGCAAAATGCCGCTTTTAAAGAGGGCCGCATTCTGCCGCCCGAGGCGAGATTTTCATCTCGCCTCATGGCAGATGCGGCCCTGGTGGCAGCCTTGTATCTGCCCAAAGGGGCGGGAAGACATCAAGGCCTTTGAGGTTAAATGTTTACTGGTTGCCTAGTAAATGCTCCTAGCAGAATGCCTCATTTGCCAGTAGGATTGGGGTGGATATAAACATTTATGGCTGCTCGGATATGAGGAAATAATCAGAAAAGGAAAGCAGAACCCCTACCACACAGAAGGCTACATTAATGAGTAGGGTCAATGGCGCAACTTATAGCTGATGGGCCCCAGTGAAAAGTCTGTGTCAGGCTCCAGACTATAATGTATGGTTTATAGTACCAGTCTTCTCATTTGGGAAAGGGACACTTTAGGGGCCAGGTTTTTCGACCGCACCCTGTGCACGCCCTCAAGCCCCTGAGCAGGGACCTATGCATGTCAGTTTTATATATCGGTACTAGTACCCTCAGGACCAAAAACATAAGAGTATGGGGGAGATTTATCACTACCTTTCTTCTAAATGTTGGAACAAAAAGTCGCAGATTTTTGTGCAATGCAGTATTTGCGACATTTCCAGCACAACATATGTTGCACTGTTTTTCAAGGGATTTGTTATATTTTTCTAACAAATCCAGCTATTTAAACTAAAGTTAGATGTATTCACTAACTGGGAATATTTTAAAAGTTGCAAAAAACTTCTAACTTCACCACCTTGGAAAAAAGTCCAGGTTGAAAAATCTTTTAAAAGGTTATTTTAGACAGCAATGTAAAAATGCATGAAAAACACATTTTGGATCTAAAATGCTTTAATGGACAAAACAGCTGATTGCAATTCCTTCCTTCTGCGCCTCACTGTGCGCCCATACAACTACTGTACTGTACTGCACCCATACAAGTACTGTCAATGTGTGGGGGGTTTCAGTAAGAAATTGCATAACAAATTTTAAGGTGGGTTTTCTCTTTCCATCTTTTGGGAGAGGTATAGGGCTAAATGAACATATAACTGACAAAATTAGACAATTCTAAATTTCACCTCCAATTTGTTATAGCTACTATGAAGATCTTAATGGGTTAATAAGCTTTATAAAACCTGTGTAGTTTTGAAAATGGGGGGAATCATAGGGGATTTTATATTATATTTCAAAACTCATTAAAAACAAAAATGATTTCCAAAAAATACAATACTGAAATTACCATTTAAATCCAGAAAATCATTGATCAATTCGTAAGCCATGTGACGTTGTATTGAAATATAACAACATTTTAAAAATATGAAAACATAAAGCTAACATTGGGAGTTGTAAGTTAGTAACTCATTTGGGGGCAAAACTATCTGTTTGGAAAAAAGAGAATTTAGAATTTTTTAAATTTTTTTGCTAATTTTTCAAAATTTTTGCCAAATTTTCATTCGGGCACAAGACTCAGCCTGGCTTTGACCGTCTGTTTTTAAAAAAAATAATTTTATTTTTATTAAAATTTTTTCAATAACATAACAAGAGCCATCAGACATAGCTTAGGCATTAAAGTTTTCCAATAACAGAACAAAAATTATCGGACATGACTTCAACATTTAAGTTTTTCTCTTTTCTTCCTGACCAACCCCCAGATTTCTCTCCCCAATTTAATGATGGAAATGAATGTGTTTGCCCAACTGTCCCACTTCCGCATTAATTGGTCCAAATCCGAGGCCCTTAATGTCTCTCTCCCGGAGGCTCTTGTAAAAACGCTGAGAGGGTCCTTTAATTTTAATTGGGCCTCACAAAGCATGACATACTTGGGGACTCAATTGCCAGACGATCTATCCAAGCTTTACACGCTTAATTACGATTGGCCCAACTGTCTCTAATTGCCAATTGGAGACTGTCAGGGAAAGATTACTGCCCAAACACTCCCCGCTGACACCAGTGTTGGGACATCCTGACTTTAGCCCGGGTTGTAACGACCCTGTATTTAATCAATGGAGGCGAGCGGGTAAGTCTAGGGCTAAATGCCTCAGTGGAGACTCTGCTTGGTTAACGACTCAGCAACTCATGGAAATCACAGACCCAAGCCCACTAGGAGCATGGAGAACTCAGAAATTACGACACTACTCAACTTCCCTTCCTCCCTGCTCTTAGTTTCCTAAAAACCAAACCTCATTCGAAAGCCTTTGCTCCAGCACAGAGACTATACGACATACACTCTCCTCCTCCTACTCATGTCTCCTATCTGTACCTGATGACCCTGGCCCTCAGTATTTACGGCAATGGGAAACGGACCTACATATCACACTTACACCTGAACAGAAAGAACGCATCTTTGAACTTCAATTAGTTAGAGATACCAGGAGGCGGGGTATAAACTCATGGCCAGATGGTATAGGCCACGTGCTGGAGAGAAGAGGAAGGATAATTCCTCCATATATTCTGGTCTTGTCGGACTCTTGCCATATTCTGGCAGAACTTGCAACGTTTTATCTCCTTGTTCTGTGGAGACTCTGTGAGACTGGATCTTCCTCTCTTAATTCTCCATCACTGTGATGTTTCGACGCAAACATACAAGAGATCATTACTGAGCTTTCTAGTAATAGCTGCTAGATCCTGCATTCTGATACTTTGGAAACAAACAACGTCTCCGACAATAACTATGTGCTTCAACAAAGTGAATGATATCATGCGTATGGAAAACCTCACGTCTTCCTCGCATGGCACTTATGCGAAATTCAGCAAAACCTGGCAACCATGGATCCTCTTCCAACAATATGCTGAGTACAGACAATTTATATAAGGACCTGAAGTGGTTTCCTCCCCATTTTGCTTCAATTGTCCCGTGCCACCTGTCTGGACGCCCCACCCTCTTGTCTACCCTTCCGCCTTATCCTGCTCCCTCACTCCCCTCATCTTATTACTTCCTCTTGCTCTCCACTTTATGTTTCTTTAGGGAGCCCCTTATGGGCACTTTATTGAGTCTAAGGACTCCCTAATAGTTCTGCTTCTTAATTCCATAAAAATGGAATACATACAGAGCGTATACATGAAGAAGTATACCAAAGGTTATTCAACTGCAAATTTTGTCATTAATTATGGTTTATACTTAGTTGACTGTCTGCGATGTTACAAGAACTGCGTTCCTGTTCTTTATTTGTACTCTTACTACCAATAAAAACAAATAAAAAAAAAACATTTAAGTTTTTCTTACAAAAATTATCCGGCATAGTTTTGGCATTCGTTCTGAGAGTATAAAAAGTCAATCACAGGTGACACACATGCCTGCGGCGGAAAAAGTTTCTGCAATTTAGCCGATATCCATTGGTCTCAGACCTAGTGTCGAAGGTTGGGTATTAAATGCCATATAATCATCATGCATCCAAAATTAACCAAAGGGAGTAAAAGGAGACAACAATACAAAAAGGGGGGACTACACACACCTACAAAAACAGCATACATCACAGGGAAAGAAAAAGAAGGGTTGTGCTTATGGTTGTTCACTCTCCCTCACCTCTCAGCTCTTCCATCCAAAAACGATCCTACAGTTCCCAAGTTTTTTCGAACAGTGGTATTCAGTTGTTCAATAAGGCGGTCTGGGATCCATACTCCGAATCTCCCACACCCTAGTGAGGTGGTCCATTCGAGAGGGAGCAGCTTGCAATTTCCAAAATTGCGAAATCAAGCAACTTGCAGCCGTGAGAATGTGTAAGTTCATTCTAGTTGTTATTTTAGCCATGGGTTGATGGGAAACAGGTAGAATAAAGGGGAGAGTGGGATGTCAACCGCTATAACTGCTTGGAGCAGAGCCCGTACCTCCTGCCAGAAATGTTGTATATGTGGGCATGCCCCTACTAAGCCACATTGCTAGCATATATCCGGTGTATAAGGGAACAGCTTGTGCAGCAAGGACACAATGGGGCAAATTTACTTACCCGGTCCATTCGCGTTCCAGCGGCGGCTTCTCCGCTCTGGATTCGGGTCCGGCCGGGATTTAATAAGGTAGTTCTTCCGCCGTCCACCAGGTGGCGCTGCTGCGCTGAAAGTAAACTCATCGCGCCGGAATGCACCGAGCTGGACCAGGTGAAGGTAAGCGGTCCTTATGCGACACATTTGCGGTTTTTAAATGCGGCGGTTTTTCCGAATACGTCGGGTTTTCGTTCGGCCACGCCCCCCGATTTCCGTCGCGCGCATGCCAGCGCCGATGCGCCACAATCCGATCGCGTGCGCCAAAATCCCGGGGCAATTTAAGTACAAGCGGCGCAAAACGGAAATATTCGGGTAACACGTCGGGAAAACGCGAATCGGGCCCTTAATAAATGACCCCCAATATGATACCATTGCAACATCAGCTTGTACTGGTTTTCTTTGTGCGTAGTGCATAAGGAAGTCTTAGTTGCCATTCGCCAGATCAGTTGCCATGTTTCTTGCGTTCTCCCACTAGGTTCGTCCATGTCTGGGAGCACTAGTATCATATATATATTGGACATGATGCCTGAGGTATGAGCAGGGGCGTAACTAAGAGAGGCTGGGCCCCATAGCAGATTTCTCCATGGGGCCCCCTTCCCCATAAAAAAAATATAAATATTTAGGCGGCATTCACATAAACATATGCCCGCCTGGCTATAGCCTGGCAGGCACATGTCTGGAGTGCTGGAGAGGTGATAGAGGCTCACCCCTCCACTCTCCATAGAGAATAGAGCCGCATGGTCGTTGTTACGGCCATAGATAGATCAGGCTCCATCTCTTTTGCGGACATGGCTCAAAACAGTGAGTACTCGTTGTGCTCACTGTACCGAAGCACTATAGATGCCTGTGAGGGATGTATATCCAGCAGCAAATTTACAGCCAGATATAGGTCCCTCACATGTACTTGTAAATGTACCCTTATACATGTTTATACAACTACACACTGTCAGGATCAGTGGATCCTCTGGACCACCGCGGGAGATGTAACTAGCCAACACCCGGAACCGGAGCCTAGCGGCACCTGGTATTCACCAGGTCCCGCCGCAAAGCGGGTTGGACTTGCTGCGGCAGGATACCACTAGGTCGTTCCCAGGTGTGACTAGCCCACGGTGGCAGCCGAGGTCGAGGTACCTTAGTGGATGACAATCTCGTAGACAGGTCCAGGCACAGGGTCAGGGCAGGCGGCAGAGATGCAACGTCAGGTCCAAGTCCGGGGTCAGCAACAGGAGGTCCAGGCAGGTGGGAACGGGAACACAGGCACACGGAACACAGCAACACGGAGGAACTCGGGTAACACAGGAGCGGGAACACACAGGAATACACGGGAACACAGGAATACACGGGAACGCAGGAATACACAGGAACGCAGGAATAATCGCTAGTAAGCTTTCTCTAAGGCAATGAGGCACAAAGATCCGGCAAGGGTAACAGGAAGAGGCAGGCTTATGAAGAATTGGGCAATATGGCCAGCGCCAATTAATGGCGCGCTGGCCCTTTAAATTTGGAGAAGGTGCCGCGCGCGCGCCCTAGCAGTCGGGGACGCGCGCGCACAGCGGAGGGGAGCGAGCCAGGAGCCGGGACGGGTGAGATGCGCTGGCGGCACGCTGGCGGGGGCAGGGCGGCACGGGTGAGCCCGCGACCCGCGATGTGGGTCGCGGGACCACCCGTGACAGTACCCCCCCCCTTCGGCCTCCCCCTCCTCCTAGGCTGGAGGAACCTCTGCAGAAGACTACGATCCAATATGTTGTCCTCTGGCTCCCACGACCTTTCTTCAGGACCGAACCCCCTCCAGTCAACCAAGAAGAACCGCTTCCCCCTCACCGTCTTCATGTCCAAGATCTCTTTTACCTCATAGGTGTTGGTAGAGTCCGCCACTGGAGTAGGAGGAGGATCTTGCTGGGAGAAGCGATTCAAGATGACAGGCTTGAGCAGGGAGACATGAAAGGAGTTCGGGATGCGCATGGTAGGAGGAAGGCGCAGCTTATAGGCCACAGGGTTAATACGCTTCAGCACCTCAAATGGACCCAGATAGCGAGGGCCAAGCTTGTAGCTGGGAATCTTCAACCGGACATATTTTGAAGACAGCCACACTTTATCCCCTGGAGAGAAGATGGGAGGAGACCTGCGTTTTTTATCGGCCTGAGTCTTGGTGCGGGCAGAGGCCTGAAGCAGGGACTGACGAGTCTGTTCCCAAATAGCTTTAAGGTCCGTTACCAACTCTTCCACAGCAGGAACATCAGCAGACACGGAGAGAGGTAGGGGTGGACGTGGATGTCTTCCATATAGAACAAAGAAGGGTGATGCACCAGCAGACTCCGAATCCAGGGAGTTATAAGAGAACTCTGCCCAAGGTAGCAAAGTGGACCAGTTATCCTGACGGGCAGAGACAAAGTGACGCAGGTAACAGCCCAAAGTCTGGTTAACTCTTTCAACCTGTCCATTAGATTGAGGATGGTACGCAGAAGAGAAGTCCAGTTTTATCTGCAGTTGATTACACAGGGCTCGCCAGAAGCGGGAGACAAACTGGACCCCTCGGTCCGAGACGATGTGCAACGGAAGTCCATGTAGGCGAAAGATGTGGGTGAAGAACTGGCTGGCAAGGTGTGGAGCAGACGGCAGGCCTGGCAGAGGAACAAAATGAGACATTTTGGAAAAGCGGTCGGTTACCACCCAGATAACGGTATTGCCAGATGATGGTGGCAGATCTGTAATAAAATCCATAGCCACGTGAGACCACGGGCAAGTAGGCACCGGTAACGGCAACAGAAGACCAGCTGGTTTTTGTCGTGAGGGCTTATTACGAGCACAAGAGGTACAGGACCGCACAAAATCCCGAACGTCCTTGACCAAATCAGGCCACCAATAGAATCGGGAAATTAGGGCCACAGAGCGCTGCACCCCAGGGTGCCCAGCCACACGAGAGGAATGTCCCCAGGTCAGAATCCTCTTTCGAAGACCAGGTCGCACATAAGTCTTGCCGGGAGGTAATTGCCGGAGGTCCACCGGCGCTGCCAGCACAAGTCTCTCAGGAGGAACTATGTATCTCGGGGCACAGTCCTCCCCCATAACATCCGAAGCACGGGACAAGGCGTCAGCCTTGATGTTTTTCTCGGCAGGGCGAAAATGGATTTGGAAGTCAAAACGGGAAAAGAAGAGAGACCACCGGGCTTGACGCGGGTTCAACCGCTGAGCCGACTGTAGGTATTGGAGGTTCTTGTGGTCAGTGTAGATGCTGACTGGAAATCTGGCTCCCTCCAACAGATGACGCCACTCCTCCAAGGCAAGCTTGATGGCCAGAAGCTCACGATCTCCAATAGAATAATTCCTCTCTGCAGGGGAGAAAATTTTGGAGAAGAAGCCGCAAGATAGAGTACGGCCCCTAGGCCCCTTCTGAGTAAGGACCGCTCCAGCTTCTACGGAGGAGGCATCAACCTCCACAAAAAATGGCTTCTCGGTATCTGGTCTGGTAAGGACAGATGCAGAAGAAAAAGCAGACTTTAGTCTCGTGAAGGCCTGGTCAGCCGCTGGGGGCCAGGCACGAGAATTGACACCTTTCTTCGTTAGCGCCACCATAGGAGCTACCAGAGTCGAGAAGTGGGGAATGAATTGTCTATAATAATTTGCGAAGCCCAGGAATCTTTGAATAGCCCGTAGTCCCACTGGGCGTGGCCACTGAAGAACCGCAGATAACTTATCAGGATCCATTTGCAAGCCTTTATCGGAAATAATGTAGCCGAGGAATGGAAGGCTTTTTTGATGAAACAGGCACTTCTCCAGTTTGGCGTAGAGATGGTTGGCCCTGAGGCGGCTGAGCACTTGCCGTACATGGGAATGGTGGGACTCGAGGTCAGCAGAATACACAAGGATGTCATCCAGGTAAACCACAACACAGCGGTACAATAAGTCCCTGAAGATATCGTTGACAAACTCTTGGAAAACGGCTGGCGCATTACAGAGTCCGAAAGGCATAACTAAATATTCAAAATGCCCATCACGGGTGTTAAAGGCGGTCTTCCACTCGTCGCCCCTCCTGATGCGGATAAGATTGTAGGCCCCACGAAGATCCAGCTTGGTAAAGACTCTCGCACCCCGTAGGCGATCAAACAGCTCCGTGATCAGCGGCAGAGGATAGCGATTCTTAACGGTGACCTTGTTAAGACCGCGATAGTCAATACAGGGGCGGAGAGAGCCATCTTTCTTGGTGACAAAAAAGAAGCCGGCGCCTGCCGGAGAGGAGGATTTACGAATGAAGCCTCTTTGTAGATTCTCCTGGACATACTCGGACATGGCGGCTGTTTCAGGTACCGAGAGCGGGTACACCCGACCCCGAGGAGGAGAAGATCCAGGCAGCAGGTCGATGGGGCAATCGTAGGGACGATGTGGAGGAAGGGTCTCAGCTTGTTTCTTGGAGAACACATCCGCGAAGTCCTGGTATGGAGCGGGAAGCCCCCCCAAAGGCTTAGGAGACAAGGTAGAAGTCCCGACAGGGAGCGGATGTAGAACCTTCATACAGTGTGATGAACAATCCGGACCCCAGCGGAGAATCTCCCCAGAAGACCAGTCCAGAACAGGGGCATGATGTTGCAACCAGGGAAGGCCCAGCAGGAGAGTGGAAGTGCACTGGGGCAGCACAAAAAAGGACAGTCTTTCTCTATGTAATGCTCCAACTTGCAGGAGCAGGGGTTCTGTGCGAAACCGGATGGGCACGGAGAGAATTTGGCCACTGACCGAGGCAATGGACAATGGCTTCCTGAGACGAACCACCGGGAAGTGATGCTGGGAGACCAGGGCAGCATCCATAAAGTTCGCTGTAGAGCCCGAATCCAGGAAGGCGGAAACTTGCATCTGGGTGCCAGTGCCAACGCTGAGGAGTACGGGGAGAGTCAAGCGTGGAGAAGCTTTATTCTCACCTAGGGACGCTTCTCCTGAGAAGCCTAGGTGCTGGCGTTTCCCGGACGTTGGGGGCGGACAGGACAAGCCCCGACGAAGTGCCCTGGGCTGGCACAATACATGCACAGGTTCTCCTGACGTCGCCTGGAACGCTCTTGTAGAGAAAGCCGGACTCGGTCCACCTGCATAGGTTCATCAGCAGAAGATTCAGCCGGGGGCTGAAGCGGCTTTTGGAATACAGGTGCCAGGCGAGGAAGACGTCTAACACGGCCTTGGGGGTACTCGGAGCGTAGTTCCTCAGCGCGCTCCTTAAACCGCACATCAATTCGAGTGGCCAAGGTGATCAGACCACTCAGAGTTGACGGCAGGTCCCGTGCTGCCAGCGCGTCCTTGACCTGCGCAGAAAGTCCTTTCTTGAAGGTAGCAATGAGGGCCGCATCGTTCCAGGCAAGTTCAGAAGCCAGGGTGCGGAACTGAACCGCGTACTCTCCCACAGATGAGTTACCCTGGCGCAGGATCAATAATGCAGACTCCGCAGAGGAAGCTCGGGCCGGTTCCTCGAAGACTGACCGGAACTCTGCCAGAAATTCCGAGAGGGTAGTGACAACCGGGTCATCCCTGTCCCAAAGGGGAGTAGCCCAGGCCAGGGCCTTCCCGGAAAGGGGGCTGAGGACAAATGCCACCTTGGACCGCTCTGTGGAAAATTGCGACGGCATAAGTTCTATGTGCAGGGAGCACTGGGTGATGAAGCCCCGGCACATCTTGGGATCCCCATCATACTTGCCGGGCAAAGAGAGACGTAGCCTGGGTTCAGCAGCAGGGAGATAAGCCGGGGTAGCAGGAGTCGCAGCAGCCACCTCAGGAGACTGTTGCTGATGCTGGGTAGCTAGCAGCTGTTGCAGCATGGCGGTGACTTGCTCCAGTTGATTCCGTTGTGCAGCAATCTGCCGGGACTGGTGGATCACGATGTTGGCGAGATCAGGCTGACTGGGAGAAGGAGCCTCGGCGGGATCCATGGCCGGATCTTACTGTCAGGATCAGTGGATCCTCTGGACCACCGCGGGAGATGTAACTAGCCAACACCCGGAACCGGAGCCTAGCGGCACCTGGTATTCACCAGAGCCCGCCGCAAAGCGGGTTGAACTTGCTGCGGCAGGATACCACTAGGTCGTTCCCAGGTGTGACTAGCCCACGGTGGCAGCCGAGGTCGAGGTACCTTAGCGGATGACAATCTCGTAGACAGGTCCAGGCACAGGGTCAGGGCAGGCGGCAGAGATGCAACGTCAGGTCCAAGTCCGGGGTCAGCAACAGGAGGTCCAGGCAGGTGGGAACGGGAACACAGGCACACGGAACACAGCAACACGGAGGAACTCGGGTAACACAGGAGCGGGAACACACAGGAATACACGGGAACACAGGAATACACGGGAACGCAGGAATACACAGGAACGCAGGAATAATCGCTAGTAAGCTTTCTCTAAGGCAATGAGGCACAAAGATCCGGCAAGGGTAACAGGAAGAGGCAGGCTTATGAAGAATTGGGCAATATGGCCAGCGCCAATTAATGGCGCGCTGGGCCTTTAAATTTGGAGAAGGTGCCAAGCGCGCGCCCTAGCAGTCGGGGACGCGCGCGCACAGCGGAGGGGAGCGAGCCAGGAGCCGGGACGGGTGAGATGCGCTGGCGGCGCGCTGGCGGGGGCAGGGCGGCACGGGTGAGCCCGCGACCCGCGATGTGGGTCGCGGGACCACCCGTGACACACACATTTATACACTCCTATATACGTACATTTATATACACACATATAAATTTCTACACTCGTATATTCACACCTATATACATACAAGTATACACTTATACACACACACATTTATGCACTCTGTTACACTATATATACAAACTCACAATATATACACAGTATATACAAATATACACAGATATATTCATATATACACAGTATATACAAATATACACAGATATATGCATATATACACATTATATACAAATATACACAGATATATGCATATATATACACAGTATATACACAGTATATACATATATACACAGATATATGCATAAATACACAGTATATACACAGTATATACATATATACACAGTACATACATATATACACAGATATATACACATATATACACAAAGATAAATACATAAGTATATTC
The DNA here is from genome assembly GCF_040894005.1 of Engystomops pustulosus. NCBI lineage: Eukaryota > Metazoa > Chordata > Amphibia > Anura > Leptodactylidae > Engystomops > Engystomops pustulosus. The sequence goes on from NC_092411.1 coordinate 111,485,575, forward strand.
TTACCTTATCAGACGCTTTGGGGCTGTATGGGTGATGACCGGGCCGTGGCTTCAGGCTGGTGTTCAGGTGGGTGCTTGTTTGTCCGCGGGGGGCTCGTCGTGGTTCGGGCAGGTGCCGGGTGCTTGTTCAGCATCAATCCGCTCTGTCAGCGGCCGCCTGTGCCAGCATGCAGCGGGATAGGCGGGCGGTCACCTGGGGTCAGGGGGGAGGGGCTAGGTACTCACCTTCGGTCTCCCTGTGCAGGGGGCGGGCGGCTCACGGAGGGGGCGGGTTTAGGAGCGGACACAGAGGTAGGGGCCCGGGGGCATGATCCGGCAGGCACCGACACTGAAAGGAAACTGAATGGAGTCCGTGCATCCCCGGGCCCCTTAACCTCACGGGCCCCGTAGCAACCGCTACGGCTGCTACGGCGGTTGTTACGCCACTGGGTATGAGAAGCAGACTTACAAATACGCTGGTAGGTATTGATGCACATAGGTATTGTCTAATGCACATATAGTTGAGGTTAGCTGAGGGTGGGAGGTGAAACTTTTATCGTAAGGTGGCAAAGGATAGGATCCTCCTATCCCGATGGTCTACAATGTCCGCAAACCTAAATAATCCCTTCTCATGCCAGGGTTTGATTTCCTGTCCAGTTCCTACATGCTGCATAGAGGGGCTGTGTAGGAAGGCCTTCATGGGAGAACATTGCAACACCAAAGAGAATCTAGACAGACAAGCCAGAGCTTCACAGTGAAGGAGATAGGGCCCAATAGAGGGCTGGGCAGTGGGGGTGTAGTCTTAGACCAGATGTAAGAATTGCAATGGAAAGGGACCAGCCACAGTTTTTCAATCTCCATCCATTTAGAAAATGCTAATAAGGTAGACCAGGCCGGTGTGCGCCAGTAGTATCTAGTTATGTCTGGTACAGATAGGTCTCCTTGGTTTTAAAGGAAATCATGACAGTCTTAGAGATCCTGTGTCTCCTCTTGGTCCATATTAAGTGAAGAATGGACGCTTGTAAAGACCTCAGGGCCCCTAATGGTACCGGCAGAGTTTTAAAGAGATAACGCAGCTTAGGTAGGATAGTCAACAGCCTCCAGGGAGGGAGGGGTAGCTCGGGGAGGGAGCAGGATCCTAGGAAGTCCATTAGAGCTGCTTTTCTATGCTCCTCGGCTAGAGGTAAGGTATCAGGCCGAGAATACAATTTGGAGTAGAAGTCTTGAAAGCGGGTTGTCCGTCTGTTGTTTGGTCCTTTTCCTGGATTTTCTGCTGGTCAGATGTATATTACCAGTTTTTTTTTTTTAATTGATACATGGTCTCAATCAGTTCCAAGCTATTTATTAGGGGCAGCCATAGATTTGCGCCAATTTTTAAGTCGCAACTTTCAGGTGATAACTCAGGGAACACTGCAGAAAGCTCCACAATTGTGAACTTTGAAAGGAGACTCTTTTAGTCTTAAATTTTCTTTAAAAAAATTAAAGAAAAGGACAAGCCTAAAGTTTAATACATTTGCCCCATTGTTTGTATTAATAAATGCAAAACATATCAATCAAAATTTACCACTTACATGAAGTACAACATAAGTTAAAGTGTCCAAACGTTCTAACCATATAAAGTGACGCATGCTAGATTACAGAAAAATGGGCCTTAAGATATAAACTGACCGCGTTTTGAAGGGGTTAAAGAATTGTATGCTCTTTACCTAAAAAAAAACCCATTAAAATGACACAACAAGTGTCTGAATGAAGAACACTATTTGACAACCCTTATGATGTAATAAGAATAAGTTTTGGATGAAGTTTTACTTCCAACAAGATTTGAGACTCTCCCTTTTGAGTTGTGGTGCGGAACGTGCGTCGGGCCTCATATGTCACATCTATGTCCAATTTGAAAACAAATGGAAATAAGGAAATCAGTTCCTGAACAATTGCACCATCTTGTGGCAAAGATGGGCAAAACAGAAAAACATGATAATCAAACATTTTGGCCAGTTGACAACTAATATTTTGTATTCTTTTACAGTATAAGGCCCCACGCACATTACCGCCTGGGGCTGGTGATAAGGTTACACAATTTTCTGGCGCATCACGGCCACCATAGATCTCTATGACACTTGGTCACACTGCAGTGAGCACACACTGTCTCACTGTGTTCAAGCTGTGCGCCTCCATTTCCTACAAAAAAACCCCCAAAACTTGAATGCCTCTTATTGAATGCCTCTTACCATATCTGGAGGTAAGGTCCACTAAATGAAATTTCACAAATTCTCATATATTTCTGGAAGGAGTTTTCAGATTTAGTTTTCACTGGCAGAGGCTATAGTCAATATGGTGGGACGGGACATACACTGCCCTGCTGGCCTCTGCCAACAACATAAACTCATAAATATTAGACATGGGGCTTTTTATAGTCTTGTTATATTTTTGTAGTGATATGCATGTGGGTGTGCTGTATGTGTTCATATGCTGAATATATGCTGTGTATGTATATACTTTATGTGTGTATATAAGCTGTATGCTTGCGTATATGCTGCATGTGTGTATATACTTTATGGGGCAGATTTACTTACCCGGTCCATTCGCGATCCAGCGGCACGTTCTCTGCGCTGGTTTCGGGTCCGGCCGGGATTTAATAAAGTAGTTCCTCCGCCGTCCACCAGGTGGCGCTGCTGCGCTGAAAAGCATCTGAACGCGCCGGAATTCAACGAGGCCGGCTGAGTGCAGATAAGCGCGTCCTGAGCGACACATTTTCCGTTTTTAAATGCGGCGGTTTTTCCGAATACGTCAGGTTTTCGTTCGGCTACGCCCCCGATTTCCGTTGCGCGCATGCCACGTCGATGCGCCACAATCCAATCGCGTGCGCCAAAATCCCAGGGCAATTCAGGTACAATCGGCGCAAATCGGAAATATTCGGGTAACACGTCGGGAAAACGCGAATCGGGCCCTTAGTAAATGACCCCCTATGTGTGTGTAAATGCTGTATGTGTATGTATATGCTGTATATGTGTGTATGTGTGTGCATGGTGTGAATATACTCTATGTACTGTGTGTGTATATTTACCCCCAGACAAAGGCAGCATGCTGTAACGTGTGACTGGGTGTCAGTCATCCAGGTAGACTCTGGCTTCCATTGACTCAGGTAAAGAACTATGCATTGTCATTTGGCACCTGGACCATCTCTTCGATGTTTCACTTGAAAAAAGAAAAGGGACATGACCATTGGGGGCATGGCTGCTGGCTACTGGGGGCATTATTAATGGCTAATGGAGGCATTACTACTGGCTACTAGGGGCATATCTTCTGGCTAGTAGGGGCATTACTACTAGCTACTGGGGGCATCACTGTTGTTCTGTTTTAATGTACTTAGCTAGGTTCTGGTAAACATTTTATGTAATTAGCTCAATTCTAGTATTTTTTTTATGTACTGAAGCGGGTTCTGGTGCTATATTTATTTACTGATCTCAGTTCTGGTGATGTATTTGATAATAATATAAAATCTTAGTTCTTGTCCCGTTTTATGGTATGAGCTTTGCTCTGGTGCTTTATTTAACAAGGTTCTGGTGATGTATGTGTTCTACCTTCTGGATCCATACAGTTAATGCAACATATTTATGGGTTGGGAATGGGGCTGTATATGTCTACATATGACTTAATATTCTAATTAAATCATTTTACATATAAAAAGCTTGATTTAAATAGTATATTATCCTAAAGTGCATTTTACATTTTGGAATTGTTGATTAGATTGTTGATTGTAGAGAGGATTTTTTTTCCTTCACTGCTCGAGAAGACCATTAGAGAGCCTGTTGTTAAATTTGTATCCCACCCCTGTATATATGTGTGTAAATATCTATGTTTCTCTGTTAACCTATATAAATGCTTATACTGTTGTGTCAGCTATGCATCCCTTGCTGCTTTGTGTATACGTACAGCCATGACAACCACACAAGGGACATGTTTGTAGGTTGCACTTGGCACGCCCAGCGTTACTATCTCACAGTTACAGATAATGTAATGCTGCACCTAAGAAGAGCTAATACATGTGTAGTGGACCGTGTATTCTGTGGAAGGAAGACAGCAATAGAGCCTAGATGTGATGGAACTAACTGATGTATTAAAGTGTATTTACGGTGTATGATGATCCTTGCATCTAGAGAGGCATCACTCCTTGGTTTCTGGGTGTCACATTGACTCTGAGCGTTCTAAAAGTGGGACTGCCTAACGAGAAATCACATAAGATACGGGGTAGGATAGAGGACAAACTTTCTACAGTCCTACGCAGACTGCAGAGTATTCATCTTCTTGCTGTTTGCCATGCAGTATACACTCATGGACAAGATTCCATTCCATAATATTCATCTGGCTTGAGGAAACGGCAGATTGTGACCCGATGCAGTCTGATTGTTCAAGCCCAGCTTTGGAGTAGTGGCATATGCTGAATACATACTGAATGTCAGCCAACTACTATCTAATTTAGATATATAGAATATTATAATGTGTTGTGCCTGTGTCACCTGGGGGTGATGTATCATTGAATTTTTTTTGTTGGTGTTTTAGTGTAGTTGTGGTACATATGTTTTGCACTTTCCATTGCGCCAAATGAACATAGGACAGTGCAAAATCAGATAGGCCCAGCTTCATCAAATACATCATTTACATAGACTAGTTTCACAATAGGACTGAATTCATAAATTGCAACTTTCCATTTAGGCGCAAGCTTTGGTGCAAATTGCTGCTGGTCCTCACCCTGGTCTATGTGTTGCAACTTTTGTTAGTAGTTTGTGACTTTTTATGTCTCAAACAATTCCCTTAGCGTAAGACACTGACAACAGATTTATCAAGAGACAAAGCCAATTTAATGAATCTGATGACAGCGGAACTCCAAAGACAGACATGGAATGTCACAAGGAGCCGTCTAATGATGTATCAACCCAATATGTAAAATGAGATTTCCCTGGGGAATTACTGAGGAGCCTATGGGGCTCATTTACTAAGGACTTTGCGCCACACTTTTGTCGGACTGTGCACGTTCTTCTAGGCTTGCACAGGTATTTAAGAAGTGTCTGCGCCACTATTGTATCCCACACAACCCTTTTGTGGTGCAGCTGGCCTTCATGTCACACAAATTGTTACTTGTTATTGTGTTACTCGTCCTATGTTAAAGGTGTACCACAATAAAGATGGTGAACTCTGTCGGGCCAGTGCAGGAAAGCGACACATTCATGATTTCTGGAGCAGAATCTTATATGTATATACATACTATAATGAGATGTAGATTGGCTAAAGTGGGCTTGTATGTATGATAAGCCTTTACTTTCCAAAAACAAAATCAATACATAAAATCTGATTTTCTTAAGGAATTACTGAGGAACATGAATATGTATATATACAGTGAAAAAAATAGGAAAACAGCAGAGAAAATACAATATGAGTGGGTGTAAGTCCAGAGGTATGACTCAGCCCATCAACATACAAAAAATAAAGATTGGCAGCACTCCAAAATTAAAAAAATATAAAGTCCTTTTTATTCCAAAGTGTCCATGCCATGAGATAAAATGAAAAGCTAGAAAATGAGATATCAATCAGCTGGATTGAAACTAGTGCAGTCTATATGAGAAGCTTGTGTTTTCCCAAAACAGTGATGATATATAAAATGTGATTTCCAAGAGGAATAACTGAGGGTCTATGTGTGTATAAATAAAAGATGTTCCCTTAGCGAGCAGAGAAATTTAGAAAATAATATTGAAGAAAATGCAAGGATCGTCATAATTTATCTAAATTAGTTAGGGGGATCTTCATTTTTTATCAGATCTAGGCACTATTGCTGTCTTTCTTCCACAGGATACCCCGTCTGCTCCACATGTATTAGCTCTTTTCATGTGCAGTCATTACAAGTGCATTAACTATTGTCTTAACTAAGTAATGATCTTGAATCAGGATGGGAGTACATGCACTACTGCAGCTCCATCAGATACCTGAAGGCAATTGTTCTATACCTCTTCTTCACCATGTGACTGTACAGGGGAGATGTACATGACTCCACTCTCCTCTAGGGGGCAGGCTCGGCAGGGACATGGCTGCCGGTAGCTGAGGGCGGGGAGTGTTTGGCGTCCTGTTGCTATGGTCCCTGAGACTCTCAGAGCCTGCACACGGCCAACTCTGTGCTCCCGGTCACATTCAGGTAACTAAATACTTACATGTATTAATATGACTCGCCTTATCAATCTGATGCTACCGTAGATGCTTGTGATGTGGGTATGGGGAGGGCATCAATGATATGAGGAGCCGGGGGTTAAAGATGTGCTACTTCATGTGTATGGAAGCATACACTTACTAAAGTTAGTTTTTCCATGTAATTCATGTGGCCAGGGTTTTTACATTCAGGCTGGGATTTTCTTTCTGGACGTATTTGAGGTATTTTCGGTATTTTCATGCGTACAAAACTACTTTTATTTGCCTACATAAGAAAATATTCTTTGCCCTATGATTTCCTTTTGTATTCTGAGCCAATTGTGTCCAATGTATGGAGTAACTATATACAATGCATTTATGCAGAACTTACATTAAATGTTTAACTCACGCAGTAAAACATTTATAAAAGATGGGACTGAGCAAATTTGCCTTAGATAAAAATCTTGTCAGTGACGTATTTGCCTCCTGATAACAATGATTGCCAATACACTACTGCTCCAGATCAGACACATCGGCCATCTCCACTGTCATTGGAAGCCCAAATTGAGTCCATGTTCAGGTGTCATTGTACTGTCATTCATGCTTAGTGATGGCAGTCCTGAAGTTGGGCGTTTCACCACTGATTGGCTGAGGTGGGCTTGGGTCGCTGATAAACTAAGACGGTGGAGGTGCCAGAAAACCTGAGCTGGATCAGTGGGGAAAGGCAAATATAGTTTATTTTTTATTTTACAGCATACAGTTTTCTGTCAAAATACCAGTTTAGTTTGCATTTAGATATACAATAAATGTCTTATAGATGCAACCTGCACCCACCCCTGAAATAAAACTACAGTACTGCAGACATATATAGCATATGCTGTAGCTCCTATTTTGATTTTTGCATTTCCTTTCTGTACATGGCGCACTGCAAGGGACGGAGCTTATTTAATTTACCATTTACAGAGCTATATGATGACTTTTTTATGCTGAACCAATAGTACTGTCCAATGGCACCATTTAATATGCCATGCTCTATGCAGGAAAGCTGGAAGACAATTCCAAATGCAGTGAAATTGTCCAGATTTTCTATGCAGCAGTCATTCCATTTACATTACAGGATTACAGTAGAGGATAACACCTCTACAATAGATGATGTCACCACTTACCTGCAATGTGTACAGATTATGCTTAGAAAACTCTCCATAGACCACAATGAGTCAGCTCCAAACCATTGCTGCCTATGCCCCTGAGGCTACTGTAAGGTATATCACACAGGGGCGTACCTACAGTGGTAGCAGCCATAGCAGCCGCTATAGGGCCCACAGAGTCAGGGGGCCCCGTCATCCAACCTGACAGAATAAAGAATGGAGGATGTGCACCATTATATCTATATTGTACTGCACATTGTCCAGCATATGTGTATAACATATACTGTGATGTATATATGCAGTATCTGTGATGTGTATATGGTGTCTGTATACACTGTATGTGAGTATGTTGCATATGGCACTGTATGTATGTGTATATGCAAATGAGTGTATTTATATGTGATTGTAACTCGCATGTGTGAGTATACTAATATGTAAATTTTTTAAGTGGGAAGGGGGGCCCCATGCAGTAGCCTGCTAGGCAGCCCCGTCTCTCCTAGTTACGCCACAGATATCACTAAATGCTTTTACTTAAGATGTAAGGGATATGTTTTGTTATCTAAATTTAATGAGTCAAAACCCTGCATGGAGATATCAGCACCAAAGAATCAAAAAAATATGAAGATTGCATTTTATTTCTTATATTTGAGTTATATGGTGTATTTGTTTCACAGACATAGTAACTGATATTAAAATCTTCTTTATTTACAAACATTATATCTCTACTATATATCCCTATACATCTCTACTATATATCCCTATGTATCCCTATATCCCTCCTTCTTTTTTTCCACTTAAAGGGGAGTAGGGATCGAGGAATAGTACCAAACAAACAGCGCTGCCATTGCTAATAGCTCAATACAGTTGGCGAAAGATGTCAGGGGGCTACTAGGTTAATTGTGAATTAGCAAGTACCCGAATGTTGTGAAAACTGAAAGGGATGGGAGTTAATACAGACCTGCAGACTATAACCCATCGATGTTAGAACTATATGAGATTGGCGATCTCTAGATCTGGTGCACATGTACTCAATTCTGAGATTTGTATTACTCTGAGCATAGTCCATATAGAGCTAAGAGTTGCCAACTGGGTAATATTAATCACATAATCGATGTTGCAAAGAAGTTACAATTTATAACTATTAGAGGCTCTGAGTGGCTACATGTATTCTGTATAACCATAAAGGGGTTTTCCCACCAAGCAAAGTTAGGCCCTATCCATAGGATAGGGCCTAACTTGCTGGTCAGTGGGGGTCTCAGTGCTGAGACCCCCACAGATCATGAAAACGAGGGGTCCGTCTGACATTAATGGAGCAGGCAACCGCGCATGACCGTTCTTCTCCATTAATCTCTATGGAGCTGATGGAGATGGGCAAGCGCACTGATCAGCAATTTCCGACTTCTCCATAGAGATGAATGGAGCAGAACGGTCATGCGCGGCCGTCTGCTACATTAATCTGATGAGGGGTCCGATGTAGGTACGTGGGACCCCATCAGACCCTCATTTTCGTGATCTGTGGTGGTGTCACGGAGTACGGCCTAATTTTTCTTCATGTGAAAACCCTTTAATGCACCAAGAGCTTACCCGGCTGATGATTAATAAAATATTGTGCAGAAATTTTCTGCCGGAATAACAATGATATCAGTAAACAACACATTGAGACACTTTTTAAAGATTTTTTTATTGCACAAAAATATAATGTTATGTACAGTACATGAAATATTTTTCAAAACGTAGATACTATTAAAGGTTATGTTTTATACGTTCAGATATGGGCATTATTTAGTTTGCCTTAGGCAAAATCTGGAAAAAGGATGAAGCCCTGTTAGGACTTAGGTCCAATTTTCTGAATTTAGATGTTTATATGTTACTTACATGCCTCTATTTTCTTACAGATGGAGCTGTCACCTAATAATTCCCCTCAGTCACCGCCAGACCTTGATAACCATGTTACAGATACTCCACGTACAAGTAACTTAAAATTTCTACGGGCTAAAAGGCTAAATTACTTCTGTGATAAAAGTTCCCCGAATCCTCTGCCTAAGAAAAAAGAACTACAAAATGGAGGAAAAACCAGTAGGATTTTAACACCACGTAAATGCCATTCAGCACCAACCACAAACCATATTCCTGCTGATTCAAGTGTGTCCAAAAAGCTTAATGCTGAAGTGAAACCTCTGTCACTGAATGGGGAAACATCTTTAGAAGATAAAGAAAAAGCAAAACCAGGAAGTTCAATTCAAGATGTTCAAGCAAATTCAGGAAAAGAGCACCTTCCCAATAATCCTGCCAGTCAGAGTGAGAGCCTACCAATAATACAGAGTGAAACAAAGGAACATAGAAAGAACAGCAAAACACAGACAACAGAACCCTGCATGCTTAATAAATCATTTCCTAATATTTTACACCCTACGGTATCAAATCCTCCAGTCGCCTCATCGCATCATACCCTGCAACCAATGATGAAAGAAGATAGTAAGGATATAGCTATACAACATGGTCCTAAATCTGAGAGTAATGTGCTGTTTACAGACCTCGATTTACAATCATCTCACGGTGAACCTGAGATTGTAGTGTCTCCCATACACCATAATACACTCTTTACTCCTCAAAAAATCAAGGACCAAAATAATTTACCTCATGGTCTTACAAAAACAGAATCATATGAAGAGGATCTTTTACATTCTACTCACCGGAGTCTTTTAAGGAGTAGCTGTATCACTGATTTGGATCAAGATCTTTTGGAAGATTTGTCTGTACCAGAAATAGATAAACTTCACCATGTTATGACTTGGGCTAAAAAATTCCTAGACAAATGTAATAGTGATATTTTGTCAAAAAACACAGATGAAGACACATCTTCTGAACCCAATGTAAATAATGGTGACAGCGATGTAAACCTGAATGTAAAAAGCCTTGAGTTTGGTGACTTTACTAGACACCCTTATCTTGGTGATAAACCTAAAGAAACTACTCCAGGTCAGTGTCGAGTTCCGAAAAGCTCCAGAAGTTTGTCAAAATCAAAAACAACAAATCTAGATTCTTCTATGGACAATTTCTTTCATTCTGACACTGAAGACAATTTATCTGCAAGGTCAAACAGAGTCTGCCCACAGCTGGGAAAGAACAGTCACATAAAGAAAGCTTTCACTATGAAAAGTTATGCTGATTTTGGAGACCAATTTTTTGACAACATAAAACAAGATTGCATTGATCTATTTGAAAACGGACACCAGCCCAAACAAGAGCACTATAACACACATAATGATAGTAAACCAAGTATGGTCTTAAAGGACTATTCTATTAATCGGGAAAATGCCTCAAGCTCACCAGATTCTTACCTTGATACTGAAAGACTTAATTCTCTGCTGGAAGACCTGGAATTAATAGAGAAAGGTTTAGAGAAGAATGGAGAAGAAGATGGTTCTAGAACAAATAGAACATTTGTAGTGAAAAAGAGCGTAAAACATGATCCTACCACCTTCATGCCAATGTCGGAAAATATTCTACACGTTACGGAACCAGCTTCACACAGAAATGACTCCAATAGGATATATCAAGAATGCCCTGCATGCAGTTTCTCCAGTACCACTAGCTCTAACTGGTGTGCAGAGTGTGGTTCAGCCTTAAACTCTGAAAAGAACAAACCAAATGGAAGTAAAATTTTAAATTTACCAACACGGCACATATTAGATGACACTGCTGTAGATGATTTTTTTAGTGTCACCAACCAAAGAAAGAATATTGATGATAACCCAAAGCGGAAAGCAAAGGAATTAGGCCGAGCAGTGTGCTGGGAGAGCCACTCAGATGTAGTCTCTGATAGTGACAGCAGTGTGCTTGACAAGTATTTCTACTATGTGAAACAGCTAGATATACTAAAAAGTCAGGAAAAAGAGAAGCAAACTGAACATTTTCCAGATCTGTCTACAAGTGAAACTTCAAGTGACGATGAGGATTATTCCATGCCTCGGATAAGAAGATATCCAGCCAAGCCTTGGGATGACACTAAGACCCCGGCAGCTGATATCTATCAATTAGGGGATCACTCTACTAAAGAGAACAATCTTAAAAGATCCACTGAGCATAATAATGGGACTGTACTGTCCAATGTCAAGAGTCCTCTAGGTAAAGCATTTGTCTTTGATAATGATGTATTATCCAACAAATAATTTATATAACTTGTGGAAATGCAGATCTCCTATATAATAGAAATTGTATTATATGTCAGTATAATATGAAAAAGTTATATCTATTAAAAGTTCTGTACTGCTTTCTTGAAATATAAAGAAAACCTTCTGGTTCACAAATGTCTTCTATCTAATCAGCTGCCATTTCTGTCCATAAAATGGCTGGAGATGGAGGGCCATGTGATCATAAACTTCCATGACCATTCTACCTTCCTGGACCTTATGATTCCATTTATAAATACAACCTTGAGGTCCTGGAAGGTAGACAGTTAGGGCACAGACAGGATCACATGGCCTTCCAGCTCCTATCACTTCCTATCCTACCTAGAAGCTGATGAAGAAGAGCACTTTACTTTATATATCAAAAAAGCATGTCAGACTTTTTATTGATGTATATTTGTAAATTACCTAAAATCCTGCCCACACATAATAGAAAACATGAAGTAAAGTGGCCAACCACTTTGACCTTTACAGACAGTCACTGGATAGTCCTATCTCTTTGTGAGCTGTATCATCAAGTAAAATATTCCTTAGGTATGGAGACATGCTGGGATTGGCCCACAGGTGGATCCACCAGTGGGCCCCTGAGTTAGGCGGGCACAATATGGGGGGTATGAGAGGGGGCCCACAATATGGAAGGGTTTTAGAGGGGGCCTACAATATGGGGGCATGAGAGGGGGCTTGCAATATGGGGGGTATGAGAGGGGGCTCACAGTATCTCTCTAAGATGAGAGGGGCCACAATATGAGGAGGAGATGAGACACCATAATATGAGGGGTAGATAAGGGGCCACAATATGAGGAGGAGGTGAGAGGGGCCTCAATATGAGAAGGAGATGAGAGGGGACATAATACAAGGAGATTATGAGCAGGGCCACAATACGTGGATGAGAGGAAACACTATGAGGGGGAGATGAGAGGCTACACTATGTAGGGGAGATGAGAGAAGCCACAATATGAGAAGATGAGGGGCCAAAATATGAGGGGGAGATGAGAGGGGCCACAATACGAGGAGGAGAAGATGAGGGGCCAAAATATGAGGGGGAGATGACAAGCCACAATGTGAGTGGGAGGTGAGAGGTCACAATATGAGAGGGAGATGAGAGGCTGCAACATGAACACAAGGTGAGGAGCTGCCAGAGGCACTGATTGCTTTTAATTAGTCCTACCTAATGCTTGACATCCATGTTCACATAACTGAAGTACATTTTAGGTGCATCTGAAGAATCTCCTTCCTGAATGCAGACTCCCCCTGAAACGCAGACATGTTTAGACTTCAATGCTTGTGCACGTTAAGTAGCGACATAGCATGTTACTATTTACCGAACACAAGCATTTAGGTCTAAACACATGTGAGTTCCGGAAGTAGTCTGCATTAGGGGAGGGGATTCTCCAGATGCACCTAAAATGTATTTTAAAACACAATTCAATCGCATCTTGTGTACATGGTCTTAGGCTGCATTCACATTATGTGTATACATTGAGTTTTAAAACACATTGCAAACACATGGGAAAAAAACGCTCCTCAAAATATATCTGTGTTTTTACTATCATTAATACTGATGTGTTTTGTGATGTGTTTTGACTGATGCATTTGTTGTGCCTTTCAGACAGATGAAAATGTATTCTGCAAACGTGGCCTAAGAATATACAAATGATATTTTCATATAGCAGTAGGTGGCCCCTCAGAATCTATTTCACTGGTGGGCCCTAGGCCACCCAGTCCAACCCTGTATGGAGAGATATTATATTTAGTCTCCTTTCCTAACCGGCTCCTGTGTACGGACTGCTGAAGGCTTTCAGATACGCTGTTCACTAAAAAGGAAGACAGGGGCGAAACAAGAGCCAGAGCAACTTCCTCTATACATTGCACGCTATGGATAGGAAAACCAGCAGGCTCATATTGAGAGATGATCGAACCCAGTCCCGGTTTGATGTTCCGATTTAGGCTCATTGCCGGAATGGCGGCCAAACAGCCAATCTGGGAAATCGATGCCCCATGCTTCTAGCGATAGCCATGATTGGACAGACACTGTTCGACCGCCAATCCAATGTCTGGGTTTTGCAGTCGAACCTGAACCAGAACTCTGGGTCCACTCATCTCTACTCATTATTTCTGAGAATATAGGAATATACTGTCGTATATTTGTACTGTGTAGATGTCAATAGTAAATCAGATACCCCCTTATGTAAATCAACTTATTTTTACTAGAATGTGTATGATATTGCCCATCCTGGGACTGTACACATGATTATATACATATGATTATATATATATGTGTTTGTGTGCTTTGTATTTTGATTTTACAGCTTATTTAATATATAATAAACTGAAGTAACCATTCACAATTTTTGCTTCTTTGAATTATAATGGGTTTTGTATTTATTATACTGCAAGTTAATACAATATTATGTTACACTACTAATGTAAGTTAACCCAACACAGTTATTCATTACACTGATTTATGCCTATTGTTACATATTTTAGATAGAAAGCTGCAGAAAACCCCATATAGTTCATCAAAAGTGGCTGGTCCTAGGAGGTATTGGGAGAAGTCCAGTATTGCTTGGTCCTCATACACACATGGAGAGCTGAAGCCAAGGTTTGCTTATCCTGTCATTTTGTTAGCCATTCATGGCTTTTGAAGTGTCATTTTTGGAGAATACTAGACTTCGCTAATATCTGCTAAATAACTACCAAGCAACATATTTAATCATATCCAATCTCACCAACTTCCTTAACCCTTTCCAATGCTGTTTTCTTAATAGAGGAGGTTCACCTACTAACCCAAAGACCACTGGTGAACATTTACTAATACTGTCTAAAAGTGTTCCAGATTGCCCCAGAGACTATCAGATGCTGATTGGCTTACATTGCACCAGATTTTGTTTAAGCCGTCAGACAGAGAGTGCTTGCATCATAATTCCATATGATGCAAGGACTCCCGTCCTGTGCAATGTGTGAAGTCTGTGGGATTGAACTGACATACAGATCGGTTTCCACGTTTGTCTGCAGCTGGCCTAAGTTTCACAGTATTTATGGCATATCCTATGGATGTAAAAGTACACATTTATTGAAAGCCAACAAGCATATTTAGAGATAAAGACGACATGTTAGGAGCTTTCCAGGTTCTGATCCTCGGACCAGTTACCTCTTATAGGTAACCATTATTCTTTTACATTTATTTTCTGCCATTAGCTGGCTAATTTATTCTCTTTTATTAGGCTTTTATTGTGCACAAGAAAGTAGGTTATCCTCAATAACAAGTGAGTGTATTTTCCTTGTACCTATTCGTTAAATGAGATGGATTGTACTTACATGCTGGAGCTGAGCACAAAGCTTCCTTGCTGGGTTCGCTCTGCAGCAGATATTATAATGATAAAAAACACTTTAATATTTTATTGAACTCTTGTCATTGCTGCAAGGTCAGCAGAGCAATGTCTGATTCAGTATTACGAGGTTCCCTGCGGCTCACGTGCTTGCTTTGTTTCCAGCATCCAATTCATCCGGAGATGACGGCTCTGTAATTACTACTAATTTCGAAGAGAATAGCCCCTCTGATTTTCAGCTCACCAGCTCCCCGGCAGACTCAATATCTAGATTATTAGTTTCATTACAACCTGCAACACAAATATTTTACTTAGTATGAAAACATGAGCATGTGTTAAACAGGAAGAATGTGTTGTATTTACTGTATATATTCGCCATCATTCACCTATACACAACAATGACTATGTCAGGTCCTTACTGTATTTTTTAGAAGTAAGGCTTCTTGGTGAGAGTATCCTCATGGAATGGCATGTAACATTTGTTCTTATTTTACTCAAAAATACAGTAATGGCATCCGGAATCGTAACATATTCATGATGTGCGCAAATCTATAGTACAGCCCAGGGCATGAACTCTAAGGCATTATTCACACATCCCTTTCCTTTTTCATGCAAGTCAATAGGGGGTATATATCATACGCCCATGCTCGTTTGATAGCTCGGCTGACCCTCCAGCCTTTTGATATATCCAGCAGCAGCAAGTGTGCAGACGCAGGGACAAGAATGCTCACTCCCCCACCTGCCGTGCCCCCTTCCCTGATAAATACCCCCCAGTGTCTGTTTTTTCATAGTTTTGTTTGTGTTTTAGTAATTTTCCATTCATCCATACACTCCTATTAAAGATAAAAACTAAAAGAGGTCTAACCCAATACAAGGGCCACATGACTGCATATTGCATTTGCCTTCTGTCCTTGTTCTTTTAGCAGGTCCCATTGACTTGCAGGAGAGTAATTGGGACATCGTCTAGTAAAAACAAGCCAAAAAAAATTAAAGAGGAAAAAACACACGACCAAATTAAATTCATAAAAATGTCATAATCTTTATTACATACTCCAATAGAAAATAAAATACAATAATGACACAATCAAAAAATGGAGAATTAAAATACCCCACATGGGATACCACCTGCGGCAAGTGAACAACCACCCCAAATATATAAGAGCCAATAAACCTGCTGTCTGAGGGGAACTTCATTAGGTCCTTGGCTGTCCAGCAAAACAGATGGCACCCCGCAATGACATCACAGGGCGTTGATAGGAGAGGAAGGAAGCCCCCTCCCTCATCTAACGGGTTAAACAGTCAGTATCTGAACTCTTACCGAAACAGACTGTTAGAGAAGGGTCCCGGCTGCCATATGACAGCTGGATCAATGCTCTTCCCTGCATGGGGCACCCGTGCAGAACTTAGGCTAGGCTGACGGAGAAACCCCTTACCGATTGAGAAATCTGTATGGCTGCTCACTAAGGGGTTAATAATAATGCTCTCCCTGCTCTAGACCACCAGAGATGATGCCATGAATTTTTTTATTTTCTCCACCAAGGGCTTATTACAGTAGTTAAGCACTTTTTTTGAGTACCATCACATTCCAACTTACACACATAAGGAGGAGAGTCACATAATCCATTCCCTGTAGTGACGAGCTGTCATCCCCATCATAAACTCTTGCTGCGATCATGACCCTCATAACCTCTTGCTGCAATCATGCCCATCATAAACATGAAGACACACTTGTGTATACTTCTATCACATAAACAAGTTTACTTGTTTCATGATATGTGAATTCATTCCTTCAGTCAGAAACATGAGCCTCGAGTCTTTAGTACTCACAAAGCAGCAAAGTAGAACAAAGTATTTGTGCAAGCACTAAACGTTCCCTGCTATTTACAGGAAGCTCTTGGCTTTCTACGTCTTTACACAAAATTTCTTACAGGACAAGTTGTAGTGATTAAAGGACATCTAACATCAGTTTACTGATGGCAGATGTGTCCTAGTAAGAAGTTCATTAGGACTTCTTTTATTATAACTCTATATCCTACGATCACATAAAATATAGAGTTATAAAAGTTATGCTATTTACCCTGGGGTGCTCAGGCTACATAAACCAAGCGTCTCAGGGAACCTAGTATTTTATAATGTATGCCCCCCGTAGGCTACATAAACCAAGCGTCTCAGGGAACCTAGTATTTTATAATGTACGCCCCCCCCCCTGTAGTTCTAGCAGTACTGTCCGGTTCCACCCCCTGCTCCATAAAATACTAGGCTCCATGAGGCGCTCGGGTCACGTAGCCTGAGCACCCCAGGCTAGTTTAGTGATGGGAGATGTGTCCTAGTAAGAAGTTCATTAGGACTTATTTTATTATAACTCTATATCTTGTGATCATGGAAATATAGAATTATAAAAGTTCAGCAAGTTAGCCTGTGGTGCTCAGGCTATTTGACCCGAGCAGCTCAGGGAGCCTAGTATTTTATGGGCGGAACCGGGCAGGGCTGCTAGAACTACAGGGGGTGTTCAGAAATTAGATAACTATAATAACTCTAGATTTTATGTTATCGTAGACTTAGAAGAATTGATACACTGACAATTTTGCAATTTTTGACAGACAGCGTAAAAAAAATCCATAAAATCAAATTGTATAGTTTTTAATTTGCATCTAATTGCATGAGAGTACGTTCACACGTGGTGTTCTGACATGAAAACACATGCCTTTAAGATGCATGCGTCAGAATGCCACATGTGAATGCACCCTGAAACAAGTGATCACCTACCACCTACCATTTATCTCTCTCAGACCTGTTAGTTTTTCTGTAAGCTCTGCACTCATTACTTGTAACTGCATCTGTTGTAAGTCATTACCTGTATAAAAGATACAATCACATTCCAATCTCTTAAACATGGCCTAGACCACCTTTTAGAGATGGAGTGCCCGAACTACAACCAAAATCCACTTATTTATTGTGAAGTGCCAACTTGGCATTTTAAGCAGTAACTTATTGCTACCTGTTCTTCCACATTGTCCGCCTGAGGCCACCAATACAGTTGAAAGAAGGAGGGCAAGTTCAGAGTATCATTATAGCTTCTCTCCAGAATCTCTTTGTACTGCACTTCTGTCAACACCTTCTCACTTTTCCTGTTCCAAACAGCTAATGAAGTGTTGTTTTTAAATAGCGCTGAGAGCAGCATCTCATAAGTTGCCTGGGACTGCAGGAAGATTCGGTGGATTTGGTCCTGTTTGGTGACCTCTTGTGTCAATGGCAACTCTTTCTTTATTTAAGGCATATCAGTAAAATCCATAGCGATAATCTTGTGGCTCGTTTCAATCGGACTGGCTGTTCTTAGTCATGGCTCGCCACCACTGGCCTAGACCAAAGAGTTGTTCTTGGGGTAGAATGATTCTGAGAAAGGAGAACTACATGTCCATGTATTACCAGATTTTCGCTCTTAGTAAGAGCATTGAAAATGAGATGTGACTGCGTCTTCCAGCATGACAATGACCATGGAACACACAGCCAGGGCAACTAAAGAGTTTCAAGGTCCTGGCCTACCAAATCTCCAGTCTATCTGGAGAAGGTCTGTATGTTGGTTGGAAAACTATAAAAATTAGTCACTCTATTGAATAATTTTTTCACTTCAGTATCTCATTATTAAACTTTTTAAATTCCTTCTTGGAGGTTGTAGAAAAAAATTGCAATAACTTTTTATTTTAACAGATTTAATGAGATTGGACTAAGGCTATTTTTGTGGCAAAACCTGATATTTTTATTGCAATCATTTTTGGGTGCAAAACCCTTTTTAATTATTAGCTGTCTAAAAGTAAGAATGTTCCAATTACAGCTGAGCTTTAGTTTTACCAGTGCTCATGAATACTTTAAAGGGGAGCTGTGATTGGTTGTCATGGGCAACTAAGAACATTCTTACTTTTAGACAGCTTGATAAATCTGCCCCATATTTTTTTTTGACCCTTCAAAATCTATGGGTGGCTTAAAAGCTGTTAATACATTATTATGCTGTTCTCTGTTATGGTAATTTCAGAAATCATTGACAAAATGCAAATATTTAAGAATATTGAAGAGTATCAACCCCATACACATTATCATTGGTATACCTTAACAGGTTCTCCTTTTATTGCCACTGTCTGGAACTGTGAACCCACCAATCTCTGCTCCTTAACATTATAACTGTAAAGTGCAAATGCGTGAACTGGTCCACAGAGTAGTAAACAAATCCCCTTTTGTGCTCCGGAGCATTTTTAGTAATTAGTCACTGAATGTGCATTCAGAAGCTCATGGAGGAAGAAGTTTGTTGAAGGGTTGGGTAGGTTGAAAGGGATATTTGGGCACATTTACTTAACCGGTCCCTGCGCGATGCCAGAGGTACATTGTCCAACGAGGATGCCTGTCCCCTGATTTGTGTCGCATGAAAGCCGGCGCGATTGCGACGCAATCCCCGGCGCGATCCCCAAAAACGTCGGTAAATAAGCCCCATTGAGACTACACACATGAATCTTTGTAGAAAAAAAAAAAAAGGCCCAATAGGAAATGTACTGACTGCTGTAGATGCCAGCATTCGCTAGAACATGCATTGCTGTCATTTAAGTGCCGTCATCACATTTGATGGCAACAACTTAAGAGTTGTTTTATGTAAATGGCAATTTTTAACATAAAGTACTGACAGGTCCCCTTTAGGTTGGATTAAGTTATTGTTGCTTATATAGTGCAGATATTTCTGAAGTTTTTTGAGCCACAAGCAATAGTAGATTCATGTTGTGCAGCTATGTCACTTATTCTATATCACAAGTCACTGCCACTTCCAATCCAATGGAAGGAAAAGAAAGAGGTCCCTCTCCCCAAAGTTGGAATCACGTTTTACATATACTGTAGGCAAAATTGTTTTTTTAGGAAAATATCAGAGGGTAGTCTTTAAATGGTAAGGGGGTTGTCATTTTGTCAATATTTGTTACTCTTCTTTAAAGATCTCACCATAGTATTCGAAGACCAACCTCAGCTGACTCCCAGAAGAATAAGGACCAGTCACAGGGTGATAAAGACAAAGGTTTGTTTAACAGCTTTGTGTATGAAAGAATTTTCATAGCTATATGGATGAGTGGTTATTATTATTACTCATATTATTATTGTAGATTTATTAGCTATTTTGAGAAAATATTTAAATTCAATCTACCATGAAATCAAGCATGGACATTTGCTCATCTGACATAGTGAATGGCTGTTCTACAGATGTTTGCACTGCATATATCACTATTTTGCACCTAAAAAAGTGGCAAAAGAAACGCAAAAACTCACCTGCTCTGAGCAGGTGCAATTGAAAAAAAAAACCTTTTCATCACTGGATAAAAAGTTTTATGCTTACCAAATTGAACATTAACTTAATTAAAATTAATGCAACATGAAAAAATACTTCAGCACAGTTTTAAAATATAAAATTTCACCATCTCACTATTAAAATGTCCTCAAGTACCTACGTCATCATTTTCTATAGGATGTCATATTTTTGAGTGGGAATATTGACAATCTTATTGTGCACATCTCATGTTATCCGACTGTGAACCAGAATGTCCCCTTCAGTGGAGAAATTTGTGTCACATGAAGAATAGTGCAGCCTTCACCCAAAAGGGTTGTGTGCGACACATATGTGACGAGGACAGTTCTTAAATATCTGTACAAGCAGTCTGCACATAAAAGAACATCCAGACAGAAAACTGGCCCAAAGCCTTTAGTAAATCTGGGCCAGTATGATTAATGTCCTCGTAAGTTCTAAGGGTGACGTCTACAAGGTGAATGAATACAAGAATGTAGCCTATAGATATCAAATTCTTTTAAATGCTCAAATTTGTTTCATCCACAGCATCGCCTTTTTTCCCACTTTCCATTACATATGGTCTTGTTTTTGTTTTTGCGCAATTTCTTGGTGCAGTCGATTTGTTTCTATTTTGCGACTTTTTTGGGACTTTTTTAAAAGTGTTCACACAATGGAATCTACTCATTTGTAAAACTATAAATTGCTATGAAATGGATTACTGCTAATAGTTATGTAACAGGCTAAATATTGGCTGGATAAGTATATAGACTCAACACAGATCTACCAGCATATTACATATATAACCGCATCACCAGAGCCTGACCATACTATTACAGGCCCCCTGAAGCACTTGTGTCCGCCTCCCTGCTCCCTTAACACTCCCCACCTCCTGCTGTGTTCTGAAATCTGGTTGCAGCAGTGAGAATCAGCTTTGTGCTGAGATTTCAACACAAAGGGGCAGATTTACTTACCCGGTCCTGTCTCGATCCAGCGGAGCGCTCTCCGTCGAGGATTCGGGTCTTCCAGTGATTCACAGGGTAGTGTGCCCGATGTCCACCAGGTGTCGCTGCTGCGCTGAAGTCCGGGGGAGTTCACTGGAGTTCACCAGCCGTTGCTGGGTGCAGGTAAGAGCATGTTGAGTGACACATTTAAAAAAAAAATACGGCGGTTTTTCTGAATCCGTCGGGTTTTCCGATGGCCACGCCCCCAATTTCCGCCATGTGCATGCCGGCGCCGATGCGCCACAATCCGATCGCGTGCGCCAAAAACCCGGGGCAATTCGGCACAAAACGGTAATTATCAGGAAACGCAAAAACAAATAGCGATTTGGGCCCTTAGTAAATGACCCCCAAAGTGAGAGGGAAAGCACAGAAGCAAGAAGGCAGGTTACAAGTACTGAGAAGGGGCGTGTGCTTAGTTTAAATACCGTAAATGTAAAAATATATTTTCTGTCTAGAAACAAAAAAAGCTATAATTAGCAGCATTAAAGGTTAATACCATTGTTATATACTGGTACACAGCAGGAGTATGTGTAAGCTCTGTGTTAAGAACTACGCTCTAGAATTAAAAAAGCTGTTCTGATCTGTACAGTTATTATTTAGAAAATTGTTGTTTAAATATCTGCATAACAGTTGTATAACAAAAAGATTCTTTGGCAATATTTTTTTACCTTTTCAGGGGCTGTCATTGAGCATCTTTGCAGAGATAAATGGGAAAGGTCCACACAATATCATCAAAAGGTCAGTGAATTGATAGAATTGAGGTGTCTCTGTAACATACTACCTGCTTCTGGCACCAGAGTCAGCACAGAGCAGGGCCTGTAACTGCAGCTCAGCTTTCATTCAAGTGAACTGGAGCTGATCTGCAGTAACACTGTTCAACCACTACACATGGAACATAGCTGTTGGTGTCTATTCTCTGTGCTAATCATGGCACTACGGAAGCCTCCTTATGGGGTAAGACATTAATAGCTAGGGGGTGGAAAACACCTTCAACTGATTTTTTATATATACCGTAGTTTTTTATTTATCATGTTAGCACTTATTATTGTATAAAGCATGGATTGCTATTAATTAAAAACAGGTAATTCGTAATGGAATTATTTGGCAAGCTCTGTGTAGCGATGCATAATATGTGAGCGCTATGTAAATAAAGGAATTATCATTAAAGGGAACCTGTCAGCAGAAATAGACATAATAAACCACAACCAGTATGTTGACGAGCAGCTAAAGACCCTCCAGATTATGTTTCTTTCATGGTGCAGTGTGGTGGGCTCATAAAGAAAATCAACTTTGAAGTGAGAAGTAAAATGGATGTATAAAGTCTAGGAGTTGGAGATTTTAACTATGATTTTAACTTTCTCAGAAATAATCACTGTAATTGATGGTCCTGCATCCAGAGTCATGTCTAACCAGATCTCCTGATGTCTGAAGCATTATGTCAATCACAGAGGAGTAGGTGTTCAGAACCCACCACCTTGACTTCAGTGTTAAACTCTCCACCTCTTTGACTTTATACAACCAATTTACATCTCACTTCAAAGTTGATTTTCTAGATGATGCCGCCACACTGGACCATGAAAGAAACAAAAACTAGACTTTATTAGGCTGTTTGACAATGTAGTGGTAGTGGCTTATTAGGTCAATTGCCGATGACAGGTTCCCTTTAATTATTAATATTATTCTTAAATGTAGAAATAGCAGTTCCCAATAATATTTTATATATAGACATGCATACAATATGTAAAACCTCAATAAAACCTGAATATCCCACCAAGACTAACAAACTTTTATCCCCGTAAAAATGTATAGATAAGATAACAGTGAATTATCTGCTGAGGGTAGTGTCTGATTCAGATGCAGAAAATTGACCACATACAGCAATACAGTAGTAATCAGACTCCCTAGGGTTCATATACTCTAGGGGGGCAAAAAAACCCTTGAAATTTTAAAATAAAAAAAAAAGTTGTGCACTATTACAACATTTATCAGTCACTGTTCACTATATTTTAAGGGTTGTTAGAGTGATACCAAACAGTCAGACTGGCCCAGAGAACCCTCAGATAGGCTTTAACTCAGAATAAGGGGTCCCAAAGTTCTAGTGGTTGACAACTCCATTTGAAATTGAATGGAGCAATAACTTGCCACTATGATCCATTTCTTTTAGGAAGATTCACAAATATTATGATCTCATTCGTGATACCTCCTACATGGGAATTTTATGGATGGAGGGTTGGCCCTCAACATCACTACCCCTGGTAGGCCCATGATACACTGTCTGCCACTGATGCTAAATACTCCTATGTTATTTACTATGTTAAATGACATTCATTTAATGAAGTGTATTATCAGTCAGATAAAATATTATGTTTTTTTGGTCTAGTATCATCATTCAGATTTATCAGATTTTCTTTTGTACAGACCTGTGAGGGCAAAAATGGTTCTATGTGGCTTCTTCTCCCAGACGAGCTATGGATTTATATTTTCTCACTATTATCCCATGGAGAGCTTGCAAAAGTTGCACAAGTGTGCAAGAGATTCAGACTCGTCGCCAATGATGACAGTTTATGTAAGTATAATTCACTGGAGTTCTAGTTCCTAACACTACACCAACCCCAAAGAAGATAGCTAGAGATGAGCGAGCACTAAAATGCTCGGGTACTCGTTATTGGAGACGAACTTTTCCCGATGCTCGAGTGCTCGTCTCGAATAACGAGCCCCATTGAAGTCAATGGGAGACTCGAGCATTTTTCAAGGGGACCAAGGCTCTGCACAGGGAAGCTTGGCCAAACACCTGGGAACCTCAGAAAAGGATGGAAACACCACGGAAATGGACAGGAAACAGCAGGGGCAGCATGCATGGATGCCTCTGAGGCTGCTTAATCGCACCATTATGCCAAAATTATGGGCAACAGCATGGCCATGACAGAGTGACAGAATAAAGCTAGATAGCATCTAAAACATCCAATAATTGACCCTGACACTATAGGGGACTTCATGCAGAGGCAGCGGCAGCAGCGGCAGGCTAGAGAGTGGCATGGCGACATACCCTAAATGGACTCAGGCTTCAAACCAATGGGTGGCAGAGAGGAACCAAAAGAGGTGAGCAAGAAGCGCTCAAATAATATCGGTACATGATAAAAGTTTGCCAGTATATTTTGTGGATTACACAGCAGGGTGGCGACAAAGATAACATGGAAGCCATGAAAACAACCCAAAATTCTGCCTGACACAGCTCGTTTGATAAGGGGACCATGTATGGAGGCAGTGAACTAGTAGTAGATTAAAGGTGCTGCAGTTAAAACTATGTTAGTTGGATCTTGGCATGGAGCTGGCGCTCCGCTGCCAGGCGAGCTTTCGCCAATCCAAGCCCCTGTCTCTAGGCTACTCCCCAAACAGCACTTCTAAGAACCTTTTGTATAAGATCAAGTGTAATAGCGTTCTTATAAGTTTAGGATATGGCGGGTGAGGGGAATGTAAACAGATGCGCAAGAAGCACTGAAATAATATTGGTAAATGATAAAAGTTTGCCAGTATATTTTGTGGATTACACAGCAGGGTGGCGACAAAGTTAACAAGTTTGTTGTGGAAGCCATGAAAACAACCCAAAATTCTGCCTGACACAGCTCGTTTGATAAGGGGACCATGTATGCCTACAGTTCATGCCAGTCGCTGCTCTGGCTGCCAGTCTCCTTTCGAATAGTTTAAAATAATAACCCTCATCCATAAAGCTCTGTATAATGCTGCACCCCCCTACCTCTCCTCTCTTATCTCAGTCTATCGCCCAACCCGTGCTCTTAGATCCGCCAGTGATCTTAGATCAACCTCTACCCTTGTGCGGACCTCCCACTCGCGTCTCCAAGACTTCTCTAGAGCTGCACCAATTCTATGGAATGCTCTGCCCCGGACTATCAGACTAATACCTAACCTCCAAAGTTTCAAACGTGCTCTTAAAACCCATTTCTTTAGGCAAGCCTATAACACTGATTAACTGCATGAAGTTTTAACTCTTCTACTAACCCGTCCTGTGTCGTCCTCCCATCTGTTATCCAGCAACCAACAGGCACCAGACTTCTATGCAGTCCCATTCACCCTGGACCTGGTGACGGCTGAGTGGTTCAAGCGACAGCAATTCCATTTATTATATTTTGTTCTATTCCCTAAGAAGAATGGCTTGACCATTAAAAATTCTTTTACCTCGTTTTACCCCATCATCTTCATAAACCGTAAGCTCTGGCGAGCAGGGACCTCACTCCTGTTGTTCCATACAAATGTTGTACTCTGTTACATTACATTTGTATTTGTTTCCTATGATTTGTAAAGCGCTACGGAATATGATGGCGCTATATAAATAAAGATTATTATTATTATTATTATGGAGGCAGTGAACTAGTAGTAGATTAAAGGTGCTGCACTTAAAACTATGTTAGTTGTATCTTGGGATGGAGCTGGCGCTCCGCTTCCAGGCGAGCTTTCGCCAATCCAAGCCCCTGTCTCTAGGCTACTCCCCAAACAGCACTTCTAAGAACCTTTTGTATAAGATCAAGTGTAGTAGCGTTCTTATAAGTTTGGGATATGGCGAGAGAGGGGAATGTAAACAGATGCGCAAGAAGCGCTGAAATAATATCGGTAAATGATAAAAGTTTGCCAGTATCTTTTGTGGATTACACAGCAGGGTGGCGAGAAAGTTAACAAGTTTGATGTGGAATGCCCTGTAATAGCTCTTGGGCGGTGTGCCTTTTATCGGCTAGGCTCAGCAGTTTGAGCACCGCCTGCTGTCGCTTAGCGACGGCACTGCTGCTGTGCCTAGAGCTACCGACTGATGGCGCCATGGCCACGGATGGTAATTCGGAGGAGGAGGAGGTGGAGGAGGGCTGGGAGGAGGAGGAGGTATAGTAGGCCTTTGAGACCTGGACCGAGGTAGGCCCCGCAATCCTCTGCGTCGGCAGTATATCACCAGCCCCAGGGTCAGACTCGGTCCCAGCGTGCACCAAGTTAAGTGTAGTAGCGTTCTTATAAGTTTGGGATATGGCGGGTGAGGGGAATGTAAACAGATGCGCAAGAAGCGCTGAAATAATATTGGTAAATGATAAAAGTTTGCCAGTATATTTTGTGGATTACACAGCAGGGTGGCGACAAAGTTAACAAGTTTGTTGTGGAAGCCATGAAAACAACCCAAAATTCTGCCTGACAAAGCTCGTTTGATAAGGGGACCATGTATGGAGGCAGTGAACTAGTAGTAGATTAAAGGTGCTGCAGTTAAAACTATGTTAGTTGGATCTTGGCATGGAGCTGGCGCTCCGCTGCCAGGCGAGCTTTCGCCAATCCAAGCCCGTGTCTCTAGGCTACTCCCCAAACAGCACTTCTAAGAACCTTTTGTATAAGATCAAGTGTAGTAGCGTTCTTATAAGTTTAGGATATGGCGGGTGAGGGGAATGTAAACAGAAGCGCAAGAAGCGCTGAAATAATATTGGTAAATGATAAAAGTTTGCCAGTATATTTTGTGGATAACACAGCTGGGTGGCGACAAAGTTAACAACTTTGATGTGGAATCCATGAAAACAACCCAAATTTCTGCCTGACACACCTCGTTTGATAAAGGGACGATGCATGGAGGCAGCTATATGGACGACTTTTGGAGGTAGCAATGGAGACAACGTGTGGAGGCTGCTATGGAGACAATTTAATTTGGATAGTGCCTGTATGTGGCAGTCCAAAAAAGTTTTCAAACCAGAGGAGCAGGTAGGTGGCACTCCAGAAAAATGGAATAGATTGAGTGCCTGTATGTGGCAGTCCAAAAAAGTTTTCAAACCAGAGGAGCAGGTAGGTGGCCCTCCAGAAAAATGGAATAGATTGAGTGCCTGTATGTGGCAGTCCAAAAAAGTTTTCAAACCAGAGGAGCAGGTAGGTGGCCCTCCAGAAAAATGGAATAGATTGAGTGCCTGTATGTGGCAGTCCAAAAAAGTTTTCAAACCAGAGGAGCAGGTAGGTGGCCCTCCAGAAAAATGGAATAGATTGAGTGCCTGTATGTGGCAGTCCAAAAAAGTTTTCAAACCAGAGGAGCAGGTAGGTGGCCCTCCAGAAAAATGGAATAGATTGAGTGCCTGTATGTGGCAGTCCAAAAAAGTTTTCAAACCAGAGGAGCAGGTAGGTGGCCCTCCAGAAAAATGAAATAGATTGAGTGCCTGTATGTGGCAATCCAAAAAAGTTTTCAAACCAGAGGAGCAGGTAGGTGGCCCTCCAGAAAAATTGAATAGATTGAGTGCCTGTATGTGGCACTCCCAAAAATTGTTTAAAACAGAGGACCGGGTCGGTGGCCCTCCAGAAAAATTAAATGCATAAAGTACTATAGCTAGAGCCAGTGGGCCCTGTCAAAAAATAGCCAGTTTCCTCTGCTTTACTGTACAAAGAGGAGGAGAAGGAGGAAAATGAGGAGGAGGAGGAGTGGATAAATTATTCAGGTTGAGCTTCCTTCACCTGGTGGAGATTGGAAATTATGAGAAATCCAGGCTTTATTCATCTTAATAAGCGTCAGCCTGTCAGCGCTGTCAGTCGACAGGCGTGTACGCTTATCGGTGATGATGCCACCAGCTGCACTGAAAACCCGCTCGGACAAGACGCTAGCGGCAGGGCAGGCAAGAACTTCCAAGGCGTACAGCGCCAGTTCGTGCCACATGTCCAGCTTTGAAACCCAGTAGTTGTAGGGAGCTGTGTGATCATTTAGGACGATGGTATGGTCAGCTACGTACTCCCTCACCATCTTTCTTTAAAGATCAGCCCTACTCTGCCGAGACTGGGGACAGGTGACAGTGTCTTGCTGGGGTGACATAAAGCTGGCAAAAGCCTTGTAAAGCGTACCCTTGCCAGTGCTGGACAAGCTGCCTGCTCGCCTACTCTCCCTCGCTACTTGTCCCGCAGAACTACGCACTCTGCCGCTAGCGCTGTCAGAAGGGAAATACTGTTTCAGCTTGTGCACCAGGGCCTGCTGGTATTCATGCATTCTCACACTCCTTTCCTCTCCAGGGATGAGAGTGGAAAGATTTTGCTTGTACCGTGGGTCCAGGAGAGTGAACACCCAGTAATCGGTGCTGGAATAAATTCTTTGAACGCGAGGGTCACGGGATAGGCAGCCTAGCATGAAATCTGCCATATGCGCCAGAGTACCAACGCGTAAGAATTCACTCCCCTCACTGGCCTGACTGTCCATTTCCTCCTCCTCCAACTCCTCCAACTCCTCTTCTTCTGCCCATACACGCTAAACAGTGAAGGACTCAACAATGGTCCCCTCTTGTGTCTCGCCAACATTCTCCTCCTCTTCCTCCTCATCCTCCTCCACCTCCACCTCCTCTGATATGCGCTGAGAAACAGACCTAAGGGTGCTTTGGCTATCAACAAGGGATCCTTCTTCCCCCGTCTCTTGTGACGAGCGCAAAGCTTCCGACTTCATGCTGATCAGAGAGTTTTTCAACAGGCCAAGCAGCGGGATGGTGAGGCTGATGATGGCGGCATCGCCACTGACCATCTGTGTTGACTCCTCAAAGTTACTCAGCACCTGACAGATATCAGACATCCACGTCCACTCCTCATTGTAGACTTGAGGAAGCTGACTGACCTGATTACCAGTTCTGGTGGAAGTTGACATCTGGCAGTCTACAATCGCTCGGCGCTGCTGGTAAACTCTGGATAACATGGTCAGTGTTGAATTCCACCTCGTGGGCACGTCGCACAACAGTCGGTGAGCGGGCAGTTGGAGGCGGCGCTGCGCTGCCCTGAGAGTGGCAGCATCTGTGCTGGACTTCCGGAAATGCGCACAGATGCGGCGCACCTTCGTGAGCAAATCAGACAGATTGGGGTATGTCTTGAGGAAACGCTGAACTATCAGATTTAACACATGGGCCAGGCATGGCACATGTGTCAGTCTGCCGAGTTGCAGAGCCGCCACCAGGTTACGGCCGTTGTCACACACAACCATGCCTGGCTTCAGGTTCAGCGGTGCCAGCCACAGCTCAGTCTACGCCGTGATGCCCTGTAATAGTTCTTGGGCGGTGTGCCTTTTATCGCCTAGGCTCAGCAGTTTGAGCACCGCCTGCTGTCGCTTAGCGACGGCACTGCTGCTGTGCCTAGAGCTACCGACTGATGGCGCCATGCCCACGGATGGTAGATCGGAGGAGGAGGTGGAGGAGGGGTGGGAGGAGGAGGAGGCATAGTAGGCCTGAAACACCTGGACCGAGGTAGGCCCCGCAATCCTCGGCGTCGGCAGTATATGACCAGCTGCAGGGTCAGACTCGGTCCCAGCCTCCACCAAGTTAACCCAATGTGCCGTCAGTGATATATAGTGGCCCTGCCCGGCAGCACTCGTCCACGTGTCCGTGGTCAGGTGGACCTTGTCAGAAACGGCGTTGGTCAGGGCACGGATGATGTTGTCTGACACGTGCTGGTGCAGGGCTGGGACGGCACATCGGGAAAAGTAGTGGCGGCTGGGGACCGAATACCGAGGGGCGGCCGCCGCCATGAGGTTGCGAAAGGCCTCGGTCTCTACTAGCCTATAGGGCAGCATCTCCAGGCTGAGCAATCTGGAGATGTGGACATTAAGGGCTTGGGCGTGCGGGTGGGTTGCACTATATTTGCGTTTCCGCTCCAGCGTCTGGGGTATGGAGAGCTGAACGCTGGTGGATGCTGTGGAGGATCGTGGAGGCGACGATGGGGTTTTTGTGGCAGGGTCCTGGGCAGGGGGCTGACTATCAGCTGACACAGGGGAAGGAGCAGTGGTGTGCATGGCCGGAGGTGAACGGGCTTGTTGCCACTGAGTGGGGTGTTTAGCATTCATGTGCCTGCGCATACTGGTGGTAGTTAAGCTATTAGTGGTGGAACCCCTGCTGGTTTGGCAAATGTTGCACACCACAGTCCGTCGGTCATCCGGTGTTTCCTTAAAGAACCTCCAGACTTCTGAAAATCTAGCCCTCGCCGCAGGAGCCCTCGCCACGGGAGCTTCACTAGTTGACACATTTGGCGCTGATGCACCAGGTCTGGCCCTGCCTCTTCGTCTGGCCCCACCACTGCCTCTTCCAACCTGTTCTGGTCGAGGACTCTCCTCCGTCTCAGAAGCACTGTGTTCACCCGGCCTATCAACCCAGCTTGGGTCTGTCACCTCATCATCCTCCGATCCCTCAGTCTGCTCCCCCCTCGGACTTCCTGCCCTGACAACAACTTCCCCACTGTCTGACAACCGTGTCTCCTCATCGTCGGACACCTCTTTACACACTTCTTCCACTATATCAAGAAGGTCATCATCACCCACAGACTGCGACTGGTGGAAAACCTGGGCATCGGAAAATTGCTCAGCAGCAACCGGACAAGTGGTTTGTGACTGTGGGAAGGGTCCAGAAAACAGTTCCTCAGAGTATGCCGGTTCAAATGCCAAATTTTCCTGGGAGGGGGCAGACTGGGGGGGAGGAGGCCGATTTCGGTGACATGGGTGGACTGCGTGGAAGACTGACTGGTGGACAAATTGCTCGAAGCATTGTCGGCAATCCACGACATCACCTGTTCGCACTGTTCTGGCCTCAACAGTGCTCTACCACGAGTCCCAGTAACTTCAGACATGAACCTAGGGAGTGTAGCTCTGCGGCGTTCCCATGCTCCCTCATAAGCAGGTGGTGTCTCACCCCGCCCAGGACCACGGCCTCTGACCCCTGCAGTAGTTGGACGCCCACATCCCCGCCCTCGTCCTCTACCCCTAGCCCTCGGGTTAAACATTTTGAAAATGAGAGTTATAACTTTAATTTTTTTTAAACTTTTTTTTGTGTTTTTTGTTTTTTTTTGTGTTTTTTAGTTTTTAAAACCAAACGATGCTATCCTATTGCTATGGCTATTTTCTAGCCAAGTATGAAAGCACACTGCTATGCCAGATGAGATGACGCTGAGTTATTAAA
Organism: Engystomops pustulosus; assembly: GCF_040894005.1. Taxonomy (NCBI): domain Eukaryota; kingdom Metazoa; phylum Chordata; class Amphibia; order Anura; family Leptodactylidae; genus Engystomops; species Engystomops pustulosus. The sequence goes on from NC_092411.1 coordinate 111,516,639, forward strand.
AAAATAAACGTAAAATAAAAAAGGAAATGGCAGACTGTGCCTAATTGAAATCCAACCCCTAATAAATTTTCCCACTTCGGTCTTTGCGATGGATATGTGCGTCACTAAGCGCAAAACACAGCGGTCGCAAGTCTCACTACAAATTGCTCACAATTTGCTAGTAGATGCACTGCAGCAAGTACAGCCACCAGCAGATCAACCAGAAATCAAATATATATAACGCTACTGTAGGCGTAAGTAAGCCGTTTGGATTCTCCTATGGCTATTTTCTAGCCAAGTATGAAAGCACACTGCTATGCCAGATGAGATGACGCTGAGTTATTAAAAAAATAAACGTAAAATAAAAAAGGAAATGTCAGACTGTGCCTAATTGAAATCCAACCCCTAATAAATTTTCTCACTTCGGTCTTTGCGATGGATATGTGCGTCACTAAGCGCAAAACACAGCGGTCGCAACTCTCACTACAAATTGCTCACAATTTGCTAGTAGATTCACTGCAGCAAGTACAGCCACCAGCAGATCAACCAGAAATTAAATATATATAACGCTACTGTAGGCGTAAGTAAGCCGTTTGGATTCTCCTATGGCTATTTTCTAGCCAAGTATGTAAGCGCACTGCTATGCCAGATGAGATGACGCTGAGTTATTAAAAAAATAAACGTAAAATAAAAAAGGAAATGGCAGACTGTGCCTAATTGAAATCCAACCCCTAATAAATTTTCTCACTTCGGTCTTTGCGATGGATATGTGCGTCACTAAGCGCAAAACACAGCGGTCGCAACTCTCACTACAAATTGCTCACAATTTGCTAGTAGATGCACTGCAGCAAGTACAGCCACCAGCAGATCAACCAGAAATCAAATATATATAACGCTACTGTAGGCGTAAGTAAGCCGTTTGGATTCTCCTATGGCTATTTTCTAGCCAAGTATGAAAGCACACTGCTATGTCAGATGAGATGACGCTGAGTTATTAAAAAAATAAACGTAAAATAAAAAAGGAAATGGCAGACTGTGCCTAATTGAAATCCAACCCCTAATAAATTTTCCCACTTCGGTCTTTGCGATGGATATGTGCGTCACTAAGCGCAAAACACAGCGGTCGCAACTCTCACTACAAATTGCTCACAATTTGCTAGTAGATGCACTGCAGCAAGGACAGCCACCAGCAGATCAACCAGAAATCAAATATATATAACGCTACTGTAGGCGTAAGTAAGCCGTTTGGATTCTCCTATGGCTATTTTCTAGCCAAGTATGAAAGCACACTGATGAGATGACGCTGAGTTATGAAAAAATAAACATAAAATAAAAAGTAAATGGCAGACTGTGCCTAATTGAAATCAAACCCCTAATAAATTTTCCCACTTTGGTGTTTGAGGTGGATATGTGTGTCACTAAGAGCTAAACACAACGGTAGCAAGTCCCCCTGCAAATTCCTCACAATATGGTACTAGCTGCACTACTAGTGCCAGCAAGCCCAGCCACAAGCAAACAAAAAAAAAAAGTATAACGTTATTGTAGCCCTAAGAAGGGCTGTTGGGTTCTTGTTGAATCACTCCTGCCTAACACTATTCTAATAGAACACCCTATCGCTTTCCCTGACCAGCAGCAGCTCTCTCCCTAGCGGCATCCAGACACAGAATGATCCGAGCAGCGCGGGCAGCGGCTAGTCTATCCCAGGGTCACCTGATCTGGCCAGCCAACCACTGCTATCGACGTGTAAGGGTACCACGTCATGCTGGGTGGAGTGCAGAGTCTCCTGGCTTGTGATTGGCTCTGTTTCTGGCCGCCAAAAAGCAAAACGGCGGGAGCTGCCATTTTCTCGAGCGGGCGAAGTATTCGTCCGAGCAACGAGCAGTTTCGAGTACGCTAATGCTCGAACGAGCATCAAGCTCGGACGAGTATGTTCGCTCATCTCTAAAGATAGCTAAGCATTTATTTCTAAATTAGTGCTAAACATTAGTATTAAGTTAGAGAATGAAAACAGCCATCATGTGTATGCAGCTGACTAATTCTCAGCCCTGGTGATATTATTGGGGCTAAATTTAGTTTGTTCCTTTGGAAAACAAGCTGTAATCTACCTAAGAGATTGACATTCAGTCATCTACAACACTACAAGCCATAAAGCAAGCAATCCGTTTCTTGTGATACTATCTGATTCAGGGTTGCTTAGTAATAATGCAGGAATGTGACTTAGTTATTTTATGTACGGACCACCGTTCCGTTTGGCTAAGAATTTAGATTAGCAAGATTTACAGTCTATTATCATTGTCAGACACATATACACTTAGGACCAGACTAAAGCATGAAGGAGATTGTGGCCTCAAGAAATATCCTAAATCGTCTAAATAAATCTGATCTGTGATCTCCATACAACAATGGTGTGGAGCTACCACAAGCATACAGCAGATCTCTGTAGGGTGGAAACACAGCATCATTACCCATTTCAGTTGGATGTTAGTACAATATACATCCACCAATTCTAAGTATCCTACAAGTCATGTTATATTCCATTTATTGAAATCAATGAATATCAATCAACTATATAGCCTACAAGAAAGTCAGGCTGACAAAAAAACTTTACACATATGAAAATCACACTTTATTAAATTTCATTAAATTCCATTATAGTACACAATACAGGGACACTTGCGACAACAGAAAGTGCACTGCATAGGGATATACCAATAATTTCAATAGTAAAGTCTACAGACTAAAAAAAGACAACAGATACAACATTCAAAACTGTGATGTCCACATAACAAATGCAGGTTTTTGGGAACTTTATAAGTCTCTACAATGCATCTACATAAGGGTTAAGCCTCCTGTCTAACCATATGACACGGGTGACAAACACAAGGCCTGCGGGCTGAATCCGTCCCATAGTCATGTGTTATCCGGCCTGGCTCTTGTGTTCCTGCCTCCATTCTACGCTTGTCGAGAGCGCAGAATACAGGTTGAATCTGATACTCACCTTGCCTCGCTCCCACTAAGGAGCGCCAATGGCCATCTTGTTCCTTCAGCTTCCTGCTTCATGGGAGCGAGGCAAGGTGAGTAAAATGTTGTTTTTTTTCTCACAGTGGGACAGGGGAGGGGCTGTTACTGCTTGTGGGGGCACTGTTGCTACTGGGGGACACTGTTACTGCTCTTGGGGGCACTGTGGCTACAGGGGGAGGCTGCTGGGGGCCACTGTTACTGTTGGTTGGGGCAGTATGGCTACTGGAGGGCAGTGTGGCTACTGGGGCAGTGTAGTTACTGAGGGAAGCGTGACTACTGAGGGGCACTATGGTTACTGGGGGCACTGTGGCTACTGGGGACACGTACTACTAGCAGCAGTGTGGCTACTGGGGGGAAATGGTTACTGTGGGCAGTGCGGCTACTGGGGGGTAGTGTGGATACTGGGGACACTGATTACTGGCAGCAGTGTGGCTACTGGGGGGAAGTGAGTACTGTGGGCAGTGTGGCTACTCAGGGACAGTGTGGCTACTGGGGTGCAGTGTGGCTACTGGGGCGCAGTGTGGCCACTGGGGGCAGTGTGGCCACTGGGTGCACTGTGGCTACTAGGAGGCATTCAGTACTGTGGGCAGCGTGGCTACTGGGGGGAAGTGTGGCTACTAAGGGGCAGTGTTGCAGTGGGGCAGTGGGGAACTGTAACTGTTGGGGGGAGCAGTGTGGCTACTAGGGGAACTGTGACTACTGAGGGGCAGTGTGGCTACTGGGGCACTGTGGCTGCTGGGGGGGCAGTGGCTACTGGGGAACAGTGTGGCTAATGGGAGCCCTGTGGCTGCTGGGGCGGTACTGTGGCTATTAGGGTACAGTGATTGCTGGGGGCAGTGTGGCCACTTGTGGAACTGTGACTGATGTGGAGGCAGTGTGGCTACTGGGAGCAATATGACTGCTGGGGGCACTGTGGCTGTTGGGTCGGGGCACTGTGGCTTCTGGGTTGGGGCACTGTGGCTGCTGGGAGAGTTCCGCTTTGTGTTTGCTCTCAAATGGCTGATTGTAATGGAGATTCTATATAAATGTAACTAATAAGCAACTCAAATTGATATATTTATGCAGTGATAAAATGACAGTCGGCCTCTTTAAGGCAGACACGAGGCTGATGTGGCCCCCCCCAAGAAAATGAGTTTGACACCCCTCCCATATGGTACAGATTTTAATTTCAAACAATTGACACTATTACTATACCCATTATTCCCTAGTAGTGTCCCCCTGTACGATCATGGCCATGGCTAGTAGCAAGGGGTGTCAATTTACTGGATTGGCTTATTGGTCTCCAATCTGGCAATACATCCGGCCATACCTAAAATAAAACTATGTGTCTGTTCATCTCTATTCCCTATTAATATTGCAGCATATATCTCAAAGAAGCATTTAACAGGCAATTTAGATTATCCTTGTACTATTTTCTTCATGTGTTTCCATGCTAATACATAAATATTTTCCGTGCACTATATTACTATTGTAAAGTCTAGTACAAAACTAAAATAACACCTTAGACAAACAAACTGTGCAAAGAACTGTGGAAGATCAAAGCACAACGTCACTATCACTGATCACTTGGTTTCTGAACAAAATGTTTGGCACATGCAGTTACAGAGCTACAATTCATGGTGCCTGTTATTTAGCTCACAATGGCTAGGCTGTTGCATAGTGACAGTGCAGTCAGCAGTAACAAACTAATAATATACGTAAACCTGAAATAAGATGCAGACAGAAGAACCATACAGTATATCACAATACAAGTAGTATGTAATTAACCTGTAGTACATGTGGTGTCACATCGCAACTATGGCTATCTCTGGTGTTCCCATAAACAGTGAATGAGAGTACCAAAGATTCCCAAGTGCTGTTCTCTGAAATTTCTGGCACTCTGTCAGTATGATGATTGATATGATTTTGGGGTCCCTGTAGTCAGATGCCCACCAACCAGATTGTTATCCTGTGCACATGGGATAACAATCAAAGTTGGTACAACCCCTTTAAAGAGGGAAACATTAATCCCATATTTTCAAGTTGTTTATAAAAAAACTGAATTCCCTCTAAAATGACAACAGTTGTCGACGACAGAAGAAAATATAAGAAAACATCAGTTTATATTTCAACAGGAAAGTTTTTTTCAATAACTTTATTCTTATTCTTCTTTAATTAGGGAAAGTTATAAAGGTAACAAACTGCCATTCCTTAAAGGATTCTTGTCTGGTCAGTATAGGACTTCATCGCCCAGAGTCAATATCACTATATCGCTGCCATGATGATGCTCAGAACATTACAGACATAGGATTTAGACAGCTTTTTCAGCACTGCAAAGATTCTCTCAAGGTAAACAATTCAAAGGTGTATTCTTTTGTCCTATTAATGTACTAAATCTTATTTTGTTGTTTAACCTTTATTGAAGATTTTAGCTTTCAAACTCACCCTGGCAGTGATGGAGTCCTCTACCTTCTGCTATATCCTTCTTCATGTACACAAACATGTTGTCAAGGTAGAGAAGGGGGTGCAGGCCGTAGACTCACCCACAACCCTTGTCACCTACCGAACAAGCCTCACATACCCTATTGGTTAGGGCTTCTGGTTGACGATCCCTCCACTGACATGTGCACAAGAAATAGCACCAAGCTCAAATATTGTTAGACAGACTTATAGGGGATACACAACAAATCTTTTAAAGAGCAAGGGTCCAGCGCTGGACCACAGAGGTACAGCGCTCTCAATGTCCTCCTTCATTACAATAGTTGCAGTACACATATCTTATAAAGGCTATGTCTGTACTGTCACTGTGTCAGTGCTAAGCTTCAAATTGAAACTCTTAAGGGTAAAGGTACATGGCGAGTTAACGTGCAGATTCACCAAAATGCATTCAATCCCCTGTATAATATGATTTCAGCAAAGTTATATGGGTTTAAAAATGCCATGTTGCTCTTTTAAAATCCATAGCATGTCAAACCTGCAAATGTTCATTGTGGATTTTACCATTTACAATACATTGTAAAACATTACAATACATAGTAAAATTACTAATTTGTAATTGAAGTAAAATTCACAAGGAAATCTGCCTCAGATTCCTTCACTTGAGCATATAACCAAATGTATAGAGAATACGCGGTGCACCTGCTGTCACCTGAAGGGGCTTTGGTACTTGTTTACTCCTCCTGTCATTAGCATGCAGAACAGACGTCACTGGCGTGCAGAACTAGACTGTCAGGGAATGTTTCAGGCGCAGTACAATAATTGTGGCCTCACCCATGACATATCCTGCGAAGTTTGAAGAGCTTTCACGTGCTTGTTTACAAAAGAAAACCACATCCTGGAACCATAGCTGGCAGGTAGGAGTGCGAGATTATGGAGCTGAGGGACGGAAGACGTCACCATTCACTGGCTGAAATGGATGAGATTTCTGCACTGAACTCATGTTACTTGCAGACACCTATTATAGGACGCCTTTGTGCTTAGGTTTTCTGTCATACAATATCACCTCGTGTTAGCTTAGAAAACAGAAAAGGTTGTTTACCTGTAGAATATTCCAGTAGGAATATTAGGAACTGCAGTAGGGCCATACACCATGGACAGACTTGTCCTCCTTTGGTATCAATCATTGTGTAGTGGCGCCAGAGTGCTGCTTGTTGCACCCCCACAATCAACTATTAATGATAAAGGGGAACAAAACCCAGCATTTCACAGTCTGACCTTGAGGTGAATTTACTGGGACGTCTAATACTGGGAAGATTGTCATCCATTTTGAATGCTATCCACTTAAAGTAATGATTATTAATGGGCTTCAAAATGTTTGGAAATTCTAACCCTTTCTAGATTAATGCAGAAGCAATTGCTTGTCTACAATCACTGCTGTTCAGGGGTCTGTTAGTTATTGTACAAATGCAGTATTTGGTTTAGTTTTTGCACCCCTGCTATAGAAGCAGTGAGAAGATGTGTATATACTGTACATCAATGCTTGTGTTCAGGATTTAGCAACATGTGTTTTGCCTTGTTAATTGTTTCAAAACACAATTAAAACTCAATGTGTGAACGCGGCTTGTGTTCCCTCTCTACGACCTATACAATGAGTTTGGAAGTTAGCATAGACAAATATAAAAAGTTATAATCTGTTGTCATTATATTATTTTCATAACTTTTATTTAAACAGGAGCTGAATATAACTAACTGCAGTGGAGAGATATTTAAAGGGGACACAGTTTTGTTCTTTGCCAATAGTTATTGCACTCAACTAACTTCAGTTGACATAAGCTGGACTGGGGCCACAGATAAAGGCATAATTTCTCTTATACAAACCTGTACATGGTGAGTAAAGCTATAAGTAACTACTTAGTAGGAAGTGCTGTAAAGTTCCTGTATTGTGATACAAAGCTGAAGACTGAGCACACTTTTTTTGTACATGCACAGGATAGGTTCTGTTCTTTTTTGTCCCTAAGACAGTTGGATTTTCAAGGATTAGCAATAAAGCTTCATTGTAGACACCTTTGATAACTGTTACAGTTGACGATTGCAGCCTGGGGCTAAGGTACAGTAAATTACTGACACTGACTAGAGAGCTTCCCCAGGTCACAATGAGAAGAGAGATCCCTGTGTAACTAGAAGTCATCTATAGGTTGGGTGTTCTTAAAGGTAATCTACCATAACAATCAACCAACAATAAACCAGGGACACATACTTATAGATCCAGGCACTGTGACTATGGTAATTTATTATCCATCGCCTCAATTCTTATAAAAATCCACTTTTAAAATTCTGCTAGTGATCCAGAAGGGCTCAGGGGGCTTTACCAGAACCCCTCTGTTCTTCATGGAGATGGAGAGTTCACCACTGAAGTCAATCCCACCCCGTCTCAGAGTGCCCTCTTTATGATGCCCCTGGACACAGTTTTAGTGATGTGTGCATCCACGTGCAAGGAGATGCTTAACTTTTGTTTGACCTTAAATATTAACAATATTAAAGGACATCTACCACTAGGATCAAAGCCTGAGTGGCTCCATTAACACCTATGGAGCTTGGAGCCATCAGGCTGGTTTGCATACAGTCATTCATTCTGGTGGTTGATGCTCTTTAAACAACCAATCTACTTGTTCTTGAAGATGCCACCACACTAGGCCTTGAAAGAAACATGTATGGAAGGTGTTAAGCTGCTTGAAAACATAATGGTAGTGGTTTATTGGGTGTTCTTCAAGGGAAATTGACCTCATTTACAGTTGGATGCTATATGGATTCCTCTATGGATGCTGCTAATTAATTGAAATGGTCAGCTGTAAGAGTTATTAAAGTAGTCTGCATTAAAGTTTTACTGTTAATTCTTGTTTTCATGACAACCCAAAATTTTGAAAATCCATTTGTCACTAGTGAAAAATATTTTCAGGGGGTTAAAGGGAGCCTGTTATTAGAATCATACATTTTCACCTAATGTCAGATTCCCATTGGCTGTTTAGTACTCATTCCCAATTTGCTATTTAATTTACATAAAATACTTTTAAATGCTTATTAAGGTTTAACCGGTTCCCTGCCAGAAAACTGCAACTGAGTCCCTGGGTTGCCTTCATTATTATCCCCTCTTTGCTCTGCTAGCTCTTCCTCCCTCTTCTCTCAGCCATTAGGTGACCCTATGCTACAAGAAAATCTCTGTCAGCTCTTGTGTGCAGGTGGGGAAGAGCAAAGAATAGAGGAGATAGTGACAATGACGCAGGGACTCAGACACATGACTTGATGCAGTTTGCTGGCAGGGAGCAAGGTATACTTTTATATACATATAGGAGGAAATGGGAGAAGTAATGTTAATTATAAAAGCAGATTTGGAATTAGTATTAAAAAGTAACCTGTCTTTAGGTGAAAATGTGTGATCTTTAATCTTTATGCATAAGTAAACTGGTGCTTCGGGGTGTCTCCAGAGCCCCAGAGATGGCATGGGCTCTGGTAATTCCTTGTCTTTCCTTCTTCCGATTCCCTTCTCCCGCTACACTCATCTCCTCCCTCTGTCTACTGTAATCTCAAGGAAGCAAAGAGCATGTATGTGCTATAACAAGTATAAAAATAATTGTTCATTAATTTTTACATTTTTGGTTTACTCAGCTTACAAAGTCTTTCAATGAATGGCTGTAATATCACAGAAAATAGTATTATGGCCCTTCTGCAAACCCATTGCAAAAGGTAGGTAAATGAAAACTTGTAAATTGGGGTAACAATGGACTTGGGTTAGCGAAAGTTACAGTTATGACAGTAGTCTTGGGTTGCTGTGTGTTTAGGAAGGGCGCTGAAAGAATAACAATTCAATTATTTTATGGTCATCATTTATCTATAATGATTCCATTTTAAGCAGAAATTTTGAGCATTTATATTGTTAGTTTGCTCTACAACATACAGAATAGAATTTCTGTTAAAAGGGTTCAGATGGCCTTTTCCCTTGAAGGAACATGAGTACTTGATGTGTTTTTCCATTCCTACTTCAGCATACTTGTACCACTCTATTTTCTCTTTGATGAGAAGTGTTCCTGACTCACTGCTCTTCATTTAATTTCTATCTAGTCAATGATTTGTGTTCTTTCAGTAGACATTGTCAGATAGTTCCTCCAGATTCATATCATTTCTTTTCAGAGTATAATATATCTTTAACTACATGGTTTACCAAATGGGCAATTACGGTAACAACCAATTTTTCTTTTGGAAAATAATTATTTTTTAGGATTCATTTTTAATACATTAAAGTCATACTGGTGGCTTTACCATAACATCCATTTTTTATTGCTTCAGTTCCTAAATGAGTGACTCAACCTAAATTATTCCCTTTGTAGATTGACATATAGCATAGTATTTAATACAGATGAAAATAAAATTTCTGAGAGCATTTTTGTAATAATTTTGTGCTCAGTACAAATGCACATTTATGTGTTTTGCAGCCTCGTAAAATTAGAAATATTTGGCTGCCATGCCCTCACAGCCAAATGCTTGATCTCTGTGGCTACTGAATGTGTTAATTTGGAAATCCTGAATATTGGTAGAATCCCAAAGGCAACAGATATGTGCCTGGCGAAAATAGCGTCTGATTTACACAAGATCACCACATTGAACTTGACAGGTCTGAACGCGGTAAGATTCCCTATCATATGTTTGTTTTTATAGAGTATATGTACAGTTCATACTCGCTGCTGATCAAAATCCATTTAATATGTTTTGCTGTATGGCTTATATTACACCCCTAAGGGGGGCTAATGCTATCCCCTAAGGGGCTCTAATGCTATCCCCTTGTACATGAATATTAAACCAGTACCCAAGTATTGTAGATAACATTAGCAGGTTATATATGGCATACTTTTATTTTACATTTCTGTGTTGAATAGCTGCCAAAAACAATTTATACTGTACAGACCTGCTGTAACCGCTGGAACATTGCTGTCATTGCCTGTACCCTGCTTTCATTTTAACTTTACCGCTCTATGATGTTATGCTGACCAAACCTGTCCCTTCCCAGAGAACATGCTCGGTAATATGACATCTTAGTGTGGGACTGAGCATGCCTAGGTTTCCTTCAGTACTCCACACGCTTTTGAATTCTCCACTGGATGGGTAGAGGTGGCCAACTTTACAGAGGAAGAGATGATGCCTCTGAGGCTGAAATGGATGGGGCAATGTTGAGAGAAGGAGGAAGAGGTACAGGTATGACAGCATACATTCGAGATGAGTTTTAGTCAGACCCTTTAAGAGCCAAAAAACAAATAAATATTGTATACAAACAAATGGCTACATTGGCATTTATTCTACCCACACAAACATATACTTTTTATCCAAGCTTTTATTTTTGCATTTGTCAAACAAAACAAGTAGAATACAACTGGAAGACAACATTAGTAAGTGCAGCAGCATGTACTGAAAGATCAGGGGCCTGCACAGAGGTATTTTAACAGTAAAAATGAAATTGCAAGAATGCTCCTGCACAGTTTAACAGCCTGTGATGCAAGAGCATGGAGGGGCTCTGGTAATGGCCACCAAAACCCTTGTGGTTTGTTAGAATAATTTTAAAAGTTGATATTAGAAAGAAGGAGGCCATGGATAACAATCAATAAAGATGAAACATTACCACAGTCACGGTGCCTGGATCGATGTGTTAGTCACCCAAGTTTATCATGCTTGATTTTGATGGTAGATCTCCTTTAGGTAAAGAAGTAGAAGTGTCAAAAGCAACATTTATATAGTTGACCTGCTGCTTCATAAATATGGGGTACACAGGAACCTCAGGAGATGTGCTTGGTCATAAGATCCAAGTACAGTTTTCTGTGGCTGTATGGTTGTACGTTCACACTGTCCAATCTGTTTAAAGAAGCCGTGCCCTTTGGTTATGAAAAAAAACTATGCCTCCAATATGCTCCGACAACGATTGTATCTTCCATACTTTACCTGAGATGCCCCAATTAATAATGTTCCCTTCCTGACGTCATCCAGCCAGTCTACCTGTTGTTGGAGTTCTGAAGACTGATCATGTCATCACCCCCCTTAAACCTCATTTTCATGCCTCCCAATGTTGCCCTGTGATACTACATAGGTCTCACCCAGCTAAAGACAGCAAAGATTGTAAAATAATATTAGCACCAAAGAAAATAACAATGCTGATCCTAATCTACTTATCTTTATTAGTCAATAAAAAATTTGTCAAAAAATTTCAATGGCTTTCGCCTTCTTTTGTTTTGCTTTGTAGGTGAGAGACCGTGCTGTTCATCATATTGTAAAACAATGTGTAAAGCTGGAGAATCTGACTCTTAGTTCCTGCTTACAAGTGACAGATGTCAGTCTAGTGGAAATCAGTACTTATCGAACTACAATAAAGTAAGGGCCATTTATCTATTATTCTCTGATGTAGCATTATGTATGTACTCCCCCTTCGAATATGTCATAAAGTCAGGAGCTCAAATATAAAGTCAAGCTCTCTCTTCTCTCTCCACGTCACTCCAACGTTATTAACGTTGTGTTCCTGTGATTTCGATAATTGCACATCACCTGTTCTCCTAACGGCAATAGATATCAGAGGCATTGTAAAAACTTGCAATTTCTGACACAAAAATGTATCATAAATTGTAGTAAGAGAGATGGTTACTTTCCCCCATAACAATAGATGAGTTTTGTAAAGCAGCTTCTGAATAGTAATATATAGAAGTTGGTGATGTTAAAGCTTGTTGGGCTGGGTTCACATCACATTTTTTGCATTAAATGATCACAATACAAATCATATAGTTTCCCCCCCACAATAGTATAGTTGCTCAGTCCCTCCTGCTCTATAACATGCTGTAATTTTCTATTTAGATATCTTGATTTAAGTGGATGTAAAAAAGTGTCAGATATTGGTATTCAAGCATTAGCGAGAAGCTGCCAACAGCTCCGATATCTGGATCTTAGCTCAACCCGTACAGGAAAACGAGGGTAAGTTTATTATATGTACTGTATGTATAAGTTTTGTCAGGGCATCAATGTGGTTTCATCAGTGTAATCAATTGTAGCAGTCCTGTTGAAGCCAATTCATATTCAGGTTCCCCCATAAATCCTAAACTGTTTCCTTGCCTGAAAACTATTATTTTTTTATTTTCTGTATGAAATCATTGGGGATCTTGAATATTGGTAGATCATATTGATGAGGGTCAGCAATATTGACAGTAAAGTATCATTATTAATATTGCACCCAGCTATATGAAACTTCACAGCTCATTAATGGAAATCTACCACTAGCTGGTAGATATATTAAACTACAAATACATGCCTACGCTCCTATTGATGTTGAGCCTGGTGTACTTCTCTAAGCTTGACAGGGATCACCTAGAAAAGAAACTTATAATTAGCAGCCCGGATCCCAGCATGTCAAGCTCATAGAAGAGAAAACCGACAAGGCAGAGGGCGGTGCCTCGGGTGATACCTCACGACAATGGTCCAAAATTAACATTCCACAGCGGGGCTGCTAACCTTGTTTTTTCTTGGATAATAGCAGAGTGTCCCACTCGGGATTGGATGGGTTACCAATGGTCCACAATGTATCCACGATATTCGTTTATAGACAAATGTGCTTATGATCAGCCCAAAAAATGGCCAAACACCCCCAAATCACCGGGAGTAGGAATTTATAGGACAAAACAAACGGACAGAAGGGACCTGCAATCAGACGCTAATCCAATTGGGGCTATAAGAAAGCACTATAAGAATGCACTATAAGATTAATGGAAGATCAATGAAAATTGACTCAACTCCAAATAAAATCAGGTGATTTTAATAGGTTAAAAAAACAAAATTATATTCAAAGGTAAAATACAGTTACACTTACATAAAACAGTGAAATAATGTGATGTGATGTCCCTGTTAACGCGTTTCGGGCTGGTGCCCCTTTATGAAAACCAACGGTCCATTTGTTTGGCTGTATTAGGTGACAGGGGCATAGCAATGCGCTCTGCCGGCTGGCGCACCCTATGATGCGGTGGTGTTGCTGCTGAATATGTCCTAGTTTGTGCCGGCAAAACGCATGGATGTGCCTGTGCCGGCTGTTACAGCAGAGAGAAGAAAGAAGAGCAGCTGCAGGCAGCCGCACGGAGAATCGGGGAGCTGCGCCGAGCATGGGGGGCGCCGGAAGATGAGTATGTAAGTTTATTTTTTTTATGTGCTGGGCAAAATGGGGGCTGTCTGACCATATACTACACTGGGCTGGCTATATACTAAAGGGGGCTGGATGGCTATATACTAAAGGTCCCTGGCTGGCTATATACTACAGGGATCTGGCTATATACTATACTTGGCTGGCTATATACTAAAAAGGGCTGGCTGGCTATATACTAAAAGACGCTGGCTGGCTATTTACTACAGGGGGCTGGCTATATACTAAAGGGGGTTGGCTATATACTACAGGGGAATGGCTGGCTATGTACTACAGGGGAATGGCTGGCTATGTACTACAGGGGGCTGGCTGGCTATATACTACTGGGGGCTGACTGGCTATATACTACTGGGGGCTTGCTGGCTATATACTGGGGGGCTGTGAGCAATGCATTTCCCACCGGCTTATACTTGAGTCAATAGGTTTTTCCCGTTTTGGTGGTGAAATTAGGGGCTCGGCTTATACGCGGGTCGGCTTTTACTCAAGGATATACGGGCAAGTGTTAAAAATTAAATAACAGTGTTTTTTTGTATATGTATATGTTTTCCTCTTAATTAGCGCTGGAGGTGGTGCTTTCCGGGCGGAAAACTTAACCTCTATTGATGGGATGTACGTCAATATATTCCCGGATAATGAGGGTGATCTTTTTATGTCTGTGGAGAGGACTAATTAAAATACACAAAAATGAAAAGGACCTAAGTGCTCTGTTCAGAGCCTTTTCAATTCAAATTTGTTTATTGAAGAATATCAAGATTGTGGATTGTCAAAGAGCTACTATGGCAACTGATGTCTTTCAGCTCTCTCCTACCTTGTGTGGATAAAACGGAGGGGGCACTTTTAGCATATGCAGTATTTTGTTCTTCATTTTTTTTAATTGCATGGAAAGACTGCGGACATTAGTTACTATGGTATTGATGCCTGAACAGTGCATCTTTCCAAAGCCTGTGACACAAAGATACAGTTATACTTAAAAGGAGCCTACAAGCAGTTTTGACCATGTAAAACTTCTGACAGTGCTGGAAATCTGTTTAAGCTGCATGTGTGCGTTTTGAGTAGCAGAAGGACTGCAAGACGCATTTATATTTCAGGATTATATGTGGACCTGGAGCATTAGAGGCACATCCTCAAATTACTGCTCCATAGTCCCTCCCCTCTGCTGTGGGTAAAGGCTATAGCAGGCATTGGGTTTGATACTGCAGCAGTCACTCAGAGCAGAGGAGAAAGGTTGTTTTTAAGTACTGCAACTACTAACTAACTAACCAAGGTATGTTTAAACAGCTTTCCAGGGGTCCAGCAGGTTTTATATAGTGAGTATCTTGAGTGAGTACAAAATCTTTTCTCTCAACAACATTTTTTTTTCTAGTTAGTTTACCTAATGTCTGTGTCTGTCAATGCAGGAGTTAAAGGTTAAAGGAAATCTATAATCAAAATCCATCATGATAAACGAGTGATACTTATAGATCCAGGCACAGTGACTGTGATAATCTTATATTTGTTATCCATGGCCTCCTTACTTCTTAAAGCAACTTTTAAGACCTATAAGATATCACAGTCACAGTGCCTGGATCTATGAGCAAGTGCCCCCTGTTTCCTTTGCATATTGATGACAGACAGCCAATTATTTCAGCTTCTTCCTCTTTACCGGCCATGATGAATATTTTCAGTTATCTGAAAGAGTGCAAAGAGGAGCTTGCTGATTCCTCTGCCGCTTTCCAGCCCTCCCAGATTTCCTGCATTGCTAGGTGGTACCACTTCTATTCAGACCCCGAATTTTGGTTATAGGTGTGACATCACAGAAAAATCACAGCTAGGTGCTATGCACATACTGTATTCCAATACTGATTTGTGTCTGGAAAACCCCTTTAAACAGTTAAGTATATCACAGCAATGAATGCATTTGATTGACTATGGAAGGCCAATATTGATTTTGTCTCAGTGACTAAAAATTTGTTGTAATATAGATATCTTATCCATCTATCTATTTATCTATCTATCTATCTATCACGGTTCATGGAATAAAGTTTCACCCCCTTTCAACACTACTTGGAGTGCTGCCTCTTCACTTTGATATATTTGGGATTCTCGGCCAAGGAATCACCTGCTACTGCACTCACTGCTTCAGCTGTGCTGCTCAGGACTCTCCCTTGTTTGTCTATCTATCTATCTATCTATCTATCTATCTATCTATCTATCTATCTATCTATCTATGTCTGTCTCTCTCTCTCTCTGTCTGTCTGTCTGTCTCTCTCTATACTATGTATTCCAGTGTGTCACTAACATAAAGCTAGTATGTAAACTGAAAACTGATATACTGTATGAATAATGTGTTGCAGGGTATGCTTGATAGCGAGCTACTGCTACACCACCCTGGAATGCTTAAAACTCAGTTTCTGCAAGGAAATTACAGCAGATGCCATTGAAAAGCTTTGCAAAAATTGTAAAAGGTAATGTAATAAAGTATATGTTAACAAGGGAAGACACCTGTTTTCGGAAAATATTCTGAGATATATGTAGTGTATTAATATAACTGTGGCAAAATATTGGTTTGTTGCATTTTTGCTACAGTAGAATCTGCAGTGCAGCAAACATGAACTTGTTTTTCTTCAAAAAACAGATTCAAATCAGCCAAATGCATTGTAACATGCAAAAACTCATGCGTTTAAAAACCCATCAAGAACAGTCCAGGAATGTACTGTGTTACCACACCCTTAATGGGGGATATTTATCAGGACCTCTGCGCACCGCCAGTGGCGCAGAGGCCCTGAAATAATCGCAAATGCTAGCTTATTGCTAGCTTTTGCGATTATTTTCCCCAATCCACCACCTTCACGCCAGTGGGGCGTGAAGAGGCGTGAAGGGGGATGCGGCCGGCCGAGCGGGGGGCGTTACTGTCCCCGCGCCTGCGCACTCGCTGCTGCCAGCGACTTTTCATACGTGAAAAGTCGCAGGTTGCGTTTCTTTCTATGCCAGGCCCTGCCTGGCGTAGGATAAGCGCTGCGCAACTGGCAGCCCGATACATGAAGAGGCAGAAGCCTCTTCATGTATCGGGCTGCGAATTTGCAGCGGCGGGGCTATCATACGCTGGCGCACGAGCGTATGATAAATATCCCCCAATGTGTCAGTCTTTAGACCAGTGCAGACTAGAACTAGACGGGCCTTTGTGAAAACCAGTTTAATCGATATGTCTGATGCTGGATAATTAATATGGTGCAGTGTAAGACTGAGGAGTACAACGGAGTGTGGGGACAAAAAGTCCCTAAACTTCAGGCAGCTAAATTCTGGGAGAAGGAGGTGACGTCACGTGAGAGATGTGCTGCTAATTCTAACTTTCTTATAAACCAGTTTGCTGGTGTTTCAAAAGAGTGCAGGCATGGGGCGTCCCCTCCACTGGCCGCCTCGTCTCTCTACGCCCTCTTCGCAACCACATAGCATGGAGTTGCCGTGTTCGCTATTTTACTCGCAAATTCTTGCAATGCGCAGGAATTTGCAATTATTTCTCTATTTCTACACCAGAAAAATTGGCATAGAAGCAGCAATAAATTTCCCCCTATGTATCAGTTCCTTATGGTTTTCTAGATCTTTGCTTGCTGTCATTCTGTAGAAAGATTCAGATGTGCACATCTGGATTGTTGAGATGAAACAGGAGCAACAGTGAAAACCTGTTGCAGTAAAAAGTCGCATATAGAAGAGAAAAAAAATAAAATAAAAGTTTGATAAACGCGCCCTCTGTGCTTACTTCCAGTGGACAGAAATCTGACCATTGTCACACAGGTGCACAGCTCTTTATATAACAGAGAGCTGTGTGATATAATGGGCTGTGCACCTATATGACCAGGAACATGCAAGCAGAGGTCTAGAATACGGAAGATATATTGGAAAATTGTATAAATTTTATCTAAACTTTTTTTTTTCCTGCAACATTACTGCAGGTCTTTATCAGCATTCAAGCTTTTCATAGGTTAGTTTATGTTTTTAGTATAGGTTGATAGTGTTGATAAACTTATACTGGCAGACGGAGGCCTCCTTTTGGTCTCTGTCCTCTATAAGTCACATAGAGTAGGAAAGACTGTTCCCTAGTAATGTCTTTATAAACTATAAAGACATCATTCAATAAATTGATCTATAGATCCCCTAAAAGATGTCTTTTTATACAGCACCCCCATAATATGTCCCCTCATACATTTTTATACAGCCCCACCACCCACTACAACACCAGCACCCATCTATCAAATTTATGTACAGCACCAGTATTTATAGATTTAGAATATGGTCCCATTAATAAAGTTACGTATAGAACCAGGATCCCCTAATAAATGTATTCATTGCCAGGACATTTCTCTGATTTATATCTTTTTTGGTCATGCTTTATACTGCAGCTGTGATTACATTGGCTGTTCTGTATAATATATATATATATATATATATATATATATATATATATATATATATATATATACCCACCACAAGCTTACCAGGAAGTAAGTCTCATTGAAATTATATTTTTTTTCAGGCTAAAGGTTCTTCACCTGTATGGTTGCCGTGTATCTCCTGACCTTGGACAAATCAAAAAATTCAGCAAATCATTCCAAATTCTTCATGATTTATCTATACCAACTTCAAATATACTGGGGGAATAATTATCCCTGCTGCAGTGCTGCAGGTCATATACAGTGATCATTCAACCTGACATAATAGGAGACACAGCAGTGGTAACTGGAATGGAAGAGGACTTTAAGTGTGCGGTTTTAATGCAAGACACCAGGTTCTGGTTACTGATTGCAGGTGTTGCATACACACCCTAAAGAAAACCTGTTAGTCAAATAAAGTCATTTCCCATGAAGCCCCAGAGCCTCAAGTGTAGCAAAGTCATCCACCATTATAGGGATTCCCTTGGATTTCATCATCAGGTATTTTCTGTGACAAGTTATCAACACTGGATCAGTGGGAGTTCTTGCACTGAGGGAGTTGAAGTCCAGAACAGGCTCAAAGGCTCAAATGTGAGGACCACATTTTGAAATTTCACAGGGGTTTCAGTGTAAATGCACTATGGCAGCTATAATTGGTTTGTTTTGATCTATTTAGGTCTGAATGGTAACACAATACTCATTGCTGCCTTAGTTTATTACTGTATCCTGCTCCCCATTTTCTTTATTTGCATCGTGAAGGGAAAATTGTTTCTGCCTACATGGCTCATTTAGGAACGTTTCTAGATTTCAGTGGAAAGGAAGTGCCCAGTTTGGTATCAACAAAACCTTATTCCTTCAAAATGTGTTTTCCATGAGAAACCAGTTGCTTAGATGTGCATGGAGGGGTAGCAGACAAAAGCAATGGTCAACAACACAGCCTGCTAAATTGCTTAATAAAATAGAAAATCAATTAGGTAGGGATATATTACATCACAGATAATTATATTTCTACTTTCCACCCTAGGATCATCTAATGTCAAGGATATGTTCTTTGTCAACTTAGAAATTACACATTACACATTTATGAAAAAATTTCAGACTTTTATTCACGAATAATTATGCAGTACATACAGTCAAGAGAAGAGAATTTACAGAATTATTCGTGAATAAAAGTTTAAAATTTGAAAAAAAAAAAATTTCAGACAAATAAAAAACTAAGATTGTCTGTTTTTAACTTTACATCGCCTCTTGGTTGGCATACTTTTCAGGAAAAGCTTTTAATCTTATTTTTCAAAGAAATATGTTGTTGTGTCCTCTTCCCCAACCTTTCTTCCTTATTTAAAGAGAACCTGTCATGCAAATTAACCTACCCAAAATAAAGGCTTTATCAAAACTATGATTAAAAAGCATTGCCCCTAAATGACTCCTTTCCATGGCTGCAAGGTAGCAAAAATAAGTTTGTAAACGTATATGCAACTCACCTGTTGTGAGTTATTTACAATTATTGCATCCTGGATATTAAAATGTAATTGCATTGCCCTGCCTCCTTGTTCTTCATTGACAGGTCTCAGGGCTATGATCGACTGCTGTATAGTGAGCTCTGTTACATCATCTTAGGGCACTTAAAGTCATGTGACCAGGATGACATTATGTACGGTCCTGTAACATCTGCAACATCTAACCCATTTATGTATCTGACCACATGAAATAACAGCATAAAATGGGGACAAGTAGAAATCCATGGAGGATGGGGAAAAGTAGAAGTCCAAGGAGGCTGCTGTGATATATGCATGGTGTACACTTTACTAATGTTAAAAGGCTAAAGGACCTGTGATGATGTCACTCTGGTCTGGAGTTAATGGGAGGGGCCATATGAGCAGAACACACCCCCTCCGATGCCAGGGAATATAAGACAAAGTTGGTTTATGTGGATGTAAGGGAAACAATTTTCTGCTTAAAGAAGGGTGTCAGTTAGTTAATAGGACTCTATAGGAACCTGTCACTATATGTATTTGTAAAAAAAGTGGTGACAGGTTTCCTTTAAGAAGTTTGTTTAAATCAGTTTTGTGTCTTTACTCCCCAGAAAGTTGAGAGATAAAGGATAAAGTGTCTAATGACTCATCTTTTTACAGGCAGTCCCTAGATAGTCTCATCTCTTTACAGAGCTGAATCATCAAGGGAAATATTCTCTAGGTGGAAGGCCACTCATATGAGCAACAGCTGTGGATATATGTGGAATGGAATTCTGGGTGCACCAGACGTTTGTGGACCTGTTGAAGCAAATAATGTGGAGCACATATACAGTCATCTACAGTAGGCTGGAAATCATCTTTAAAGTTCTGTATATTTTAATGTAAAAAAATCATAAAGTCATGTATAAACAGTATACATCTCCAATATATACATATATAAAGCTGGGTTTAAGCATTTCTTGAGCTCCATCTACTAGCCTGTGGCTTTGTAAGTTATTTCTTGCATCTGTTATGTGTGTTCGACCAAACGTGATTGTGGCTCAAAATAAGTGATGCAAATAATTGAAGATCTAACATATACTGTATGTGAAATGGGTCTAATGTAAACTCCTACCCCTTCAATCCTTAACAAATACACACATTTTCGTGTTTTGTGCAGAATGTTGGTTGGTCACAGTACTTATTAATAACTTTGGACCCTGTCCTGCCTTATCATTCTGTTATTGTCACTGCCAAACTGGCATTGGCACCTGACAAAGAGCGGACAAAAGGTGAGATACTCAAGTTGACTATCCCCCTAACATTTTCAGTGGCCTTGTACAACCTGCCATACCACGTGGGAAACGACCATCTTAGGAAAAAAAAGCCTCAAAGCGTTGAACCTAAATCAAAGAAATATAAATTAACAAAATAAATCGGGACAAACATAACTTAAGAAGCAGGCCCTCCACCAACAGATATACAAATATACATGACCTTTTTATTTGATAACCTAGCCCGGGCTGCCTCGGTCAATGCACCAATTCTAAAAGAGTGGGTACCGAAATAAGGGTTTGGCAAACCTACCAGCATCAAACAATGGTGGGAAACTGACCTAAATTGGAATTGAGTCAGTGAACTGCAATCAACATTGGCTAAAAAGTGATGGGAAATAGGGAAAATGGACAGAAATGGACCCAGAACAGCTTGCAAGCCTACCCAAACATGTCTGGCAAATGCATCAGCGCAGGTGCACTGAGCAATTATCCCCTATCACATCATCAAGAAATAGCCTACTGTTAACGTGACTGGATGAGGGAATCAACTCACTTATGAGTTCCCAAAGAACCTAAGAACCTTGTTATTGTCACGGTTACACCCACGATCCTCAGTGTGGATTGCGGGTGCACCCGTGCCTGCTGCCGCGGTCCCCGCTCCCCCTGCCCTCACTTACCTCTCCTGGCTCTGGTCTGTACTCTGACTCCTGGCTTGTAGGCCGCATGCTTCTTCCCTGCAGTCGCGCGCTACCGACACTAGGGGGGGCACGCGCGGACTTCTCCCAGCCTTAAAGGGCCAGCGTCCTCCTTATTGGCTTTGGCATTCCCGGCTCAGCTATATAGCCTGGCGACTCCCAGCATCCCCTGGCGGATCTTCCCTGCATTCTATTGGAATGAAAGCCTTCCTGAGCGGTTCCAGATGCCTCTGTGATTCCTTAGCGTTTCCAGATGCCTCCGTGTTCCTGTGGTGTTCCTGTGGTGTTCCCGTGTTCCTGTGGTGTTCCCGTGTTCCTGTGGTGTTCCCATGGTGTTCCCGTGTTGCAATCCTGTGGCGGTCCTGCAATCCTGTGGCGGTCCTGCAATCCTGTGGCGGTCCTGTAATCCTGTGGCGGTCCTGTATCCTAGTGGTCCTGCCAGCCGTCCTTCCGAGGTCTTGCCAGCCATCCTTCCAAGGTCCTGCCAGCCGTCCTTCCGAGGTCCTGCCAGCCGTCCTTCCAAGGTCCTGCCTTCCCGAGGTCCTGCCTTCCCGAGGTCCTGCCTTCCCGTGGTCCTGCCTTCCCGTGGTCCTACCTGCCCTGTGTCCCTACCATGGCTGCCACGTCGCACCCGTGGAGCGACCTGGTGGCTCACCGCCGCAGCAAGATCATCCCGCTTTGCGGCGGGCTCTGGCGAAGACCAGGAGTCCACTTAGACTCCGCTCCCGGGTTACGGCTGGCATCTTTATCTCTAAAGGGACTTTATTCCTAAGGGACTATTCCCTGAGATTGTGACAGTAAGATCAGGCCATGGCCTCCGCCAAGGTCATGATCTCTGCAGAAGCCATGGCCAGTGTCAAGGATCCGTACTAGCTTCTGGGTGACCTTCCCAGCACTATTTCCCAGCAGTCCCAAGAGAAATCTCTAGCGGCATCCCCTGAGGCCGCTCCAGAGTCTCCACCGGCCTTTCCTGAGGCCGCTCCAGAGTCTCCACCGCCCCCCCCTGAGGCTGCTCCAGAGTCTCCACTGGCCTCCCCTAAGGCCGCTCCAGAGTCTCCACCGGCCTCCCCTGAGGCCGCTCCGGTGTGCCTAGAGCCGACCCAGCCTGCAGCTTCCCAAGTGCCTGCTCTCCACCTAAGGTGTCTCATCCCCAAGAAGAATTGGAGGAGGCGAAGAAAGAAGAACAGCGGGCTGAAGAAGAAGAGAAGAGGGGCCCTAAGGGGGGGGGCTGTCACGATTACACCTGCGATCCTCTGTACGGATCGGTGCATCCATGCCTGCTGCCGCGGTCCCCGCTCCCCCTGCCCTCACTTACCTCTTCTGGCTCTGGTCTCTACTCTGGCTCCCGGCTTGTAGGCCGCATGCTTCTTCCCTGCAGTCGCAAGCTCCCGCCACAAGGGGGGGGGGGGCGTGCACGCGGACTTCTCCCAGCTCTAAAGGGCCAGCGCCCTCCTTATTGGCTCTGGCATTTCCGGCTCGGCTATATAGCCTGGCCACTCCCAGCATCCCCTGCCGGATCTTCAGGTCATTCTACTGGAGTGAAAGCCTTCCTGAGCGTTTCACGCCTCTGTGATTCCTTAGAATTTCCAGACGCCTCCGCGTTCCTCTGGTGTTCCTGTGTTCCTCTGTTGTTCTTGTGGTGTTCCCATGTTCCTGTGGTGTTCCTGTGGTGTTCCCGTGTTGCAATCCTGTGGCAGTCCTGCAATCCTGTGGCGGTCCTGCAATCCTCTGGCGGTCCTGTAATTCTGTGGTGGTCCTGTAATCCTGTGGCGGTCCTGTATCCTAGTGGTCTTCTGAGGTCCTGCCAGCCGTCCTTCCGAGGTCCTGCCAGCCATCCTTCCGAGGTCCTGCCAGCTGTCCTTCCAAGGTCCTTCCATCCTGAGGTCCTGCCATCCCGAGTTCCTGCCTTCCCGAGGTCCTGCCTTCCCGAGGTTCTGCCTTCCCATGGTCCTGCCTTCCTGTGGTCCTGCCTTCCCATGGTCCTGCCTGCCCTGTGTCCCTACCTTGGCTGCCACCGCGGGCTTTGTCACACCCGTGGAGCGACCTGGTGGCTCACCGCTGCAGCAAGACCATCCCGCTTTGCGGTGGCCTCTGGCGAAGACCAGGAGTCCACTTAGACTCCGCTCCCGGGTTGCGGCTGGCATCTTTATCTCCCGCGGTGGACCATGGAGTCCACAAGACTTTATTCCTAAGGGACTATTACCTGAGATTGTGACCGTTATTTTCTTCTTACCTCATGGTAAACCTTTATGGACCTCAGATTATCTGCGGAAACTTGTGACATAACAACCATAAAAGGAATAATGAAACCATAGTTAAGATCAATAAGTAACTGTGTGTTAATATTCCCATTGGGGGTACAGGCCTAGATGGCTCACTGTACATGTTTCAATTAAAGGGGGAAATTGTTTATGTTACAATTGTTGTTGTTAATTTGAGGTGTAATGTATATATTTTAATGATTTGCGGGTGGGTACTTTTTTAAGGTTTGCCCTGTTTAGTAAATTACCTAGAAACTGCCCCATGTGAGGTAGCTGTGAAAGAAGAGTGAAGAAATTAGGCGATACCATATTGAGGATAAGTATATACTTACTGGGGGTAATTTATCATTAGGCAGCTTTGGAGCTCCACTGCCGTCATATTCATTCAAGTGACTTTGACCCTTGATAAATCTGCTGGCAGTGTCTTTTGCTAAGTGGGTTGTTTGAGACAGTCGCATGAAAAGTCACACAAAAAGACATCAAAAGTTGCAGAACATACACCAGGGTGGGGACTGGCGTCAATTTGCGCCAAACCTTGCGTTTAAACAGAAAGTCACAAATCAGTCCAACTGTGTAAACTAGTCTATGCAAATAATACATTTGGTACAAGCAGGGTCTATGCCAAGGGGACTTTGCACAATGGAAAGTGACCAAGCAGTATTTGTACCACAAATAGCCAAAACAACGCCAAACATAGACAACGAAACAATGATAAATTATCACCAGTTAGCCTCAAAAAGGTTTTGCCTTATATCTTCTTCTGCTCTCTGTGGTTAATGAAGTACAAGTTTACACTACTAGGGAGCTGTGAAAGTGGAGGAAGGGGGAGGGCTGGGTGCACAGGCTGGGTGCACAGGTAAGCTGGACGCTACCTGCACTCTGAGACACGCAAGAGCCAGGGCTGCAGAGCGAGAGAGAAGGGTGGGGGCACCTTCCACATAGCACTGCACACACAGGAGGAGGAAGAACTGGAAGCAGCATAGGAAACCTCTGCAGCACTAGAAGCCATGGACTCGGCAGGGACAACAGGTGGATTTAGCAGGAGCTCTCCCAGGAAAGAAGAAGCTGAGCAGGAGCTGTGAGAGGGGACAGAGGGAGGACCTGAAGTGTCTCCTGGTGCTGCCCCGACCACACACTCCCAGAGGGAGAACTAAGTGCTGGCAGGGGGAGGGAGAAACAGTTAACCCCTATAACTCCAAACATCAGCAGTCTGGGTGCCCTTTCCCTAACCTCCGCCACTCTATGACCCACTACCTGCTAGAGGAGGCGGACTGACGGGCACCTGGCCAGACTGGCACAGGCAGGAGTGCTAGGACCTGCCCCCTGCAGTCACCAGCTGTGGACCGGCACCTTGTATAAGCCAGTGTCAGTCTGTGGCTGGTAATCAGCTCTGGATGGAAGAGAAGGAGGACTTGTCCAGGCTCCGTGCCCTCTTCCTCTCCTATGATGCCAAGCGCTCTGGGCGGCTGGGCAGGGAGGACTTCTCGTCCCTGTGTGCAGAGCTCCGGGTAACTCCGTCTGAGGTGGAGAACATTTTCAGGCGCTTGGACAGGGATAGGGATGGCTCTATTACTTTTGAGGATTTTGTCATGGGTTTCCGTGGGACTCAAGGTCTACGGGTGCAAGAGGGGAACCAAGATGTGTCCATGGTGGTGCCAAAGAGGAGCCCCCGGATGTCGGAAAGTGAAGTACTAGAAGAAGAGAACTTCAGCCCAGCCTGGAAAGACTTCCAACTACGGCTTGGGGAGGAATCCAACTACATCCCAAGGTCAGTGCCAGCTGCCAGCCTGCCTGGCATTACAGCTATATGCCATCTTTCCTAGACTTCAAATATACAAGCATTCCTCTTTGTCTGGAGAATTGCCAGGCAGGGCACAACCTTGGGGGAGTTGAGAGGACCGACACATTGGTTGTCACCCAGCTTTCCCATCAGGGCAGTGTGTTCCAACTGTCAGACTGTACAGTATTGTTGTGATCACAACCATTTTACTTTAAATCATTTGCTTATTGTTATTAGCAGACTTTAAGGGCATGTTCACACCTAGCATATCTGTTGCAGAAATGATTGCAACTGTTTCATATTGTTGAAAGGCAAATTTAAGACATTTGTGTAATATCCTCTGTTAGAGCAACATCACTTATTCCGTGGAAGTTGTTCCCTAAGCAAGCACTGCTTCTGATAAGATACCCATAGTACACAGTTAAGGGGGTCTATTACAGTAAGATATCCAAGTTCACAGGGGCAACCATATGGCACTTGCTTCAGTGGAGGGGAATTAGAAGCAGGACCCATCAGGTTATGACTGTCACCTTAATCCATTTCTGTAGATAGTATACAAGTCCCCAGCAGTGCAGCTATTAACCTGTAGATTACACAGGGACTTGTCCAGGAGGAAAAAATATAAGTTGCAGATCCTGTATTTGGACACACATTGTACACACGTCAGCAGCTCCCCGGGGAGTAGCACAACAAGCTCTTTGTGCAGACACATGCACCATTAAGGACCGATATTAATAGGAGATATCACAGTCGTAATAATGTGTATATTGTATATTGTATGGCACATTTTAAAGTGGTTTTCTAAAACTTTACAATGATAAGGATTGGTCAACAATATCTGCAGTTATCCCAAGTGATTAGCTTATGAAAGGGCTTTGGTTATATACTGAGCAGTACAACCTCTTTATTACCAGACATACGTCCTTTTATTGTATAGCAGCTGTATGAGAAAAGGGACCTCTGATACGCAATATACAAGTGCCACTAGAGCTGAATAGGCAGCTCTTAAGCTGCTAATTGTTAGACCTCCTTAAAGGGAGTCTACCAGCTCCCAAACCAACATACCTTTCCTGTTTCCCAGCAACGTATAGACCCAGCGACATATAGGAATTTCAGTTTTTATACATCTGAAAATGAGTTTGCATAAGCACATCCACTTTCCTATTTCTGCACCTTATTACTACAGAATATAAAGCACATAGGCTGTTACTGTTAGTACTAGATATTGTTGGGCAGTATAAGAAGAATATGGATGCATCAAAAGATAACTTGCATAAAAACAGATATTTCTCTAAAATAACAGATTCCTTTGCCTAGAAAGCTTTTAAAATGCCCTATACAGGGCTTCACATTTGGACTTTATATTCTATGAGTTGGTTCTGGTAATGTTTCTCCTGTCCACATCCTCCATTTACTTGTGAGAGGCGCTAAGAGTCTGGTTTCTCTGCTTTAGGCACGTGCTCGGCATAGGGAGGCAAACCTTTATGCTGGTCAGATCCCCCGGACCAATAACAGTGCAATAGATGGGGGTCCTTTCATCATAGTGAATTATGATGCAAGGACACTCTGTAGCTGGCTGGACAGCAACGCCAGGTGCTGTGTTTGTATTTGTCTGTGCCTGTCATGCTGTTATGGACTAGAGAGCTTTATATACGTTTATCTGTAATAATAAAGCTGACCTCATCCATATTTCTTGGACATGCGTTCTCCCTCAATTTTCAGCTTCTTACTTTAAATAAAAAGAGGATCTTACAACACTAAAAAAAGGCAAAATTGTTGATATTGAAAAAAACATAACTCCAGATTCTTGGCCGTAACTGGACTGTTCATGATCTGGGACCTACAGTGAGGAAAATAAATAAAACTTATCCACCTACAAAGAATAAAGAGGTCTGTAATGTATAGCCAGAAAATCACATCGAATGGATTGTCCACTTTAGTCAAATTCCAGAAGATAATTGTTTGTGTAATGAAAATGTATACAATTTTCCGATATACTTTCTATATTAATTATTTATGGTTTTCTAGATAGCTGTCATTCTACAGGAAGCTACATTCTTTACTTCCTGTGGATAAGCACCACTCCATGGTCATGTGATGTCACAGGGGCACAGCTTATTAGTATCACAGAGAGTAATCAGAACTGTGTAACATAACAAGCCTTGCACCTGTTTGACATCATATGACCATGGGCAGATTTCTATCCGCAGGAAGTAAACGATGAAGCTTCCTATACAATGACAGCAATCAGAGATCTAGAAAACCATGAGGAATTGATACATAAAGCGGTACGTATATCAAACTTTTGGCAAATCTTTTTCTTTAATTTTTGAGTCTTTTCATTTGCGCCTAAAACAGTCTCCCTTCAAAGTTCGCCATTGTTTAGTTTTCTGCAGTGGTCCAAATTATCCCCTGAATTCAGATGTGAAAATTACAACTTTTTTAAAAAGTCGCAAATTTTAGTAGAAATCTAAATCTGTCCTTGACTGGGCGCAGAAAATTAGCTTGGAACTGATTGCGACTTTTGGCGACTTTTTACGACTTTTGTTTTAAAAAATTGAAAAAGACCAAACACCACATGTATCATGAAAAGTCCAAAAAAAACAGACGGACAAAGCCAGACTTTGGAAATGTGGCCCAAAGTATATTGGAAAATTGTTTAACTTTTTATTACACAAACAATATCAATTGTTGGTGGAATTTGCTGTAAGTAAACAATCCCTATAATAATAATTTGCATTATATTTAATGAAAAAAGTATTTGATCACCTACTAATTTCCAAGAATTGTGGCTCTCTCAGACCTGTTATTTAAGAAGATCCTCCTAATCTGCACTTATTACCAGTATTAATTGCACAATTTTGAACTTGTTACCATTATAAAAGACACTGGACCACACACTCAATCACTCACACTCCAACCTCTCCATCATGGGCAAGAGCTGTCTAAAGACACCAGGGACAAAATTGTAGGCTGGAATGGACTATGGGATGATAGACAAGCAGCTTGGTAAGAGGGCAACAAATGTTTGCGCAATTATTAGAAAGGGAAGATACATAAGGTGACTGTCAATTTTCCTCGATCTGGGACTCCATGCAAGATCTCACCTCGTGGGGTAAGGATGAATCTGAGATAGGTCAGGAATCATCTCTACACAGGAGGACCTGATAAATGACCTGAAGCCTGGTAACACAGTCTTAAAGGTTACCATACTATGCCATCATGGATTAAAATAATGCAGTTCTTACAGGATCCCCCTGCTTATGCCTGAACATGTCCAGGCATGTTTGAAGTTCTGTACTGACCATGTGGATGATCCGGTGGAGGCATGGGAGAAGGTTATATCATCAGATAAGACCAGAATAGAACTTTATTGTATCAAATCCACCTGCTTTGGAGGAAGTACAAGTACAACCCCAAGAGAGCCCAACAGCACTCCAAACATGAAGCATGGGGGTAGAAATGTCATATTTTGGGATGCTATTCTGCAAAGGGGACAGGGAGACTTACCTGTATAGAATAAAGGAAGAATTAACCATGTTTCACAAGATTAGTTAGAGCAATAATCTGATATACACAGTCGGGGCAACTAAGGAGTAGCTCTGTAAGAATCATTTCAAGGTACTGGAGTTGCCTAGCCAGTCTCTAGACCTGAACCCAACTAAAAATCTTTGTAGGGAGCAGAAACTCAATGGGCCACATTTATCAAAAGAAGGGAAAACTGCAGTTTTCCTGTGAGGTGGGCAGAGTGTGGCAGATTAATCAAAAGTGGCGCACATTCTTCATTAATTTGGGCCCCCTACACAGCTCGGGAAGTGTGCACCAACTTTTTTTAGTGCACCTTTAACATAGAGCTTGCAACACAATTCTGTCAAGTAGCGTCATTAAATGTGGTGCACGGTCTGACTTTACACTGAAACGGATATATAAGTTCAGAAAGTTAGACAGAAAACTGTTGAAAACACTCCTGAAAGATCTGGAGAAGATTTGGATGGAGGAGTGGGCCAAAATCACTGCTGCAGTGTCAAGAACTACAGGAAATGTGTGGATTCTGTAATTGCAATTCAAGGTTTCTGTAACAAATATTATGTCATGATTTTCTATTGTATCAAATACTTATTTCACGAAATAAATTATATTAATAAATAAATATTAATCATATTAATAAACAAAATGTATTATTTAAAAGTCTCACAATGTGATTTTCTGGATTTCTTTCTTATTTGAAGGTGCTAAAACTTGCAAAATTGGCAGTGTATCACATACTTAAACTTAAACCTTGTCCATGAATCACATGGTGAGGTTTAAGAAAATAGACTAGTAACTATCTTTGTTGGCATTTTTACTTAGAACTACAGCTCATCCAGGGAGATTACTGCTCCAAATCCACCCTATTATAATAAGCTTCACAATGTGTGGGCATATTTTACCAACATATACTGTGATCATATTACCACATACTTCCACACAGTCCTACAATTACCTCCTTTTTTCAGAGTTGTAGCTAAAAAACATAATAAACAGATGTGCCCGATCCTGAAATGGATTATATAGACATTTATGTTGGAACATTTATCTGTAAAACAGATGTTTCAATTAATTTGTAGCTCTTCATGTATTAAAGCGGGCCTGTCACCGGAAATGTCCTTTTTACCTGGTGACAGGTTCTAATAACCTATGCTCTGCTGATTTTAAAAATGCCTCTCTCAGCATTCTGAATCATTTCTGTAGTTTATAATCGTTAGATTTAATAGTTGGATATTGTTTGTGTAATGAAAAGTTTTAAAATTTTCCAGTACACTTTCTGGATTAATTCTTCATGGTTTCCAAGATCATTTCTTGTTGTCTGCTTGCTGTCATGCAACAGGAAGCTTCATCATTTAGTTCATGTAGATAAACAGTGGTCCATGGTCATGTGATGTCACACAGGTGCACGGCTCATTATAACAAGCAGTGTAATGAAACCTAAGTGATGCTAGCCAACCATACACCTGTGTGACATCACATGACACTGGGCCGTTGTTTATCTACAGGAAGTAAACTATAAAGCTTCCTATAGAATGACAGCAAGCAGAGATCTAGAAAACCGTAAGGAATTGATGGAGAAAGTATATTGGAAAATGTAATAACATTTCATTACACAAACAATATTAATTGTTTGCTGCAGTGTGCTTAAAGTGAACAACCCCTTTAAGCCTTTGAATGATGATGATGCAGGCTTTTACTCAGTCAGTCAGTCATATAATATTACATAAGGCTGGGAAGAAAGTTTGGTGCTATAATATGTGAAAGTACTTGTTTATCCTGCTGTTAGTATACCTACAAACATGGAATATAATAATATATTATACCAAATGTAACCTCATAATGATTACCCACTGTCTTTAGTGGAAAATGTGATAAATAAAAATAATATATAAAGAGATATATAAAGGGCACCCCTCATGGGAGAGATGTTATACAACAGAATACACATAGATGAATGACAAAGAACAATATATCCAATGAGCAATGTAATAGGAAGCTGGAAAAAAACATTCCAAAGGTGGTATTGACAAAAAAGTCTTTGTTTATAGGGCTTTCGCTGTGTGGTCCAAAAAACACACACCCTTTATTCTTAGGGTCAGTAAGCTTACAATGATACCACATTTTTGTTTTGTTTTAATACCTTAGAATAAAAACTGTTATACTGTTCATATTTCAGGTCACAGATTGTGGCAATATTCCAAAGGAATATTTGTCTACTGCAAAGTAATTGCATCTTGTGCGACAGGATTTTAAATATCCAAAATATAATTAATGTGAGGAGGTATACCCTACACCCAGTATATGCAGTAAAAAGTTTTACAAGCCATGCAGCTCAGGTATGAGGGGGAATGTATTAATATTTGGCGCTAGTAGCAGTGTTTTGTACTGTTATTTTTCCTTGTGTCACAAGTAATTAATATATTTGTTGCATTGCAAGAAGATAAAAGGGCATCAGAAATGAGACTCCACATTCAAGAAGGGGTTTAGAAGTTACGGCAGCACAGTGGCTCAGTGGTTAGCACTACAGCGCTGGGGTCCTGGGTTCAAGTGCCATCCAGGTCAACATCTGCAAAGCGTTTGTATGTTCTCTCTGTGTTTGCGTAGGTTTCCCCCAGGTCCTCCGGTTTTCTCCCACACTCCACTCCAAAACATTTTGGTAGGTTGATTAGATTGTGAGCCCCATGGGGACAGGGACCGATTTGACAAGCTCTGTGTGCCGCTGTGTAATCTGTGTGCTTTGTATAAATAGCGAATAGCTATATAAATAGGAATTATTATTACTATTATTGTTAGAATTTATTTTTGATGGTCTAAATCTGCAACAGAAATTGCAGCAAAAAATATGTTGTGAAACTGGTAGTGCAAGAAAAGTGTCAGGGAAACAAATGTTGCACCAAAATTGAGAGACAAAAAAAATTGTGAGTGACAGAAAACTGAGGTTTTTAATGGCGCGGACACTCGGAACAGATACAAAATAAATAAACCTGTGATTGCTCAACAACAAAAAAGAAGAAACAAAAGTGTGAATACATTCCCCCCCAAAGTATTTCAGGGTTGTGGGTTTGAAATCAGTGTTGGACTTGGAATTGGACTCCAACTCCAGCTTCAAAATAAAATAAATATTATACATTTTTGTTATTGTATATTGAAACTGTACCATGCATATGTTGGTGCATATTTAGATTTCCACGAATTTTGGAAAATAAAAATGTGTGTTCCTTCAAACTCAATCTAATGTCAGAACTGTGATTATTAGTTATGCATTAATAATTAATTATTTTACATCAGCCACCGGAGTTAGAATGGATGGAAAGTAGAGTAAGTTACTCATAGTCTGATTTATTGATTTCTCATTCCTGGTTTATTTACTGCAGAAAATTAAGCATAAACTTCCACGACACTGTAGCGTGCCGTAGACCTGACAGTTTTGCTACATGTTTTAGCTATTCATTTGACTGAAGTGAACATAATATGCTTGGAAAACCCAGGGTAAAAATCACGATTGATAGGTTTAAAAAATGTTAGAATGTGTATGGTCTGCAGTAGTTGTAAGCCAAGTGCTCGGTGATCTCCCCTGTTACTTCTGCTGTGGACTCTTGCTTGAGCTGCCTTGGTGAAAGAGCAGCAATGCTTGCTGCAGCTGG
Source organism: Engystomops pustulosus (assembly GCF_040894005.1). Classification (NCBI taxonomy): domain Eukaryota; kingdom Metazoa; phylum Chordata; class Amphibia; order Anura; family Leptodactylidae; genus Engystomops; species Engystomops pustulosus. The sequence goes on from NC_092411.1 coordinate 111,549,311, forward strand.
GGTGATGCAGGGGAAGGCATGGTGTCTTGTAGTCAGTCCTGCTGCACACTCTGCACCCCGTTCCGGATGGCACAGCTGGTTCAAGTAGACAAAACTACTGGAGAGGGCACTATAAGAAACTGGTAGTATCTGGAGGAGCTTAGGGTAGGGTTTTTAGTCCAATAGGAGGGTGGATTTGTATTAACGTTATTCTGCATTACAAATTGTAGCCTATTCATGGGGTCAAAACACTGATTGTCATCATTAGTCAATTATGATTTTTTTTCTCTCGACCTCTGAATAAAGCTTATAATCAGTACAGGCAGCTTACATGTAAGTTCATAACCTTATGGTATGTTCATAAAGTATATTTTTTCTGACTGATTTTGTGCATTTCCTATACCCATGGTGTCGTCTCATGCCTTGTAGAATGCTCAGCATATATATTGTTGAGAGCACACTTGACTCAAAACCTGTGCAGAGAAGTCCTGGTCTTGCAGTAAATATCCTACACTTTCCTTTGTGTATACTCCTTCTATTCAAATACATTTGATATATGAGAAACTGGTGACAACTTATCAGGGACATTAAAGGTGATCTTAAATCCAGTCTGTTTTTCCACAGGTCTTAGTGCATACAAATATTAACTTATCTTTCTCTGATAAAACTCAGTTATAAAGTTTCACTCCAGCAGTTTTCTGTTGGCTGATGCAACCTTTTTCTAATTAATATAACATGGGATAAAGCAGATCTGGTGCTGCATTGTTTTATGAGAGATCACATCCAGAAACACTCCATGAATGTGCACCCGTTAATATAATTTTCTATTATCACTACATTGAAGAAATACATTAGTATAATTAGTACAATACAATAGTACAATTTTCTCAATGGCCACACTCATTAACAACACTACGCTTTTCTAGAAATACTGTAATTATAGTGAATCGGCTAAACTTTTAAGGAAGCAGGATAGACTGGTTATAGTATTTAGGACTGAGCTGACAAAAAACAGCAGCCCATCATGACGTGCAAATACTCTGATGCTAAAATGGTGCTCCAGCATACAGGTTCAGATTGATCAAACAATCTACCCCAGTATTCTGGCATAGGTTGCACATAAATACATGCAAACACAATACTGTGCACAGAAAGAAGCATTCCGGTGCGTATTCGCACCGGCCACCACATTTATGTTGGAAGTCTGTCATAAATGTGTCATGCCCCTTGAACTGAGTGCACCAGAAAAAAACCTGCACTTCGGGTGCATGCAGCCTGCGCCACATTAATGCAGACCAAGATCCGGTCTTCATGAATGTGTCACTCGCTGCACATTAGTGAGGCAAACTGCACGTAGTGTTGTTTGCCTCAATAATATTATATTTGGGCCACAGTATATAGAAGAGAGCGGTCCTCTTGCATTGGATAGTATCTGACTTCTCTTACCCAGCCCCCTGGTGCTTTAAACTGGTGTCTCTAGACAGGCTGCCACTTTTACTGTGGCTTCTTCAAGAGAAGTGAACTATTGTCTGAAGTCCAGATCCATAATTAGGAGTTAGGCTACATTCACATTTTTTTCTTAATACACACAACGTATACACCAAGAATACTCCTGACGAAAGCATCCTTTATTGCTGTGCAAGCTCCATTTTATAAATCCGGAAAGGCCATGGGAGGCAATTGGGGATGGATGCAAAATATTGCACACCTTCCCCAGTCTTCACTGGGCGTACGTTCAAGGGGGTCCATATAAGGAGAGTCACATCCCTGGGGATAACACACTGAAGATGTTCACCTCTCCTACTTTCAGGAGAAGAATGAAGGGGGCATGACAATGCTTAGAGTTTGATACGTTTCGTCGCGCCACAACCCTCTTATACCTTTTGTTGGCTATTTTGAAATCACAACCATATTTTGCTAGTTAAGAGGCTGTGAAAAACACAATTACGTTTCTGTTAGCTGCTGTGAGTGGATTTTAGTGACATCAAACGTGGTTTTATTGCGTTAACTTCTGTAACATTATAGGTGGGTTTGAGTGGGTTTCAGGCAGGAAAGCTGTTATAATTTTAGAAATGTGCTTTTGTTAGGTTATCTATAGGTTATACATTGTTGATCAGGTTAAATACTATGACATCAGTCGTGGTTTATTCCTCTTAAACGCTGTTTTGGTGAAAACATCAAAAGCCCACTGTTTCCACTGTACCCTAGGGGGGTGTAGCTTAAACCTGGAAAACAGCTCCATTACTTTATCCCTTCACCAATTGGCACTATGCATCGAATAGTTGGTTCTTCTGATATATCTAGCATAGCTTTAGCATATACTGGCACAACTTTCTGCATATTTACAGGCCTTCATAGCTGAGCTATTGTTACTTCTTCATCTTAATATAATTTACAGTTTATCAGACTAGATGCAGATGATAAAAGTTTCTAAACTCTTTGTTATAACTCAAAGTTATAAGTGGTATAAACATGCATGCAAGGTAAGGACTTTGACAGAACAAATAGCTATCCAAAGTGACATGATGGGAATTTGTTCTGTAATGTTATAGGTCTGCTTCCTGTGAAATCATTCTTTCAGACAAAACAGCAAGCCCTTAGCAGAAACCCTCTAGTTGCAGAGCAATTACGGTAACATGATAACACACAATAATGTTCAGTACTTGATAATACTACATGACGTAAGTAGAGAGTGATACTTGCAAAGGATCCAAAACAAATAGGGGCAGATTTACTTACCCGGTCCATTCGCGATTCAGCGGCGCTTTCTCTGCGCTGGATTCAGGTCCAGACGGGATTCATTAAGGAAGTTCCTCCGCGTCCACCAGGTGGCGCTGCTGCTCTGAAAAGCATCGGAACTCGCTGGAGTCCACCGAGCCGGGGTGAGTTAAGGTAAGTGCAAGCTCCGCTGCGGTTTTTCCGAATCCGTCGGGTTTACGCTCGGCCATGCCCCCCGATTTCCGTCGCGTGCATGCCAGCGCCGATGCGCCACAATCCGATCGTGTGCGCCAAATCAGAAATATTCGGGTAACACGTCGGGAAAACGTGAATCAGGCCCTTAGTAAATGACCCCCATAGGGTGAGATTTATCACTAGGCCAATTATTAATGGGTTTGCACCCAATATTATTATTATCCTCTTTCCACAGGATAGGGGATAACAATCTGATTGGTGGGTGTTCCACTCCACCAAGTGGAGTGGTAGGTCAATTAAACATCATTGTGAATGACCATACTTGAAGTTGCTGAGCAAAGCACAGGACTCTCATCGACTGTGAATGAGAATTTCAGGGATACCCAAGCTTTGTGTCCAGCAAATTGATTGATATGCCAAAAAACACCCACTTTCCTGTATACTTCTGAAAACTGTAGTGGTATAAAACTGTAAAGTGTCACTAAATATTTGCCCAAATACTGCCATAAATGTGCAAATATCCAGCTGATCCATCTAGTCAAAGCAAAATGGAAAGAAAAACTATTTTGCTGCAGATTAAGAAATGTCAATTATTGCAATTCAAAGATTGAGCTATGTCCCCCTACTGCATTAAGCTTATATCTGTGACAGAAACCAACTGTTTTCTGCTGGAGACATAAATCCGTGTTATATTCACTATATGTCATAGGTCAGTGGTAGCAAACCTAGAGCACTGGTTCCAGAGGTGGCACTGAAAGCCTTCTCTATGGGCACACAGGCCATTTGCCAGATAGGACTCAAGGCTTCCTCTTGCAGTCTCAGGCCACCCAAAACAACACCATCAACGGGTGGAGCACGGCAATGTGGACAGGATTGGATCAGGGCTCAAGCTATAGGCCCTGCCTATGTTTCTGTCCATGGGACCCTAGAGGTAAACTACAACGATAAACTCAATATTTTCCTTCAACTGTATTGGTGGCCTCAGGATGCCTGTGTGGTTGAAAGTTGTGGCAGAGCAGGGTGCAGTAAGTTACTGCTTCAATTGTCATGTTGGCACTTTGAGATTAGTTGGTGGGCTCTGGTTAAAGTTTTGGTACACAGTCTCCAAAATGTTCTCCATCATTGTCCTAGGTTCTAGTATGCAAGAGTGATGTGTAGAGAATGTAGAGAATTATTCATGGGGAAGTCCATTTGAAAAATGGATACCAAAAAATAGATCAACTGCACAAAACTAAATCATTTTCTGTCTACATAGTCAAATAAAACTGGGTTTGATAATTTTCTTCCAATGTATTTTGGACACCTTCTAAGAGGGTTAACTGTGTGATACTGAAATGTCCAAATTTTACAAAAATAAACTACTTTTTTGCTCCATATTCTGATATAATTACTTTTATTATATTTCTGTCTATTGTAAGATCTGTGGGCTGTGAGGGGCCTGAGCTATAGTTTTTGTTGGTACCATTTTGGGGTTCATAAATATTTTTTTTGGGCAAAGGGTGACCATAAAATAACAGCATGGTTACTGTGATTTTTATTTAGTTTTTTTTATACTCTTATAATTTAATCATGCAAACTACTTTGAACTATTTATACTATCTATATAAAAGGAAACATGATGGCAGATAAGAATAAAGTTATGTTATGGGTTACATTCTAGGTCGCATACTAGAAACAAAAGTAGCACTGCAATAAAAAACTGAATGAGATTGGTTAGTGTCTCCATATCAACATTGTTAGAGGCTTTGCTGTAATTAGTGACTGGTAAAATGTAGAAATTTCAGTGCAGGCTTCCAAAAAGTCTAAAGCAATTCTTTATTTGTGCATCAGCAAATACACATTGGATAAAAGTACATGGAAAAAGAGCATTCAATGAGTTTCGGCTTACAAGCCTTAGTCATGATCCATAGAATAGACATAAAATGATTCCACTTATATAAAACTCCTAACCCTGGTCACATGACTCAGGGAGGAGGAAAGCAGGAGGAGTTACAATCATTTACCCCTAGTTAGAAACGTTAACCCCTAATACAAAGATGACTTTTTACGAACATAAAAGAAATGGTGTTACATTATCTTAATAATTAGGGAAAATAGAACAATCTAACATTAATATGTTCTAATACAAAGAGCATGTATATAATGAGTACATAAAAATTTCTAAAACATAAATTAGCCAACCTTATTTAGTAAATAGTAATTAAATCATGACAATAGTTCATCCCATTGGGCTTTCTAGTATCCAAAACAAAAATCCAATAGGATTCTCTATTGAATAACATTTTTTGCTGGTCCCCTCCCCTGATTGGTTTGGTGGCTTTTTCTATGCCTGTCCATTTAAAACTCAATACATCCGCCTTGGGGATGTCTCTAAAGTGCCGTGTAAGAGAGGAAACATTAACAGAAGAATTATATATAACACATACTCATGCACACACTCATATACTCATATACACACATACATGTTCATATACATACACAGGGTCATATATGCATATATATAACTGTTAATTAGCACAGATGTTACACCAGCTTGGTCCTGTTGTAGGCCTCATCCACATCTGGGCATTCCTGATGTAGGTGACAGGTCCTGGCTGCTGGTATAGGGGGAATCCAGTAGTGGTTAGTGGAGATGTTGCAAAAACTCACAGTTCCTTTTATTAAGTCTACAGAAAACAAGAGGCTGGGCGAACAACCTCTTTTGGGGAAACTCAGGCTATTATTTGGCTAGTTGAAGTGCAGGAATTAGCCCTTTGCTTGTAGGAACATTTTCAATTTATTGAGCTGGTTTTTGGTACTCAACTGTGGAGACCTATTACCTTATCTATGGATCCTTTGAGTTGTGCTGTACATGTACATTTTTAAAAAATGTTTTGAAGCCTTAATATTTTAACCAACTTTTAGCTGCAGTAATCTCCTGAAAATATAAAAAGCATTGTAAGAATAGAGGAAAGAGGGAGCTTTTTCTGCCCTCCTTCGCCTAAGAAGCCCTCGCTCTCATATCCAACTCCACAACAAATAAAGGAGCCTCTTCCTGTCTTCTGGTATAATACAGGGCTGACACTTCTTTTTTTTTCCATGCAGTAAGAACCTCACTTCTGATATCAGATAGTCATATGACAGTGATGGCGAGCCTTTTAGCAGTCGAGTGTCCAAACTGAACCCAAAACCCCCCTTATTTGTCGCGAGGTGCCAGGGGCGGACTGGGAATTTAAAATAGCCCTGGAAAAAAATATAAAAGTGGCCCCATCTTATGGGCGGAGTCAAAACAAGTGGGTGTGGTCAGATAATGTGGGTGGAGTTATAACAGACAAATTGTTGGTAGATGGCCTTAATGCAAAACAAGAACATCTTTTGCTAGGAAGTGAATAGAATGTGCAAGGATTGTGAGCTGTCGATCAGTAAATTATGCCTTAATTACCTTTCCCTTGTGCCATACATGTAGAATTCAGAGAAAGAATATATTGATACTGCCTCCTATGTACAGGAATAATGCTACAATAACACATTTAGAATAACACATTCAATCCTGCCTTCTATATACAAAATAAAACTACTACAATACCTTCTCCCATGTACAAGCCAACTACTATAATACTGCCTCCTATGTACAGGAATATAACTACTATAATACTGCCCCCTATGTACAAGAATATAACTACTATAATACTGCCCCCTATGTACAGGAATATAACTACTATAATACTGCCCCTATGTACAAGAATATAACTACTATAATACTGTCCCCTATGTACAAGAATATAACTACTATAATACTGCCTCCTATGTACAAGAATATAACTACTATAATACTGCCCCCTATGTACAGGAATATAACTACTATAATACTGCCCCCTATGTACAGGAATATAACTACTATAATACTGCCCCCTATGTACAGGAATATAACTACTATAATACTGCCCCCTATGTACAGGAATATAACTCCTTTAATACTTCTCCTATGTACAGGAATATAACTACTATAATACTGCCCCCTATGTACAAGAATATAACTACTATAATACTGCCCCCTATGTACAAGAATATAACTCCTATAATACTGGCTCCTATGTACAAGAATATAACTACTATAATACTGCCCCCTATGTACAGGAATATAACTACTATAATACTGCCCCCTATGTACAGGAATATAACTACTATAATACTGCCCCCTATGTACGGGAATATAACTACTATAATACTGCCCCTATGTACAGGAATATAACTACTATAATACTGCCCCCTATGTACAAGAATATAACTACTATAATACTGCCCCCTATGTACAGGAATATAACTACTATAATAAAACATATATACACAGAAGCGAACATGAAAAAATCAGAATTTATCATATACAGCTACAGAAAACACATGAGATCCTCACCTTTTGCATCCAGTGACATCAGGTGACGTCTCCCCGGATTGTACTCGTTCCTCATCTTCTCCATTAGTTCCACCATCACCTTGTCTCTTCCTCCAGGTACACAGCTTTCCTGCAGAGTTTACCACACAGACGTCTTATGTTCTGCACGTTCCTATTGTCCCTTAACTGTCCCTTCTTCTGCTACCACCAATACTGTGCCCCAAATACTGTAATAGAGCCTCCTACAATATTAGTACCACACAAATAGTGCCCCATAATGTAACTGTAATGGGAGGGATAATTTATTTCTTCTTTCTCTCCTTTAACCCCCCCCCCCCACCACCACCACCACCGACCCAACCCAGTATTGATAGAGCTCCTACTATGACCCAGGCATAAAAATAATGGCCCCAGCCCGCCCCAGACATATAACTAATGCCCCCTGCCCGCCCCAGACATATAACTAATGCCCCCTGCCCGCCCCAGACATATAATTAATGCCCCCTGCCAGCCCCAGATATATAATTAATGCCCCCTGCCAGCCCCAGATATATAATTAATGCCCCCTGCCCGCCCCAGACATATAATTAATGCCCCCTGCCCGCCCCAGACATATAATTAATGCCCCCTGCCAGCCCCAGACATATAATTAATTCCCCCCCGCCCCAGACATATAATTAATGCCCCCCTGCCAGCCCTAGATATAGAATAATGCCCCCCCCGCCCCAGACATATAATTAATACACACTGCCAGCCCCATATATACAATAATCCCCCCCAGACATATAATTTATGCCCACTGCCAGCCCCATATATACAATAATACCCCCCACCCCAGACATATAATTTATGCCCACTGCCAGCCCCATATATACAATAATCCCCCCCACCCCAGACATATTATTTATGCCCACTGCCAGCCCCATATATACAATAATACCCCCCACCCCAGACATATAATTTATGCCCACTGCCAGCCCCATATATACAATAATACCCCCCCAGACATATAATTTATGCCCACAGCCCGCCCCATATATACAATAATCCCCCCCAGACATATAATTTATGCCCACTGCCAGCCCCATATATACAATAATCCCCCCCAGACATATAATTTATGCTCACTGCCAGCCCCATATATACAATAATACCCCCGACCCCAGACATATAATTTATGCCCACTGCCAGCCCCATATATACAATAATCCCCACCACCCCAGACATATAATTTATGCCCACTGCCAGCCCCATATATACAATAATCCCACCCACCCCAGACATATATTTTATGCCCACTGCCAGCCCCATATATACAATAATACCCCCCCAGACATATTATTTATGCCCACTGCCAGCCCCATATATACTATAATCCCCCCCCACCCCAGACATATAATTTATGCCCCCTGCCAGCCCCATATATATATATATACTATAATCCCCCCCACCCGACATATAATTTATGCCCACTGCCATTCCCAAATATAGAATAATGCAGCCCCCCCTCCCAGACATATAATTAATGCCCCCCGGTTCTGTAATTTAAAAAAAAAAAAACATCATACTCACTCCTTTGGTGCAGTTTCTTCCCGTCTTCCTCGGTCTTCGGTGGCTTGGTGTAGAGGCGCGGGATAGTGACGTCACTGTTCCGCGCCTCCACACCAAGCCGCGGAGCTACACGGAGGCAGGCGACAGCTGACATGGTAAGTGCCAGCCTCCTCCACGCTACACAGGTAGCGCAATGACGTCGATTGCGTGACCTGTGTAGCTGGGTTTATACACAGACGCAGAAGCAGCGGTGCTGCGCTACGTCTGTGTACTAATCAATAGTAACTGCATCGTACGATCGTACGATGCAGGTACTATGGATTATGTGAAAAGTTTTAGCGAGTGCGGACCGGCCCCGCACCAGCTCCGGACCGGCCCCAGACCGGCCCAGGACCGACCGGCCCACCGGGAAAATTCCCGGTGGGTACAATGGCCAGTCCGCCCCTGCGAGGTGCCAACCAAAAATTAAAGCAGTAACTTATTGCTTCCTGTTCAACAACTTCATACTGGCCTCCTCAGGACAGCAATACAGTAGAAAGATGGAAAATTTTCATAATTTTAGCTTCTTTCCAGTCTCTTTCTGTACACATAGAATCGTGGGGCCAGCAGGAGGTCCACTAAAGATAATTCGGCCCCGTCTACTTATTCTCCCTCTTCCTACAGTCCCAAGTAGTGAAGTAAGCATTAACATATTACTGAAAGCAGCATATTTTAAGTTGCTTGGAACTGGAGGAAGATTCTTAGAGTCCTGTCTTGTGTGCTGGGGCAATGGCCCGGGTGCCCCCAGAAAGGCCTCTGAGTGCCCCCTCGGGCACTCATGTTATAGGTTCGCCACTACTGTCATATGACATCCTCCAGCCGGTAAGATTCTTACTGCATAGTACATGACCCATGCAGGGATAAAGAGCAGAGTAGCAGACAAGAGCTGTACTTCTGCTGGTGTAGTGCTCTGTAATGGAGGAGCATTGAACTTTGGACATTTGTGAGCATTTGAATTTCCCCTAAGCGAACTAAGCACTTCTTACTTTATTTTACATCAAGAGTTAACTTGCATTTATTTATATTGTTTTGTTATATACATTCTGTTTATTATTACTGTGTCTGTATAAACTAGTAGAAAGGGTTTATGAACATTGAGAAACATTTTTGACTGTGTATCTATATCTCTCAGAGAAACCACAGATTGTTTTGCAGAAGAAAAACAGACTTGTTCAGCAGACAAGCAGACAACTTGACCCTAGAATGACAGGTGCTGTCCGTAAATTCTTTACACTTTAGAATCTTGATGCCATAGAATATTATGGGGACTCAATGTAAGTCTTTGGGAAACACTTGGTCATTGTTTTTGTGCTAAAATGTAACCACTCCTTCCCTGGTAGAAGCTATATAAGGAGAATAGTCCCAGTCCTTAGTGTCTTTAAGTTAGGGAACAGAGCTTGGAGAAGACTGCAAATCTACCTGAACAGCCAGAAGAAGAAACTGAGATGGGGATACTCTGCCATAGACCCTGGGCTCCTAGCCTGTGACCAGGGTACCAGGCTTCTGAGAAACAGAGGTACCAGGCCTTTCCTTAGCAATAAAACTCCTTCTCTCAGGGAGGAGATTGGAGAATCAGCCCCTTGATTTGCTTGTACTGCTTGTACCGGAGATTTATTCAGTAAAGAAGGAAACTGTTCACTGCAGACACTAACTCTCTGAACTTATTTCCCATTGCGGTGCACCATGCCTAACCATCCGTTCTAGAGAACAGCAACACCTCGACAGTGTCTGGTGAACCCAGCATAGCATTGGGACCACCCCCAAGCTTAGCACTGCACTGGCTGCTTCAGTTTGCCATTTGCTACCACCTGAATCACCCTACTGGGGCTCTGCTGTTGCCTCATGACAGAATTGCCCCATGTCCTTTCATGTAAAACTATTGTATGGCTATACTATATGCATACAAGGGTTATTCACAGTCAGTGTAGCATAATGAGCTTGTGATAGGGAAAACTAGAAAAAATTTATTATTTGTTTTGTTTGTTGAACACTGCTCTTAGTCCCAAATGTATGTATTCTTCAGAGCCTCTGCATGGAGTCAAAAGTAAGAGGCCTCATTCATACCCGAAGGGATACTACAAGTAATGTCAGCATACATATTCAGTGCATTATAAGACTTCTCTAGGTGGAGATGGGAGTGTATTGTAAGTGCCTTGGGACTTGTCCGCTCTGAGATCTTTTGGTTTTGCAGACAGTGCTAAAGCTCAGTATTACAGAGATTATAGAGATTTTATAGGTGATCTGCCTAATTTAAAGGGTTTGTCCCAAATTTATGCTATTCCCTATTCAAGTTCTGGGACCCCACTGTTCATGAGGAAGAGGCCTACAGCTCTCTAGAAAATGTTCTCACTAATGGGTGGAGCATGCTTGTCCTGTCACTCCATTCCCTCTTATGGGAGCAGTTGGAGATTTCCAACATTTCCATACAACTAGCATATAACTTAAATTCTTGGGACAAAACCATTTTTATTATCCTGGAAAACATTTCTGCATATTATTTAGTCAGAATTATCATCAGAGCATGCAGAGCGTACATGTTTGACAGCTGTATGGTTGAGCCCTTTTCAAAGGCTCACCTACCTTGTGGGATATTCTGTTTGATATGGATAAAAGAGGAAGCAAATGCTTAATATGCTTCACAGATGACATAACTGAGCTCAGCCATCTGAGGCCCAGTTCACACCTGCTTTGCATTGGGCTCTACATTAAACTCTACATTTAAGGAGAGCATATAGATGGAAGGTTAAGGGAAGGTCATCTTTTAGCCTTCCGTTCCCCATAGACTTCAGTGTATCTTCTGTTATCTTCCATTACACATCCATTATTTATAACATAGTTATAACACCGTCAAACACACATCCTACAATCTTCTTCTGAAGAAAGGTACCCTCAACGGCCGCCGTAATATCCTGACAGCACGGTTGTTAAGGTGTTAAACAATGCAACTGTTCCACTAAACATAAAACTATTGGGTGTGAGATCTTTATACACTGTACAACTGGCAATTTTAGTGCTCATGATATGATGAAAATGGTTGGCAAAAATACTTTTATTAAAAAAAAAAAAATATATATATATATATATATATATACTTTTATTATTGGTAACCTTGCTCTATGTATAATGTTTTAATCCTTTATTTAGTTTTGGTATTTTAGTGCATATCATATCAATTGATGCTGTAACTTTGATCTGCAGACAACTCTTTTTTGAAAGATACCTCTGAAAGCTGAACAGGGAAATGGAGTTGGTAAGCCAATCGTCCTTCTCAAACTCCTCAATTTCCCTAACTCGACTCTGACTTCCTCATATATGGTGGATGTTTAAGAAATACATTTACTGGAATAAGATGGTCTTTAGTAAAATTGTAATATAACTTCAGACAATAAGACACTTAACTAATGCGTAAAAATGCAAACACGAACCAGTAATAGGATAAACTTTATAACCTAAAATTTGTTTTTTTTTGTGCTGAATAACTTGTTGAGTAAGATGAATTGAGAAATAGTATTGCCTAAATAAGATCCTCATCCAAAAATGACTTCAAATCTGATCAAATAATTTTAAAGGGGTTTTCCCACCAAACAAGTTCCTGTGGATAGGACCTAACTTGTTGATCGTGGGGGTCGCAGTGATGACACCCCCACAAATCACGAGAACAAGGGGTTTCGACGGGGTCTGAGCTACCTACGTTGGACCCTTTGTTGCTCCTTGAGATGAATGGAGCAAACAGCTCCGCATGTCCCTTCTGCTCCATTCATCTCTATCAGCTTCATAGAGATGAATGTAACGGAATGGACATGCACGACAGTCTGCGACATTCATATTGGGTAACGATTGGGGGGCCAATGGAGACACGTTGGACCCCACGTTCTCGTGATCTGTGGGGGTCTTATGACTGAGACCCCCACCGATCAGAAAGTTAGACACTATCCTGTGGAAAACTGTCTCTCTACACTAACTTGGGTAGGTGGCAACATGGGCCACATCTCTAATAATTTTAGGTTATAAAGGAACAGAACTCACCTGTGATTATATACATAGTAATACATTGAGGAGGCAGTTGCGTTTACCCATAAGCTGTTGCTAGGTGGTGGTCTCTCAAAGAAAAAAATACCCATTTTCTTTTTGTTTGGAAGTCAATCATTGTGTAAAAGGGTGACTCTGGGTGTTGTTGAGTTATAGACATATATGTATAGTACGCATATAACATCTTCACATTTGTAGCCAGGATGTCGGACTATACACTACTTATGGTATTTCTGGTGATATTCCACCAAACGAAGCAGACTGATGTGTGAAAGAGCATCTGATAAAGGTTTTCTTTTCTTAGATCAGTTAGCGGTCTGATCTTGACTAAAATGTAGCAGTATGTGTCTCAATGCTTTTGTTGCGGGAGGATCCTTAACATTACTTAAAGGGATCCTTCAGATTTCTACTGTTCTACTTTGGGTTACAGCATAGATATTTCACTCAACTGATAGCCAAAATAGAAAGTAACAGCATATGGATATGTCATCGGAAATGTCATATTTTTTGTATAAAAGTAAGTAAACATCCTACTGTGACTAGGAAGCCTTAAGGGAGTAGGAGCTTGAACTTGTCCTGAACAAAACAAGATATGTTGATTTATAAAGCGTTATGGAATTTGATGGCGCTATATAAATAAAGGTTACTATTATTATTATATGTTTCAACATCAGTTAAGCAGAGAATATTTTAGGCCTCAAAAGATATTAAGGTGCAGAAGTGTCAGGTCAATTGCAGTTTTTAATGGAATTGCTATTCTGCAGACAGTGTATTCGAGAGCATGAGGAGCTGAGAAAAGTATCTATCTTTGTGTGGAAAGTTTCAGTATAACTTGGTTATAATATGTCCCTGCTCTTTCCATGCCCTGTGGGCAGTCTTATGTGGTTAACAGCTATCCCAGTATTTAATGGTCAGTCATTAATGCTCTTTTAATGATCTTAAATTATGCTCTACCTTAATTCAAACTTCTTACTCACATCTCTAGGGCTTCTCCCGAGTTGCACCAATTCTCTGGAATGCCCTTCCATGGACTATTAGACTACTACCCAACCTCCAAAGTTTCAAATGTGCTCTTAAAACCCATCTTTTTAGGCAAGCCTATCACTCTCCCTGACTGCAACCCGTGTACTCCTCCCGTCTTATATCCAGCAACATCTATATTTATTTATTTTATTCTGTTCTTATATAAAGAATTGGACCATTACACAAGCTCTTATACTTCTTGTGTCACCCCTTCATCCTCATAGACTGTAAGATCATGCAAGCAGGGCCCTTACTCCTATTGGTCCATATGACTGTTTGTACTCTGTAATGTCTTATTTGTATATGCCCCCTATGATTTGTATTGCTCTACTGAATATGATGCTGCTATATAAATAAAGATTATCATTATTATAGGTTAGATCCAACCACTTGTCGGCTAAATCTAGTAATAGTAAGGAATTAAAAGAATAAAACACAAGTTTTCCAGGAAGTTTTATCCCAAAAACTATATATAACTTAGCCCATTCATGCTGTATGTATAGGGAACATACTATATGAATACTGGTTGTCACGTGATCACCATATGTCCTCATATATGAGGAGCTTACATATCTTACCAGTACTGCTCTGTACTTAAAGGATTGGTTGGGGAAAATGTATACAGTTTTACCATAGTTAGTGATTCTTTACTAAAAGGGAACGCTCTTCTGAAGGAGGTTGTAATTGCTGACACTTTGAACATGTTCAAGAGAGGCCTGTATGCCTTTATTGTGAACAAAACATTGGATGTTGATCCAGGGAATTATTCTCACTCCATATTGGCATATTGGGGTTGGTTACAATTTTCCTCTTATTTGGACTATAAGCTTATACATTCTCTCTGACTTATGAGTTGCATTTGTTGGACCTGCATCTTTATCTAGCCTTATCTACCATAAAACTATTGACTTCCCTGACTATTTGCTGTTCCTTAATACCACATGTGTGTGTATGTGACCAAAATATATATAACTATTATTTTTTTTCCTGCAGGAAAGAACAAACTAGTATACTATACCAGAACATTAACATAGTGGAACCCCTTTTAATCCAGCAATATGAACATGTCATTAGAAACTTTGTTCGGGAGATCAGGCTTCAGAGCACAGAAATGGAAAATTTGGCTATAGCAGTTAAAAGGTATTTTCTTCTCCTTATCATGTATGTTCTTTATAAATTTATATTTTATCTACAATCATCATTTCATTTATTAGATCATTTGAAAGTATGTCAGGCATTTCTGTTGGTGTTACATCTTTCAAGCATAGGGTCCATAGTGACAACATAAATATAATACTGTTTAATAGTGTAACCAGGAAAGGCTTGGTCCATGTCAAGATTGCTAAATGGCCTCCACCACCTAAACCTCTACATTATAGGCTAAATTGCAGATCATTGCATATCTGCTACATAAGGGCTCTTTCACATTGGCGTTGATGTTCAGCTTCAGTTGCACATCTGTTCCCTTTTGTCTCCGTTTTGCTTCCGTTTTGTCTTAGTCTCTAAAAAAAACTGGAAGGTTTAACATGGCTTTGAAAACATCAACACCTTGTTTTTTAGCCTCATCAGTTAAAAAAAAAAGATGTTTCATCAGTTTTTTGCAGACCCATGGGCTTCTATTGCCTTCCGTGATTTGCATCAGTGAAAAAAATAAATACAAATACAGTTATTCCTCTGCCTCTACGTTCTCCTAATATAAAAAAGACATATAGCGCTTCTTCGATATGCTATAAAGGTACTCACAGATGGAAAGATAGTCCTTATATTTAGTGTAACGTCCTGTACCTCCAGTATTTAAAATACCCTTGTGTCCTCTTGCGGTATCCCCTCTCTGAAGCGGCGTCTCCCTTGAGGTCCCAGCGGTAGTGGAGAGTTCCTGTGTTGCCACAAAATTCCTCCGGCCGGGGAACTCGATCTCCTCCACAGCAGTTCCGCTCTGTTTGGCTCCTCTCCTGTTTTGTCGCTCGGGGATAGGGAGAAAGGTACACAATAGTGCAGTAGATCCAGAAATCTTTCTTAAAACTTCTTTATTAAGAATACTCACAAAGGTGATGATTAAAAAGGCCTATAAAAAACACACGCTCGGCCCTTTGGGCATATCTTACCGAGCGTGTGTTTTTTATAGGCCTATTATAGGCCTTCAGAGTGGGGATACCGCAAGAGGACACAAGGGTATTTTAAATACTGGAGGTACAGGACGTTACACTAAATATAAGGACTATCTTTGAGTACCTTTATTGCATATCGAAGAAGCACTATGTCTTTTTTATATTAGGAGAACATAGAGGCAGAGGAATAACTGTATTGGTATTTCTTTTGAACGTAGTAGTCTTTCTGGACCTTTGACCATTTTATTCCTCTTAGCGCCGTTCGTCCTTTCTTGTGAGATTTGCTCTGCGAACATAAGGAATTATTTTGTGTTTGTAAGTGAAAAAAATAAGACATGTTTCATAATTTTTCTGCGGACAACAGATCAGTGAAAATACAAGCCAATGTGAAAACAATGGCTTTCTGTGGCATCCGTGGAAATCACTGAACCACGGATATGAAAACCAACACCAATGTGAAAGAGCCCTTAGGGCAATGATGGTGAACCTTTTGGAGATAGAGTGCCCAAACTACACCCAAAACACACTTATATGTTGCAAAGTGTCAACATGACAATTTAAGCAGTAACTTATTGATCCCTGCTGTATCACAGGTTTTAATCGTATTGGGGTCCTGAGTTCACCAATACAATAGAAAGATGATGGAGAAATTTGGATTGTAGCTTCCCTGCAAGGTCCCCCTGAAGAGGAAGAATGAGGGGACCCAGAGCAGGAGCGCAAATGACAATCCTTCTCTATCCACACCTTCTGGCTCCTCCTGTAGTCCTAGCAGCCATGGATGTCGCTTTAAAATAGCGCTGAGCATGGCACGTCCTGGGCTGTCTTGGACCGCAGGAGGAAGCCTTGAGTGCTGTTTGGCAAACTCTGTGCTGGGGTAAATACCTGGGTGCCCACAGAAAGGGCTCCGAGTGCCACCTCTGGCACCCATGCCATAAGTTCGCTACCACTGCCTTAGGGTGCTTCTTGCAACTGGTGATCCAATAAGAATTTCCACTAATTACCAGATTGTACCTCCCATGTAAACAATATTGACTAGAGATACACAAAGATGTATCTTGTATGGGCAGTAGTGAGCTAAAGAGAACCTAGACCGAATGCTGTCTTCCTGACTACCCTAACAGATATTTATGGCAATGGAAGTGGACTTAGCCTTTACTCACCACTATTGTGTGCTCCATTGATATCACTATCACTTACAGAAAAAAAAATCTGTGGCAAAAAGCATTGTGTGAGCTGCCTCTATTGTTTCTATCGCAGGTTGGCCCTCACAAGCCACTTTGTTCCGACAGACTTGCTCTGTGATGTGCAGGATTTCCTGGATAGAGATCTGGTTAGATAAATCCTGAATGCACAAGTTTGTCAGAACAATCTCAAACATGGGCTTTAGCTATTGTGGGGCACATTTATCAAGCTGTCTGAAAGTCAGAATATTCTTAGTTGCCCATGGCAACCAATTACAGCTCAGCTTTCATTTTACCAGTGTTCATAAATATTTTAAAGGGGAGCTGTGAATGGTTGGCAAGGGCAACTAAGAATATTCTGACCTTCAGACAGCTTGATAACTCTGCGCCTCTATGTCCACCTGCCTCAGTTTCTGCACTGTTCTACACTAACGTGTTCAAAATAAGACAGGACTTTTTATGCTGATACTGACTGATTTTTTTGCTTTGTAGCCTGTGTAAGTATACCTAAAAGATAATAGTTTTAGTCTTTGTATTTTGAGGTTTCAGGCCCATCTACACATTAAAACCTGTTACCAGGTGATGACATCAAATTGCTAAGTATTAGATTGAGAAAAAATATCCTGTTACACTGCAAAATAGCATTTTTTCTACCCCTCAAATCCTTTTTTATGTGTATGGAATGAAGGGAAGGAAGGGATTTTACAGTTTTTGTTTGCTCATGGTTTTTATTTTCAATTGCAGGGCCCAGGACAAAGCAGCTATGCAGCTCAGTGAGCTAGAAGAGGAGATGGATCATCGGATACAGGCTGCCGAAAACAGAATAAAGAAAGAGGTTAGCAGTTTGCTCATTTTATCCCAGAGTCTCAATTTTACATTTGTTCAAGTTTGCTAAAGAAAAATCCTTCAATACACATATTTCACTGTAGGTGCAGCTTGCATGTTCCTTAAACATTTACCTGTTAATAACACACGTATTGTACATTGCAAATTGTTAAACAACTAAAACTTTACTCATTGGCATTTATCTTTATTTTTCTTCCTTTTTTCTGTCTTGTTTGAGACTTGCAATTGTTGGGGACTGAAATGTGCACTGAAATCCGCCGTACAGTTGTTTATTGTCAGTAAGAAACATTTATCTTCTATTCTAGATGTCCTAAATTTTCACATATGACATTTCTATTTTCAAATTGTCTATTTGAGACATTTTTTGGTGCAAAACCAGACTAAAGCATACTTAAAGGGGGTTGGCCCATGTGCCTTTACTGCCTTATTCATAGTCAATGAATGCTCACTAATTGATTCAATTGATTCAACATCCCTGATGCCTCCTTTATTGCTGTGTGCAGACTCTCTGTGCACACTGCATAGACATGTCAAAGATCCTACACTGGTAAATAGGAGGGTTCATCCTGCTGTCCCCCTCCCACCTCGCTGTGTAAGTCACATGAGACCTATGGAGATAGAATAGACACACTGGAGACTGCCATTAGAAGTTGTGTGGAGATAAAGAGTACAGCATGTGGATAACAGGGAAAGGCTGAAGCTCTCACAGGAGGCAAAGACACAGGTTCATGTACATGCTGAGGCCTGTCTAATGGAACAGATTTATTGAAAAATGACTAATCCCTTTAAGGAAAACTTGGAAAGAAGTGACATGAGACATTTGGATCATAACATTGAGTTAAGATACTATGAAAAAAAGCCAGCAGCATCATCTTATCTAATATGGTTGGGCCTGTAATATTTAATAGGTCAACAGCCCTGATCAGTAGAGGCAATGTGAGGGGCCAGTCATATTAGTGAGTATTAGTTATCTGTTATTAAATTGCAGGTATATCAAGTCCAATCTAGAATCCTAAATCCTTAAAAGAGGTAAAGCTGATGCTAAATAGGCCATTACTTCCTAACTACAATATAGTATCCAGAAAAAATCCCATCCATGGGTGTAACTAAAATTTTTGCTACCATAAAGGTGTCAGGGGGACCCAGACTAGTTACCAAATTGCAGTTTTAACAAGTGTTTTACTACCATATTTAATACATACCTGTATTGTATTTTCTTGGTCCAAGTGCTTAACCTTACTTTAATCTACATTGAACTTCAGTAGCCATTTATCAGCCAAAGAATCTGGTTTCCTTTAATCCCTCTGTAATATTATACCATTTCCTCTTAGTCAATTATTTTACAGAGCTTAGTATCATCTGCAAACGATGATAAAGGCCCACCACTTTAATGGACATCTTCCACCAGATTACCAGTGGCAAATTTTCCTTATAGGGCTGATTGTTATCTCTAGGGGATGATGGGACTTTTCACTAAATCCTGCTTCCACGTTGTTGCAAGAAAAGAAGTTTATTAAAATATGTAAATTAGCCTGATGCCGACTGTCCTCAGATCTCGTGCTATGAAAGCTGTGGCTGCACATGGATCGAGTTCTCACGCAGGTTCAAGATTTGCAGACAGCCAACTGACTGCGAAGACAAGGGACGGAGAAGTGAATACTGCAGAGCGGCAGAGCCTTGAGGCACTCAAATGACATGTGCCTGAGTGCCTCAAGCTAATTTACATATTTAAATAAAAAAATTTCGCAGCGGAGGAGCAGTATTTAGTGATAAGAAGTGCCATCATCCTCTAGAGTTAACAAGCAGCATAATTAGGACAGTCTACCACCGGTAATCTGGTGGTAGATGTCTGTTAACTATCATTGTTTGTCATTTCTACAATTTATTTTTCCCTATTTTATCTTCTAACGCCCCTTGATTTAATGACTCTGCATACAGAGATAGATGCTACTCCATGATGGGACCACCCAATGACAAGACGACTGCTTCTATTCCTAGAAAGAATATTTGTTCTACGTATCACACAGGAAAGAATAACACTCATGCTGCCTCACATAATGCACCTCATATTATCATCCTGTAATTTTCAAAGAGAATGGTTATAAAGAGGATGCTTATATTGTGAGCTGTAGTGGTAGTACAGGTTTCTCAGCCTGAGACTTTTCTAAATCTCTACAAGAAATCCCTTCTTGCTAAGCTTAGAATTTGCTCTTCTACTTTTGCTGAAATGTCTTTAAACAGATCTCTGTATGGGCATATTTATTGGTTTTTGAGTAATTTCAAAAGTGTCTGTCCAATATCATACATGGGAATGGTTAGTTCCTCTTAACCCCCCCCCCTTTTAGCAGTATGTTACTATATATTATATAATACTATATATAGAAAATGTCTCCATAGCTATTCACTTATAGAGTCAGTTGTTTCCCCTTCACCCAGATGAGTAACTGCTCATGTTTCCAGGACAGAGGTATACAGAAATCTGCCTAGAAGGTAAATATTTCTAAAGGTGGAGTTCCTGCTTGACTTCGGGAGAACTGACGCTTTTATCATCTCCAGTTCACAGCATAACTTGAGGGTGAAGACAGTACATCAGCACCCAGGTCATGGATCCTTTGGAGACTATAGGCAATCATTTACTATTGTGCGGCCTGGTAGAGACTTTTCTATGAGGTTACAAGTTATGTCCTGGACTGCTGAGTACAATAGATTTGTAGTTAAAGGGATTGTCCACTTTAAGCACATTCCAGCAAATTGATATTGTTTGTGTAAATGAAAAGTTATACCGTTTTGCAATATACAGTGTAATCAGAAGCCGTGCACCTGTGTTACATCAAATGACTATGGACCAATGTTTATCTACAGGAAGTAAAGAATGAAGTTTCCTGTTGCATGACAGCAAGAACAGATCTAGAAAAAACATTAAGAATTGATAAAAAGTATATTGGAAAATGGTATACCTTTTCATTACACAAACAATATCAATTATTTGCTAGAATGTGCTTAAAGTGAACAAGCCCTTTAATTCTGAATTAGTATAGCACTCAACATGACACTTGTTACTTAATGTGGATTAGCAGCAGCATGTTTCTCAAACCCTGTTTCCCTGAAAATAAGACGCCCCCAAAAATAAGACCTAGTGCAATTTTTTTCACGCTAAGTAACATAAGGCCTCTCCAGAAAATAAGACCAAGTGGCAATCATTGCAGCAGCTCTGCCCCATGTCTTTAGGAGTAAAAATTCATATAAGACACTGCCTTATTTTCATGGAAACAGGGTATTTTTCTATTGGGTCACATACTGCTCTTGTTCACACCAATATTTGATGATGCAGGGGAACACATTGACATGGAAGTGACAATCTGTCATTCCCATATACTGTATGAGAAACATTGTAGGTATCAGTGGTAAAATGACATTGCTGTCACTATAGTAAAGTCACATATGTCTAATCTCTTTCTATTAGTAATATATAACAATTGTGCATTTAGTGCCTCAATATTTTCAAGCTCTCTGCTCGCTGTCAATGAATATAAACATATAGGCATCATGTTTACTCCATATTTATGATGTAGCAGGTCAGCTATATAAGTGTTGCTCCTTACACTTCTACTTCTTTAACTTAAAGGAAACCTACCACTTGTAGTGGCAGGTTTCTGATGGAAATACCGGGCACCAGCTCAGGGTGAGCTGGTGCCGGAGCTTATTTTCGTTAGTGTTTTAAACCGCCGTATCGCGGTTTAAAACACTTTTAAAACTTTATAGCCAGCGCAGGCAGGTACGCGCTCGACGCTTACCATGCGCGCGGCTACATAGGAAGTGAATGAGAGCCGCGCGCATGGTAAGCGCCGAGCGCGTACCTGCCTGCGCCGGCTATAAAGTTTAAAAAGTGTTTTAAACCGCGATACAGCGGTTTAAAACACTAACGAAAATAAGCTCCGGCACCAGCTCACCCTGAGCTGGTGCCCGGTATTTCCATCAGAAACCTGCCACTACAAGTGGTAGGTTTCCTTTAAAGAGTAACCATCATTTCAGGTGACATCTGTGAGTGTTAACCCTTTCTGCTCTCTCCCTAGCTGCTGTATGCTATGAGCATTATTTTCAAACATCAAGCTGAAAGTGAAGGGGTTAATCCTCCCATTTTAGAGCTGTTTAATCAAACACAGGGATTAGATATGGGCTCATCGAAGCCTCCATAGATATACACTGAACAGGCTGGAATATGGATCTCTATGGAAAGGGGTAGATAGATTTTTCTTTTTTACAAACTTCTTATATTTGTTATCCATGGCCTTCTTCCTTCTAAAATAAATTTATCACCTAATCCCAACTGATGCATTTAAACAGTGGAAGAGCATGAGTGCCCATTATTGTCACTGATTGCCATATCCCCTTAGTAAATGTGCCACAATATATTACAATGCAGTAGTATCTCTCTGTGTGCATGGAACAGAGAAAGTTTGCTGTCATACACTACCACATACCAAACTATAAAAAAAAGAAAGCCTGATAGAGAAACTGACCACTTGCATGGTTCCAGCTTTTCAGTATGACATATGAGATACTATTGGTGTACACTTTACAAATGCTATGACCATTCACTGTACAGAAGAAAACAAGCCCTCATACTGTTCTTAAAACAAGCCCTCAAAGGTTATGGCTAGTTATAATCAGAGCTGAGATTTCCTTTTCCCAGGTTGGGTTGATAGGGTGATATGAGAAATGAGAACATTTTTACCTCAGACACTTCTGATAAATCTCCCTATGCTGTATGGAAAATGTAGAGTAAGTAAATAGAAACAGTTAATGTCTGCAGTGTTCAGGGCTTAACCACTGTTACAGATTGTATGATGAGTAACCAAACAAAAATATCAAGTGCTTTGCTTAGAAAAGGTGGATTTTTCGAGATACAGTACATTTATTTAAAGTCAACAAATCCGCCTTGTAAGCAAATTCTGTGTGCTTTCTTACTCTTTACTTTGTGGGCTGGTATTATGATGCGCATCTGTTTGAGCCTAGTAAACTCCCTTCTACACAGAACACAAGAACAATTACTAGACTACATAGGAAACTGTGTATTTTTTCATGTTCAGTGGATGTGCTTTACAATCTTCACATATTCTAGACAGAAAATAACTTGTGCAACAATATAGTGTAACATTAATTTTTATATGTAACATCAGGTAACTATCATTGTCCTGGATTATCACAATGCCAGGGCTTCTCTCCGGGTTGTGCTGATCCCATAAATGACTCTTCTGCTCCACTATTTATTTTACAAAGCCAATGAAATAGGCAGAGATGTACAGAATATAAATCCCATGTTACAATATTTTTTTCATATTTTCATTTGTTTTTTTTACATTATTTTATCCTGATGATATTTTTTATTTATATCATATAGTTCCTATTTAGATAAGTAGATGGAAGCTGGAGCGGTTACTTGTTTCTTTTTTCAGATTTTACTTCACAATAGGCAGTGAGCAATGTTGTAATTCCTGGTAGTCTTCTATAGTGCACAGCTGAGTGAGTGTAGATGCAGCTTCAGCACCCCCTGGTGGTAAAATAACATTATATATATATATAGAGAGAGAGAGAGAGAACGGTAATAACAGCACTCCAGTACAATTGTGTACTAGAATTGTGCACAAAAAATAAGTGGATTTATTCCATATTCAAAGCGACATTTCGGCTCAAAGTGTCAACCTTCCTCAAGCCAAATACATATAGTGACAATCTCATATATATAGCAGGTATTGGAGTGTCACATGACACAAACCACTTCCCTTCCCAAACAAAGTGCTATAGTGCGGGTGTGCAGTGTCACATGACACAAACCACACCCCTTCCCAAACAAAGTGCTATAGTGCAGGTGTGAAGTGTCACATGACACAAACCTCACCCCTTCCTAAAAATAGTGCAATCAAGTCTAGATACATTGTAAAATAATATGTCCAAATACACATATTTGAGCCAACACATGTATAAAAGTGCAATCAGTATATTAAAAAAACATTTTTTCACTGTGAAGAAATATTGCAATGATGTATCAGTGTTCTGTAATGATCAGTACATATAACAACACACTGCTCTGGATGTGCCTAGAGCAGTGGTGGCGAACCTATTGCACGGGTGCCAGCTGTGGCACTCGGAGCCCTCTATATGGGCACCCTTGCCATCACCCCAGGGCAGGGTTTGCCAGACAGGACTCAAGGCCTCTTGCAGTCCTACGCAGCCCAGGACCCTAGAAGGAAGCTACAATGATAATCCAAACTTCTTCTCCTTCTTTCTCCTGTATTGGTGTCCTCAGGTGCCTATACAAGTAATAAGTTACTGCCTAAATTGTCGCCTTGGCACTTTGTGAAAAATATGTGGGTTTTGGTTGTAGTTTGGGCTCGGTGTCTAAAAGGTTTGCCATCACTGGCCTAGAGCATCAGCTTAGTATGGCACTGCGTGTGATACAGTGGGGCACATTTACTTACTGCGCGTTGTCCGATGCTGATTTGGGTCTGCCGGGATTCAATAAGGTTGTGCGCCCGATATCCACCAGGTGTCGCTGCTGCGCCGAGGTCCGCCGGAGTTCACCTTCTTTGTCCCAGTGCTGATCTTGCGACAGAAATTCTTTTTTAAATTCTGCGGTTTTTCCGAATCCGTCGGGTTGTCTGACGGCCACTCCCCCCGATTTCTGTGAAAGCCGCCGCCGATGTGTCAAAATCCGATCGTGTGCTCCAAAATCCCAGGGTAATTTGGCGCAAATTGGAAATCGTCGGGAAACCTGACGAAAGTTTGGCGTTCGGACCCTTAGTAAACTAGCCCCACTGAGTTAAAAACATGCACCGGTCGCGGATGTTAACATGCACATTGCCGCCAGCGGCTTCAAGATAGGCGCCGCCATCTTGTCGAGGATCGCCGTTCCTCTAGACGTTATCGGGGAGCGGTCACCATGACCATGACAACCTCGGTTCTTCCGAAGACCCAAGGCTGCCTCGTTTTAACCCTTTCATTATAATGAATGAGGAGGAAAATCCACATATACTGCCATACAGCAGTATGGCAGTATATGGTAGGATCAATCGGACAACCTAGGGTTAAAGTACTCTAAAGAGTCTGAAAAATAGTAAAAGTAAAAATTAAAAAAAGGAAAAGAAAAAAAAAGTATTATATATATAAAAAAAAATTCAAATCACCCCCCTTGCCTTAGAACTGATATAAATATAAGTAAACAGTGAAAACAACAAACACATTAGGTATTGCTATGTCTGAAAATGCCCTATCAAAATATAATAAGTTTTCACTGCTTTTAACCCCATAACGGAAAATAGTGCCCAAAGTCAAAAATGGCACTTTTTTGCCATTTTGAAAAATATTAAAAAAATCTATAAAAAGTGATCAAAAGGTTGTACAGTCCTAAAAATGGTAGCATTGAAAACTTCAATAGAAGTTGCAAAAAATGACACCACCAACAGCTCTGTACACGAAAGTATGACAAAGTTATTAGCGCCAGAAGATGGCAAAATAAAAAAAAAAATTCTACACGAGTTTTACATTTTTGTAAATGTATGAAAACATTATAAAACCTATACAAATTTGGTATCCCCGTGATTGCACCTACCTAAAGAATACAGTAGACATGTCATTTGAGGCGCACAGTGAAAACTGAAAAAACCAAGCCTACAAGAAAAAGGCGCAAATGCGTTTTTTAAACATTTTCACTGCATTTTTAATTTTTTCCCCGCTTCCCAGTACATGGCATGGAAAATTAAATACCATCACTATGAAGTGCAATTTGTAAGCAGAAAACAAGCCATTACACAGCTCTGTACGTGCAAAAATAAAAAAGTTATAGATTTTTCATTGTGAGGAGTGAAAGGGTTAAACATTTGAGACTTTTGTGTGACTTTTCAGACAAAAGTCTCAAAGAAACAACCCACTCATCTGCTGCATTTATCAACCTTTAAGGCCCCAGTCACACACGTCGATAGCATTGCGTTTTATAATGCACAGGGGCGTTACTCGACCACAACGCATATGTGCTTCCAGTGAAATTGGTTAAAAAATACAAGATACCGGTCTGCTTACCAGTAACATGCGTTTCCTTGGAAGCACATATGTATTCAGGCCGAGGCTAAATCAGGTAAATCAGGCAAGCCAAAAACTTTACAAAAAATCCCCAATACTAGACACTCGTTTCCAGACTTAAGATAAATGTCCCCCATAGTTAACACAATGGCACGGAGGCGCGGAGTCTGTATGAAGAGGGCTCACGGGGTAAGCCCTCTTCACAAAGAGGTGGGGTTAGCTTCATATTGCAGCCAACGCCCACCCCTATTAACTCTTTTGAGCCATCTTCAGCATAAAGCAGTCTGTGAAGGACTCCTTGTCCGTGAAGTCGGGTCCTTTGATGCACAGAGTGCAGGCCGGCGGCTGCACGGTCTTGGCTCCGAAGCTGGAGCTAGGGCTCATGTGCAGAACCCGGCTTTGCGGACAAGTGCACGCAGCTATGAGGAGCTGCATGCTGAAGATGGCTTGGTAGGCGAATCACAAGAAGCTACTGGGGCGTGGAGTAGCCGCTCCGGTTACTCTACGCTCCAGCAGCCTTTTTGGTAAATTTGCATATTAGGGCAATTAAAAATTATAAATGATACGGGGGACTAAAGGATTAGCCCTGAAAAGGGCTATGCTTTCATAGATTAGATGAACCTGCCACTGGATCTACCTATTAAGTGGTGGTAGGTTTCCTTTAAGTGGGTGTTCACACATGCAAATAACATGGAGACAAATTAGCGTTTTCTCAGTCATAAATTCCGGACCCAGGATGACACGGATGCAGGTGTTACAATTGTATTCTAGTATTCATATTATTTACAGCAGTGGTGTCATGTATATGGTGTGTTTTGCGTGTACCGTTTGAGATGATTGTCAGAAATTGTAAGCAACTCTCTAACCTCTTTCCATTCTTAATCAGGGAGGACAGCAGTAACTGGATGTACAAGCTTACTGGTCATATATAATGCACCTAGCCTTGTCATGAACAGAGATTACATCTATTATTCTTTGCTATTTCAGGAGAAGAGAAAGGCAGAGGAAGCTCTCAATGACCTGAAGCGCCAGCATGAATCTGAAGTTGCTGAACTCCAGGTCGCAATTAAAAAGCTAAAGAAGGTAACACCCGCATTACAAGGAGGAAGCTGTGTGGATAGTGTTGATATGTAGTCCGTTTTATCATGTCAGATGAGCAGGGTACAAAGTGAACGCAACATTCTTGTAGATCATCAATCTTTTGGAAAAGCAGCTACTAAATGTTTGGATAATGGAATCATTATGTTAGCATTATTATTGCAGATATTTATAGAGCTCATTGCTCATGCCACAAAGTAGGGCAAAATGTACCCAGACAGCTTTCATCTACTCATGTATATACAAAACTCTTACTATATACAGATAGTATTCAGATCCCATGAAAATTTTTCACTTGTTGCTTCATTACAGCCAATTTTGCTCATTGATGTACACTATGCACCTCATCTTGACAAAAAAAAACAGAAATGCAGATATGTTTGCTAATTAATAAACAAAGAGTGAAAAATGCAAGTGGGTATTTTCTGTAGCCACTGTAAATAGAAACAAAATGGCACAGAACACCACCTCACCCCTCTCCACGAGTCGAAGCCTCCACCGACCAGATACTGCAGATGGTGCACAACACTCATGGACTTCGATGGGGTTTATATCCTCAGACTCACATCAAAGTTGGATATGCTCTACTTTTGATTCATAACATGACAACGGAGACAGGCTGCTTGTGGGTAAGGGGACTAACAATGAGCATACTTACATAAATATTACTAAATATAGAAAAAGTTATAAACAATAGCAGCACAATTGAAAAACAAAGAGATAGGGTGCTATCCTTAAGCCTTACCCCAAAAAAGTACCATATTTAATCCCAAAAAGAAGGCAGCACTTCAATAAAGTGAAATAAGTGATACATTTTTTTCACCACATGTTCAACGTTTCAGCTCCAGTTAGCTCTTCAGTAATATATTAATTACTAAATATACCTATGCAACAGGATCACAACTTATAGCACTTGGATTCGATGAATGGTGTAAATGAGTCCCTAAGTGAGGATGTTGTATAGAGTCAGGCAGACACAGGAACTAAAAATTGCGAACAAACAATATCTTATGTAAAGATTAAATACCATGCACAAACACTGCTTAGGTATCAACAGGCTGTAGAATTTTTAACTGAATAAGTACAATACAACACAAGACACCTTTTTTTCACGGCAACTAACAAATTTATAAGATGAGGTAGTTAGCTTGGTAAATATTATGTTTGGATCACCAGGATGATAATAGAATACAGAAAGGCAGTGAGCCCCTTTGATTCCACTGTCATTATAGCCAAGAAGGGTTATAATGTGGAGGAAATATAATGGATTAGAAGTAAGGACCCCAATATGCTCAATGTGTGCCAGGGCAGTAGAGAGATGCTACTTGGCAGAAAGCACACTGCTTAGATGGGAAAAGATTCTGGTGTGCCTCTAGCAAAGTGGAATTAAAAGGGCATATCAATGGCATGTGTGATTCAATATTGCCAGCACCCTGCCAAAACTTTGGATGTGACAGCAAGGGAGCTGTCACCTATGGATGAAAACATATGGAGTTCGATCATTGTATTTCCTTAGAGACGTACCTGACATAGTCATGTTCTTCCAACTCATCCACACACCTCCGGCTTCCTGATTCACAAGAGTGTGCTTTCTCTTCAGCCAAATCACTGTGTGAACTGTGTCTTTTGAAGAACAAAGCAACAGCAAATCAGCGACATAGCAGTCTAGACTGAATTATACTTTAAAAGAACAAACTGATCCATTGGGCTTGTGAAAAGTGTCAAAGGATCAGCCACATTACTTATGACCAATCGCAGCAAACATTTTGCATTCTGATTTTTAACACTACCATTTTCATGTAATGATTGTCAAAATTGTCCAACCCCACTTCATGTATACAAGAAACTTTGGATTGAGTGTTTGCCTCAGCAAGGAATATTACCACTGTTAAACATGTATTTTGTGATACTTTAGAAACTATAAAGTAATTCTATCACTTGTGATATTATTTTGTATTATTAACCTAGTTGGAAGAAAAGTCCAAGAACATAACCTTAAAGGAAGATGTAGCTGCTCTTAAGAAACGACTACATGAACTGACCATGGTAAGACATCGCTTTTGGTAGAATATTGGATATTCAATGTTACCTAAATATTGGAACTACTCAATTTTGTTTGGTTTTAGCATATATTGCTCTTTTCTTCCTTTTATGACACTGCACAACAGAATACATGCACTGTTTTCAGTAGTTCAAAATGTAAAATATTTTTTATGAGAAAGTTATAGATTTCATAACTTCTATTTAATGTGTAATATTGCTGTTCTTGGTAGTAACCCAGTCATACAATCAGCTGGATGACTGCTCATGAAATGTGAAATATTAAACAGACTCTTGTAGTCCAAGTAATGTACAGTATCTTATATTTCATGCTGAGCATTAAATATGGCACTGCATTTTTCTACCAGGAAAATCAGAAACTTAAAAAGGATCTCCTAGAGGCTCAAACCAGCATCTCTTTTCTCCAGAGTGAACTGGATGCTCTGAAAAGTGATTATGCAGATCAAAGCCTGAGCTCTGAAAGGTATATAGCAAGTGTGTCTTCTTGTAATATGTTTAAATAAACTTTATGGATGGAATGACATACTGATTTATGCTCCCTTTCAGAGATATGGAAATTATCAGGGAATATACAGATGAACGAGAAAATTTGGCACGGCAAATTGATATACTGCGGTATGCATATCTTTTCACGTTTTCTCAGAAATCTTGCAGTTCAAGAAAATGTTTATGCACCAAAATGAACTTCAAGTCCATGAGACAATGTCAAATCAACAATATATCAACAACCATATCAACAATGTGATATAACATGCATAGCTATGAGACACCATAAAGTGGCTAAGACAATTTAGACAAAGTAACAAGGGGAGCAAAGATAGATCACTCAATGAAGAAAAGAGGATTACTCAATGGCTGTGGAGAAAGAGGCAAATAAAAAGAAATCAGAGAATGGTATCTTAAAAATGTGGTATAAAGGTTATAATATAAGGAAGTGTTTATCGCAACTACCTTACTAACACTCGGAGCTCATAGAGATAGAGAGTGACAAATACTCAGGGTCATTCTGGGGGAGCCTAGGACCCACCATTGAAATTGAATCTCGGGGCGCACCAAATGTTACATGGAATATCCAAAGAACATACGATGAGGCAGCACTCCAGCCAAATCAAAGTGGTCTTTTATTCACCCATGGCAAAGTAATGTGCAAAGTTTCAGCTCATGAATAGAACCATTTTCAAGCATATGCTCGAAAATGACTCTATTGATGAGCTGAAACATTGCACCCTGTTACCTGTTAATTCTAACTAGAAGATGTGAGATCATACACATTCTTCTCCCTTTAGAGTGAAACGATATTATTACAGTTCTCTTTGTTGTGTCTACCCGAAAACGAGACGATACATTGATACAATTTTGACTAGCAGTTCATAATTTTATAATTACCATATATGTTTTATAATTATCTAGTAATGATACTTTATAATTATCTTTTAATTCCCTGAATTCAGCAGAACAGACCTTAAGGTATTTCTTTTGTTCCCTTTTTATACCTCTTGATTACAGAACAGCTAATAGAAAGCTGCATGACAGTAATGATGGACTGCGGAGCTTGCTGGAGAACAGTTTGATCAAGTACAACAGATCACTGGTACGTTCCTGCTCCACACACTGGTTACCGCTACTCTTGTGTGTAATGATAAGCTCCCTGCTAGGATAACAGCGCTGCAGTGTGAATATAAGCATGGCTTAGGGCAGAGACATCTTTATCAAAGTTTAATCTTTTCTTGTGGTTTCTGCTAGCAGTAAGAAAAATTTCATTACAAAAAGAACAAATTTATCTTCATCTAAGGATTTTCTAACTTTACCAAACAATTCAGCATTCCAAATTTTACACAGCGCCTTATCATTTTTATTACAAAATGAATATAAAAAGATATAAGATGAGGCCTCTTATTTTACCGCAAAATACCGAGAAAACTTATGGAATCGACAATAAGCCTAGGGTTGAAAATGCATTGATCAAAGCTTCCCCACTAATGAAATGCCCAGGAGTCTCCCCACACTAATGAAATACCCCATGCAGCCTCCCCAATAATGAAATACCCCATGCAGCCTCTCCCCAGTATTGAATTGCCCAAGCAGCCTCCCTTTCCAGTAATGAAATGAAATGCTCTGCAGCCTTCTCCAGTAAATACCACATGCAGCCTCCCCAGTAATTAAATGCTCTGCAGCAGCCTTTCCCAGTTATGACATGCTCTACAGAAACCTTCCCCAGTAATGAAATGTTCTGCAGCAGCATCCCCCTAAACACCCTCATCTCTCACTATTCTTTTAGTTTGCCCCTACATACAAAGAATCAGACCACAACCATTTCTACATATTAATTCCATCGCCTTCTCCATGCAGCTCCCCAGCCCCACAGCATCTCATGGCATCCAGCTGCAGAGCAGAGGCATTTGATCCTGTGTATACAACTTATACTTCCAGGTCACATGACCTGAGTCTGTCACATGACTTGATGCCATCTTCGCAGGTCCTGCTTCTTACATGTTGGGAGGGCACGAAGAGGAGAGCAAAAGTGCTTCTCTCATGGAGATCGGGTGAAATGTTTCTCCCGATCTCCATTACAGCATTCAGGACGGTTTGGCAGTACTGGATCCTCATGACTATAAGAGGCAGGTTCTTTTTTGCAAGATTTTTTTTCTTTGCTAAAAAGTGTGACTCTTGTCACTCATGTATAAGCCAAGTTCGGTTTATACACAAGTATATATGGTAAATTGTTTATCGGCACACTGACTTGGGACAAACCATTTTTTTTTCTTCTTTTCTTGCTGGTCAGATGTGTCTTAGGAGTTTTGCCATTTTAATATGTTATAGTTAAAGAGGTGTTCCCACCAAGCAAGTTAGGCCCTATCCACAGGATAAGACCAAACTTGCTGATCGGTTTGGGTCTCAATGATGAGACCCCTACAGATCAGGAAAACGGGGGTCTGACGGGGTGCCAGACACCTCCGTCATACACCTCGCCTTCCCCCAGATGAATGGATCAGAACGGACATGCGGGGCTGTCTGCGCTATTCATCTGTGGGAGCGACTAGTGGTCCGACAGAGGTACCTAGGACGCCCCATTTCGTGATCTGTGGGGGTCTCATCACTTTGAACATAAGTTGCAAAAAGTCCTAAAAAAGTCACAAACAGCTTTCCTTTGTCTAAAAAAAACTTTTTGGAATTGCAACTATTTTGCGGATTTTTGCAAAAAATTGCAACTTTAAACCTGGCTTTGGGTGATAACTCAGGGAACACTGCAGAAAACTAGACAATGGTAAACTTTGAAGGGAGGTAGTCTTTGGTGGACAAAAACTCGCAAAAGTGCACATGTACCAGGGTAGGTTCTGTTATGAATATTTAGACAGTCTATGTGCCAGTCTATTAATCATACATTACCCACATTTGTGCCAATAATTTAGACCTAATTTTTAGCACAATTTTGTCTCAAAATGTCATCAAGCCCCCGATAATTTTAACCTCAGATCTAATCAGTTATTTTACATAGGACAGATGACAGATCTTCTCACATTTTATGCCACAATCTATGTCCAAACACATTAGTTAATATCCTCCCTTTTTCTTTCTTTCTTTCTTTTTTTTTTTTTTTTTATAGCGTACCAATACTTCCCCGGGAAGTACAATTTCTAGAAACAGTCCCAAGCTGAACAGAAGTAATTCTCCCTATGACCGGTACAGTATGACTTAGCAATGACTCTTATTTATTACTATTTTGGGGTGTTTGGCTCAAAGCTGTTTAGAAGAGTGTTTATAGTCCATGCGGGTCATTTATCTTATCTCTGTTTGTTTTGGCTGGTTTTTGGTCTTATTTCCATCTGCTACTTGGGTCATTTATCAATCTCACTTTTTCCTTGTGTTAAATGGGGAATTTTTTTAAGATCTCTTTTTGAGACATTTATTACAAATGTTGCAAAAATGTCTCACAAATGTCACAAGTCAATTTCCATTTTCTAACATTTCTAAAGTATGGTTATGTCTGGATTTTTTTGCTCCAAAAAATGTTGCAAATTTTAGAAAATTTAAAATGCTAAATGTCAATTGCAACATTAAGCACATCTGGAATAGAAGATAAATGTGTCTTACTGATGAAAAACAAATGTCCGGTGGACATTTCAAAATGTCCTCAAGAAGGTGCAAAAAGTGCAATGTGCCAAAAAAGTATCAAAAAAGACAGAAAAAGCAGGAAGAAAAATAAAAATAAATGACCCCCCATGTTCCCTATGACTTCAAATTTCCAGTTTCC
Source organism: Engystomops pustulosus (assembly GCF_040894005.1). NCBI lineage: Eukaryota > Metazoa > Chordata > Amphibia > Anura > Leptodactylidae > Engystomops > Engystomops pustulosus. The sequence continues at coordinate 111,582,839 of NC_092411.1, forward strand.
AGAAGGATCTCCCAGATGTAACCTGAGATTTAGTCCCCTGCACACAGTCTATGGAAATGGGATGGAGTACCAGTCGGATCCAATGACCCTTGATTAATAGTGAATATGATAGGAATTTCATTAGTACTTCATCATTGAATGTTATGTCTGTATGATGGAAACTTGAGGATTGTGTATAGAGAGATGTCATGAAAATGGTTAGCAAAGATATTAGGATGTATTTGAAAATGGCAGGTGTAGTTTAAATAATCCATAATAAGTGTTTAGATCTGATAATGGCAACCACACTTAAGGTGAAAATAATAACAATGTACAGGCAGTCCCCAGGTTACATACAAGATAGGGTCTGTAGGTTTGTTCTTAAGTTGAATTTGTATGTAAGTCCGAACTGTATATTTTATAATTGTAATCCCAGCCAGAACTTTTTTGGTCTCTGTGACAATTGGATTTTAAAAATGTTGGGTTGTCATAAGAATCAGGATTAACACTAAAGCTTCATTGTAAACACCTGTGATAACTGTTATATCTGATTATTGTAGCCTAGGACTAAAGTACAATAAATTACCAATATCCAGAGGTCCGTTTGTAACTAGGGGTCGTATGTAAGTCGAGTGTTCTTAAGTAGGGGACCGCCTGTAATTTTATTTTCTAGAAGATTATGCATTATAGAGTAAATCAACTTTGAACACTATATTCAAATGACCTTTAAGGAGTCATAGGGGTGGAGAAGAACCATGACAGTATGTCCATGCTGACTTAAAGGGGTATTACCAACTGGACATTCACATTTAATTTAATTTATCTGTCATATTCATACATTTATTCAATTAATTGTTATTAAAATGATGTACCCGTGTGAAGATAATTTCCCATAAATGTAGTCATACAGTTCCTTAGAAATGAAGGACAGCTGCCCTTAGATCACTTCTGGACTTATTGCACATTGTGGTAATGAACGCTGAATTAAGGTGGTTTGGCGCCTCAATACCACATGTGTGGTCAGAGTACTGTGGTGGTTGTATCCAAGGACAGCTATCTCGTTTGTAAGGGACAACATGGCTACATTTATAGGAAATTATCTTTACACAGGTTCCTCTTTTAATAACATGCAATTGAAGAAATGTATATATTTGGCAGATAAATTAAATTTGAATGTACAGATAGGAATACCCCTTTAAACAATGTCCCACAGGATTAAATATTACAGGCTTTCCCCTACTTAAGAACACCCGACTTACAGATGACCCCTAGTTACAAACAGACTTCTGGATGTTGGTAATTTACTGTATTTTAGCCTAAGACTAAAATAAAGAGCTATAACAGTTATTAAAGGCAATGAAGCTCTATTGTTAATCCTGGTTCTTATGACAATACAACATTTTTAAAAGACAATTGTCACAAAGACCAAAAAAAAATTTGGCTGGAACTACAATTATAAAACATACAGTTTCGACTTACATACAAATTCAACTTAAGTACAAAGCTACAGAACCTATCTTGTAGCTGCCACAGAGCAGTAGACTTGTGATCACAAATCTGTACAGAATTCAAAGGTTTCTTCATTTTCTTCATACTGCTTAATCTTCCATATCACTGTGATCCTATTAGTCCTGGTTGACAGATTGTTTGTGGGCTAAGTCCTTGTGACAGGTTTCCTTTAAAGCTCTATTAAATGTGCCATTGACATGAAATGTAAACCTTTTTCATTCTCAAGGTCTCCTCGATCATCCTTCTTAGATGAGGACTATGACACTTTAGCAGTATGTGATCCAATGCAGAGAATGAACTGTGAGGTTGATAGCCTTCCTGAAAGTTGTATAGACAGTGGACTGTCCACTTTGAGGGACTCCAATGAATATGATTCAGAGGTGGAATACAGGCCTCCAAGAGTCCTTCAACGGTCACGATATGCTCATGAAGGCTATGGCGGTGATGCTTCAGATACAGATGTGAGTACCCAAATTAGAACAGATAATTCTATTAAATCGATTCAGCACTTTCCCCATATCATCGCCCAGTGGCCGATCGAATGACATGTTAAAATAATTTTCCCATATGGTGGGTTTCCCTATATTAACCTTATATTGGTACAGATTTGTACTAAGCATTTACTTTGTTTTTTATGACATGTGAAACTTTAACTTGATGGGATAGTTTTATTAATTACATATTATTTTCTTTATAAAATTTATTTTTTGGTAACTATTACCAAAATATGTTATAAATATGTACTGCATTATTCCAGATGCAGAGAGTGAAGTTACTTCTGCAAAGGGAAAGTCTCCTGCAGCTTCTTCTATATTCTGCCTTCAGCTGACAGTCTGGAGGGAGGCCCACTTCAAACACTCAAATCTCCTGAACCCTTGCACCTAGAAACACAATTCTAGTGTCATAAACAGGAGAATCTCTAATATGCTTAATAGATGCTTAACAGAATATATGTAGAGTGGATAAACAAATATATATAGAGTGGATATCCACTCTTAAAGTTACAATCTGGAATAGAAAGCAGTACATAAAAATCGTTTTTTTAGTACAACTTTAAGGGTGGAAATCTCCCGTTCTGATCCATAATCCATACATCATATTGAAGGGATTCTTCTGTAGCATAAACATTATGTTTCTATGTGCCAGAGTTCTGGAGATATAGCTGTTTATAAAATATTTATAAACATCCGTTCTGCACGGGAGACATATATAGTCGTATGGCAGTAGTGAAGAGGTTAATAAGCAGTTCTCCCATTTGTGTTCCTTTGGTGTTAGCATGTAGACCGTAGCTGCCACTTCCATGGCTTCAAGTAATTTAACTACATAACTACATGACTTCCACCTTCAATCAATCAATGCATTAAAGGGGTTGGTCACTTTTCCTCAAGTGTGTAAGCAGGGCCCCCACTAGGAATGGTATAGGTATAGGCACTAGGAAAGGTACTAGGAAAGATATAGGAGTTCTGATATGTTATACAGTCTATCCTGTATCTACAGGTTCCTGAAATTCGAGATGAAGAGTCTTACGTTCCTGAATCTAATGGCTTATTTCTAGATTGGAAACCATCACGACCAGTCAGCAGGAGTAGCTCAGGTGCATCATCGAGAAAATGCATCTCAGCATTGCCTGCACATGTGACAAATGTAAGTAGAGATTCTCTGACTTGACTCTCTACAAGTCTTTAGATTATTAAAAAGGTGACACATCTGCATGTCATTGATGATATAATATTTACCATATCCTATTGTTACAGAGACAAAATAGTTCAGAATATTATTTGGCCATATACTTTGTGATATTGAGTGTAATTCATGCAATCTTGGTATTTTCATTCTGTTGTTACAGATTTTAGAGACCATGTCCACTATTTTAATTTCACTGCTCTAATGTATCTAAGTATAAAATGATTCAGCTTTGTAACACGGTTACAGACCCCCCCCCACACCTTTAACAATAACAAATAGTGGGCACCCTACCTCTTCTAAGAGTTACTACTTTTCTTGGTGGACAATCTACTTTATATGTAAATGGACAACATTTTGAATTATTTAAAGGATATCTATCATCAGATCACCTATTACTTACCCCTCCTGTTCCCGTGTGTCCCAAGCTTAATTTCTTATATCTTTGCATGGCCCCATTTCTGTAAAAAATAAGTTTATAAGGTATGCAAATTAGCCTGTGGGGCTCTGCAGAGCACCCTCTGGCTCCACCATTAAATAATTTCTTCACACCCTGGGCCCTTCCAGAGATGGTGAAATAAAAATGTGAATAAAAATGTTCTTTCCCCTTTCAGGTAAATGCTGCTGCTGACCGTGTGAGCAAATTCTCCAGCACAGAGAAAGCATACAAGATAGTCCTTGCTGGGGATGCTGCTGTTGGGAAGTCTAGTTTTCTCATGCGACTTTGTAAAAATGAATTTCGAGGCAACACAAGTGCAACACTTGGTATGTCAGCAACCTAAAACTTATATTGATGATGAAGTCCCTCATGGTTGAGGGCGGTACATTCCTTGTCAAGTCCTGTGTCATCATTATTTTCTCTATGCTCTGCTTGCTCTTCCGTCCTCACCTTACGGCTGCATGAGGGAGGAGGGAATGAAGAAAAAGGAAGAGTCAGAAGAGCAGAGAGGAGATAATGATGACGACTACACAGGGACATGGAAGCACCCATGACCTGATACAGTTTACTGGAAAGAAGCCAGGGATTTTTTTATACATTTAGAAGTGAGTGGGAGCAGTCATTTTAATTATTAAACTAGATTAGTATTAAATTCAAGGAGAACGTGTCATTAGGTGAAAATGTGTGATCCATTACAGGTTCCGTTTAAGGGAACAGCAAATTTACAAAAGCTGAATATTTTACATTGCATCAAAGTATTAGATCATCAGTGTTGTCCAATGAAAATCTGTATCGTCTAATGATATTATAAAATATTTACAAAAATATGAGAAGTGTATTTATATTTGAGTGGTCGTATATAATATATGATGAAAGGTATTCTGTCCTGTGCAGGGTGTTAAGTCAATGGGATAGGACCAGCATGTGGGTCCACTTCCAAAGGCTGAACATGTTTGTCTGCTCCGTGGCCCACCACCTAAAATTTGACTGTATATGATGCATGATTGATCAACATACCTGATCCCTCTTTTCTTCTCAAAGTACCTGTGTTACTTTATACACCTTCACCCACAGGACTCTCCTAAATTGTTCACCAATATATTCAGGGACAGTACCTCTAAGTCTCAGACTTGGTCCCCTCAATGGTCCTGAATTGGTCATTGGAGAGGGCTTGTATGTTATTTGAGGACATCTTTTTTATCAGAGGTAATTTTAGAGAACTGATATGAATAAAGCAGAAGCAGAATTATCGTCAAATTTAGTTCACTTTAACCCCTTCATGACCAAAGGTCATTGGTGCCTGAAGGTCCAGGTCAATTTTTGCCGTTCTGCTGTGCTCTTCTTTAAATGACATCATCTCTGGAAAAACTTCACATATCATAACAATTTTTACTTAGTTTTTTTCATGACATGTGAGACTTTAACTTGATAGGATAGTTTTATTAATTACATATTTTTTTCTTTATAAAATATGCAAATAAATAACTACAAATGTGAAAAAGTAACAAAGACCAAAAAACAAAAGATTTTGCAAATGTAAAAAATTTTCCACTTTATTCAAAATAACACATACAGTATATGTACACCAATTTCAGAAGGGATTCCTGAAAGTCGGAAGTATAGGGGGAACAAAACAATGTCCCAGATGGAGATGGAACCTATGGCCCCCCTACCCTGTTAATGCCTCAGGAATTGTGCCGAAAAGGGTATATCAGAAAATGTATTATGTCCAAATGTAGGACTGGTATTGGGAGGCAGTGGACCTATATGCTATAATGACAATCAACCGGAGGTACCATCCGGTATTAATAGACAAAGTCAGAAAACAAAACGCGCGCCAGGGTGTTCCTGTTGGCCCTCCCTCTGACTGCCTCTGTGCCATTTGTACATTGCCTTTAGGTAAGTGTGGCCTGCCTTTTGATTTTGTTTTCTGACTATTAATACCGGATGGTACCTCCGGTTGATTGTACTGTCATTATAGCATATAGGTCCACTGCCTCCCAATACCAGTCCTACATTTGGACATAATACATTTTCTGATATACCCTTTTCGGCACAATTCCTGAGGCATTAACAGGGTAGGGGGGCCATAGGTTCTTTGTGTCAGTCCCATATCCATCTGGGACATTGTTTTGTTCCCCCTATACTTCCGACTTCCAGGAATCCCTTCTGAAAGTGGTGTACATATACTGTATGTGTTATTTTGAATAAAGTGGAAAATTTTTTACATTTGCAAGCTCTTTTGGAAAATTGGAAAAATGACAAAAAAGCTTAAAGTTTTTTCTAAATAAGGAATAACTTTTACCAAAATATGTTATAAATATGTTCAGTATTATTCCTTCACCATTCCCAGGTTCAGCTATAGAGTCAGAGGGTACATATACTTCTGCAGCTCCTTCTACATTGTGCCTTTAGCTGAGCGGCTGCTAGGGGGCACATTTGAAACGCATATATCTCCTGAACCCCTGTGCATAGAAACACATTTCGGGTGTGATATTAAACAGGAGCGTCTTCTATTTAATAAGATTAATTGTGCATAAATGCTTCAGAGAACAGGAGATATCTTAAAGTTATAATTGGGAATAGAAAGCTGTACAAAAAAATCTATTTTTTAGTTCAAATTTAAGGGTCGATATCTCCGATTCTGTTAAGCATCCATATTAAAGGGGAGATTCTTCTGTTTAATATGACACAAAAGTGTGTTTCTAGGTATCATGGTTCAGGAGATATAGTCATTTGAAGTTCGTCACTGTCAGGGCATTTATAAATGTCCTTTCTTCACAGAGCATGTGCAAATAGGACGTATATAGCCGTATGGCAGTCGTGAAGGGGTTAATATCCATACACTGCATTAGTTTTGACCTGTTGATGAATAAATAAGGAAGCCTGAATGTTACCACAATGGAAGAAATTTATTTCAGCTTTTACAGTTCTACAATTATGAAAACACTTCATTAACTTTTCATGAAATAAATTCCATTTATTTTATTTGCGTTTTAAAAAAACAGGAGTGGATTTTCAAATGAAGACATTAGTGGTGGATGGGGAACCAGCGCTATTACAGTTGTGGGATACAGCAGGTCAAGAAAGGTAAAAGTTGTGTGGTTTCTTCTATGCGATTATATTTGTTTCCAACTTGTCTCACAATATTATTCACATATAATTCATTTTGTAGATTCCTTTATACTAAAAATTTTTTACAAGGGTTGATAAATTAAAAAAAATTCTTGTTGCAGGTTTAGGAGCATTGCAAAATCTTACTTTAGACGAGCAGATGGAGTTTTGCTGCTATATGATGTGACCTGTGAGAAAAGCTTCTTGAATGTGAGAGAATGGATCGATATGATTGAGGTAATTTTCTATTTATCTATTTATCTATCTCGGTTAAATTTACGGTAAGTTCATTTTTGGATCTTAAGCTAACAACACAATAGCAAACAAGTACAGTGACTATTAGGCCGATGTATTACAACTAGCTAGTTGTGCCCAGTATTAATCATCGAAGAATGCGCCGCAGGTGTGACCTGACATAGATTTCAACTATAACCTGCCCCATTTCTTTTTCGCAGGTTATACTAAATTTGTCCGTTCAGGCTGACTTACCTTTTGTCTTGCCCTGCTGTGCCCACTTTCCTTTAAAAGTGCTGTGCATGGTGCATAAATTGCTCAAAAGGCACGATATATTGGCCCCAATGTTTATATGCAGGCTATAACTACATCACCAAGTTGACAACAGTTCTGCAGATAGACTACTGAAGAAGGTTCAGCGGTCTCACTTGCTGGCTAAATGAAGACCTGTTTATCTACCTATATCTGCTCACAAACCATATACATGTCCAACAAATATTTATAGTAAAATTATAAAAAAATCATTACTTCTGAAAAATCACATTTGTCACAAAATGTACTTAATTATTATTATTATTATTATTATTATTATTATTATAATTATTAGTATGTATGTTAATTAATCTGTGCTATTAATTTACAGGATTCCACAAATGACAGCATACCCATCATGATGGTTGGGAATAAAGCTGATCTCCGACAAACACTTTCAGAACAAGGTCATAAATGTGTCCCCACCAGTTATGGAGAAAAGCTTTCCATGGTAAGTGTCAAAAGCCAAACATCACCCTGAGAACAATTGAAATAAAACGCTTGAAAGGATATTTGATAATATCAAACGATCAAGTTTATGCAAAGATGTGCATAATAAAATATGGCCCTCCTCCCCTCTTCTTCTATCTTGTTTCTGATCATATTGTCACAGTACTTTTAAAATGGCTACAATATAAAGTAAGTCAAGCAGTGTTCCAGGTGAAATCAACATTTTCACCAAGATAGAGTAGCTTTGTTGAGAGTCTTAGTTTAGTAACATGCAGTCAACTGAAAGGATAGGCTCTGACAAAATAAACCTGAACATTGCCATGAAAAAGGTTTAATTGATGGCTTTATCCAAGGGTTAAGAACTGTGGTGGAGTTCCTGTTCTGATATTTCTCAACTTTATGGTTGTTTAAAGATTCTAACAAAATAGTATTAGGCTTCTCACCACTTTAAACATCTGTTGGTTAGGGCTGAAGCATGTAATGTTGTAGGGGAGAAGACATATACGCGCGTTGAACATTAAACTTTTACTGAAGAAATAATAGGTACAGAAAATGTCCATATAATGCAGAAAATAATGTTTCAAATACAGGCAGTCCCCTACTTAAGAACACTCAACTTACATACGACCCCTAGTTACAAACGGACCACTGGATATTGGTAATTTATTGTACTTTAGTCATAGGCTACAATAAACAGATATAACAGTTATCACAGGTGTCTGTAATGAAGCTTTTAATCTTGATTCTTATGACAACCCAACATTTTTAAAATCCAATTGTCACAGAGACCAAAAAAGTTCTGGCTGGGATTACAGTGATAAAATATATAGTTCCGACTTACATACAAATTCAACTTAAGAACAAACCTACAGACCCTATCTTGAATGTAACCTGGGGACTGTCTGTAATGGGGTTGCTTTAGTCTGAATTCAGGAATGTTGGTCTTTCTTCAGCTGCACGCCCAATGTGGCTTGAGACTCTCACTCCCTCCTGTCCTTTTCTGGTTGTCACCACAAGGGTTGTGGGCCCAGCACTTTCCCTTTTTGGCCAGGAGCAAACAGCCACACAACCACTCCTGCCTCTTTTTAAATCAGAAACTTTTATTGCTTTAGCTGATAACACAGATATACACATTACAAAGATCCAACATTCAGTGCATATTAATACAAATGTATATTAGCACAAAACGCATATAACATTCCGCAAGTCCCCCCCACCCCCATTCCCTTAACCCTTTGGTCTGTCACCTCTCCCTCGATCCACCATATTGTCACACATCCATTACAGTCTGAAGTATAATAGAATATCCCTTACTGCCCTAGTGCCCTCCCCAGATTCAGCATAGAACCACCTCTCCGCAGTTCCTCAGTTGCCAACCTTGGAAACTCCACCCATTCGAACCAAGGCTTCCTCATGATCCTAAGGTTGGTTTATCGAGCTGTATGGATGGACAGCAGGGGGCCCAAAATAAACGATTGGCTCTGGCAATATTTCTCTATCAGGTCAGGAAAAGTATAGCTAGGCATTGGTTGGATGCTGAACCCCCAGGGCTGGGAGAGGTGATATCTATGACCAATAAAACTATATAAATGGAGATAAAAGTTCATCAGAAAAGGGGTAACCTCAAAACATTTTTTTAAACCACTACTACCTCTTTCCAGCTCCTCTGACCTCTCACCCTGCATCACTTCCTCTTCCTGTCCCTTCCAGTATCTCCTCTGTGCTGTACACTGGACTCCACACTACAGCCCCTTGTTACTTGTTTCCCTTGTTTTGGGAAAAGGGTATGAGTAAGTGGTTTACTTCCCACAGAAACAAAGGATCCAAAATGACTGATCCTTCTTTCCTCCAGCATCTACTGTTGGGGGAGAGTCTGGTGACCAACATAAACATCAGATAGTTTTCCAATCCTGCTAAAATCTGCAGGTTGACGAAGCTGGGTGCTAAACGCGCGTCGGGGTTTCGGACGGTGTGACTTGGTTAGGCAGCATGGTGACTGGTGGGTATTTAATTTGGTGCCATATTGTTTATGAGCTTTGCAATATTGCGATGATGCACAGGTACATGATTGGATTTTTGATATAATTCATTGAGTGATTTTGATATGCAGTACCGCATCATTTATCTGTTGTGTAGAACCTTAGGACTTTGGAAAATCTGTTTACCAGCCCCTATGATGTAATTTTCTTTTTTATGTGTTGCCTCTCCATGAATGTTCACACTGTCCGTGCTGTTTTGCTTTGTGTTTTTAATGTCCTTTTTAAAGGTGTATTTTTAGTCAGATTATATCTTGTGATGTTATTTATAAATAGATTGTGCAATAAAGACTTGTTTTCATTCACAAAGTTTTCATTATTTTCAGTTATGGAGATATGATAAGACTTTGTTCAGTTTGGTAGGATCTCCCGACAGTAGTATTGATACAGTATTGACATTTATGTGTATCCTTGTAGTTCAAAATTGTTTGGTTATTTAATTTATGGGTGCCTTTAGAGATTTAATAAAAGAACAAGAACCTGGCAGTGTGTACAGAGCCTTATTAACCATATTCTCCACAGACACACAGATGCTGGGAATAAAAGCTCAACTGAAAAGATACAGTTTAGCTGCAATTTTTATTGTTATAATGATTGAATGGCTTCATAAGCTACACATTGTAGGTTAATTGTAATCAATCATTGGGATTAATGCAGCAAATTACCTAAATTAACCCTTTATTTCTCCATATAGACTTATGGAGCTTTATTCTGTGAAACTAGTGCCAAAGAGGGATCAAATATTGTGGAAGCTGTCCTTCATCTTGCACGGTATGTATTATTTGATTCATTGCTTAACCCCTTCCCGAAATTTGACATAATAGTACTTTATGGCGGGAGGTGCGTTCCCGCATTTTGCAGTATTATTACGTCAAGCTTCTGGCACCACAAGCTGCCGATGTCTGCTGTATATTAAAGCCAACACCCGCCTCTAACACCCGCAATTGGAGATTCCTCCAATCGCAGGTGTTAACCCCTTAAACGCTGTGGTCAGGCCCGTGTAAGCGGCATTTCAAGTGATTCGGACACAGCATGCTCAGTGTGTATCTGTATTACACTGTGCTATATGAATGAGAGCTTGAACAAGTGATCAAAGCATCGCTTGTTCAAGCCAACCTGTTAAAAAAAGTTTTTGTAATAAAAAGAATTAATTAAATAAAATAAAAGTCCCCTAAACACAAACATTCCCTAAACACATCTAATAAAGTAAAAAAATACAAAATCACCAAAAAAACCCACATATGTTGTATTGCCCCATCCATAATGACCTGTACAATAACTCATAAACATTATTGGACCCACTCGGTGAACATCATGAAAACAAACCTCGAAAGACTCGCCAAAAATGTAAATTTTTCATAAAATCTCTTCGCAAAAAATGTTCCAAAAAGTGATCAAAAAAGTTACTGTATGTGCGCCAAAATGGTACCAGTGAAAAGGACAACTCAACACGTAAGAATAAGCCCTAAACAAGCTCTGTAAACAAAGAAATTTAAAAGTTATATCTCCCAGAAGATGGCGATATGAAAACAAATGAAATTTTCTCTATATTAATTTTTCTTCAGTAAAATTGTAAAAATATATTAAAAAACTATATAAACGAGGTTTCACAATAATTGTAGGGATCTATAGAAAAAAGACAATATAGTATTTTTAGTGTATGGTGTACGACCCCCCACAGATGCAAAAATAAAATTCAACCAAAATTGACAATTATCTTTTCCTCCATACATTCAAGAGTTAATAAAATCTCATCAATAAGCTAATGACCCACTAAAATGAAATACCGTGTATAATCGAGTATAAGCCAAGTTTTTCAGCACAAAAAATGTGCTGAAAAACCCAAACTCGGCTTATACTCGAGTTAAAAAAAAACAAAACAAAAAAACCCTCACCTCTCCGGCACCCCAGCAGGTCTTCTGCGTTATCCATCAGTCAACGGCAGGTCCCTGTGACGTGGCAGGTTATATACTACAGGAGCTGGATGGCTATGTACTGGGGCAGGGGCTGGCAGGTTATATACTACAGGGGCTGGATGGCTATATACTGGGGTAGGGGCTGGCAGGCTATATACTACAAGGGCTGGCTGTATACTACAGGGGCCATCAGGCTATATACTACAGGGGCTGGTAGGCTATATACTACAGGGGGTTGGCGGGTTATATACTGGGGGGGGGGCTGTGACCAATGCATTTCCCACCCTCGACTTATATCCGAGTCAATAGGTTTTCCTAATTTTTGGTGGTAGAATTAGGGGCCTCGGCTTATACTCAAGTATATACGGTATTTGTAAAGTGCATCTCATGTTGCAAAAAATAAGCCCTTATTTGTCCAAATTGTAAAGCCAATAAAAAGTGACAATGCATAATCTGCTCTGCTCTGGCGTGTGCACATACAGCAGGGTACCACCACATATGTGGTATTGTTATACGCGAGAGGGATTGGGTATCAAACTAAGTGGAGCGTTTTGGTATTTTGCCCACTGAGAATGTGTACATTTTATGAAAAACACATTCATTTAGCCAAAAAAATGTAATTTAAAATTGCATCCAAACCCCTGTAAAACAATTAAAGGGTTAACAAACTTCATGAAAGTTGTTTTACATACGTTGAGGGGTGTAGTTTCTATAATGGGGTAATTTACTTTTATTTAGGCCTCTCAAAGGTACTTGAAACCTGAGCAGGTCCCCCAATAGCAGGATTTTGCATTTTTTCATGAAAATGTGAAAAATTGCACCTAAAGTTCAAAGCCCCATAACATATTACAAAAATGAGAGGATGCTTAAAAAATCATGTCCATGTAAAGTAGACATTTGGTGAATGTTGGTTTTAAATTTTTTTTGCTGTCATGACTTTGTGTGGAAAAAGTAAAACATTTTGAATTTTGAAAATTGAAAATTTTTCAAAATGTTCACCAAATATCGGATTTTCTCATAAATAAATGCAAAACAACTCACCAAAATTTTTTAACTAACATGAAGCACAAAGTGTCACGAGAAAACAAGTACAAGATCACTTGCATATGTTAAAGCGTTCAAAAAATATAACCACTTATAGTGACACAGGGCGGATTTGAAAAAAATGGGCTGTGTCAGGAAGGTGAAAAGTGGCTTGGGCGTTAACGGGTTAAAACTATGTAAAGATTCTCCACATTCTAAAACGAACCAATCAAGATGCTTAAACTGGATGGTGGGGAATCACAAATGATGGGTGTAGCTGTCCACAGGAGCATTATTGGTAATGGGTATTCTTTATGATACAAGCCTTCATATTGATTTGAAATAATGTGCAGACTGTTGAGCGAGGCCACTGCTGTGCTCTGACCATTGGGGATTGTGTGCAGAGCAGGGAAGCCGTGTGTACTTTAAGATTTACTTTCTATTGTCTCTGCTTGTTTAGGGAAGTGAGAAAGCGCAGCGATAATGAAGATGACAGAGGATCTGTAACTAATCTTTCGGGAGCCATTACCAAAAAGCCGACACAAATGAAAAACTGCTGCACTGTCTAAACTTTTCTAACAAGCCCTCTTCCAATCATACAATTCTACTTTTTCTAAGTTGTTTTGGACTAAGGATTGTACATAAGTGATAGTATGTGGCCTGTCTATTGTTCCCCATTGCTTCCTCTTTTTATGCACATTGCACCTGGTACCTGATATATTGTTATTTATGCATCAGTATATGTACAGACTACAATATGAATAACAAAACGGACATTAGAGATTATTATAATTCAACATATTCTTCTGTGTATGTATTGAGATTGTTAGAATGCTTGTAATCTGTTTTTGTACACTTATTTATAAATATGACTTTTTATGCTTTTTGGTTTTCTGAAAACCACCTCTAAGCACTATTTGATGCACCTGTATATGTCCTAAATTACTTGCTGTTGCTGTTATTCATAATTTATTAAAAAATCCATGCCAAGAAAGTGGTTATTATGTTTTTTTAATATTTCATTCTGAGCAGGTGCCTTTATAAAATGTGTAGAATTTTGGTATGTCCACTGGCATAACAGATGGAACATGAAACATGAATAAAAAAGGAGTAGCATTTTCTCTTCCTTCCACAGACCATGCCATTTTATATACAATTTTTTAAATATATAAATATTTTTACTCTCTACATATCCTGCAGATGACAACAGAGTCTATTGTTTCCTATTGAACCGTAAATTCTGGATTTTTAACATCATAATTGATAAAATTGGGGGGGAATTTATTAAGACTGGAGTCTTAAATATCAGTCTTACAATTTCTTCCAATAGCGCTTTATCCCCTGCATCTATTTTGTATTCTGGGATGTATATGACCCTAGGCACCGTAGCTTTAAAGGACAGCAAGAGTGCTGTGCTGTTTAGATGACTTATATTAAAGGGATTTTCCCATGGGATAAGGCCTAACTTGCTGATTAGTGGGGGTCTCATATCACACCCGTTGGGGTCCCACGTACCTCCGACGGACCCCTTGTTGTTCCGTCAAACTAATGGAGCAGATGGCCGTGCATGACCGTTCCGCTCCATTAATTTCTATGGAGCTGACGGAAATTGCCGTTTCGCTGTGATCTGTGGGGGTCTCAGCACTTTGAAGGGGTTGTCCGACTTGTTAAAAAGGGATTGTTAAAAAGGGATTGTTAAAAAAAATAAACCTGTACTTACCTTCTCCGGCGCTCCTGATTTCCTGCGCTGTGCAGACGGTTTCCAAGCCCATTTAATAGTCTTCTCACCAAAGAAGTGTAGTGGAGAATGGAGTAAGAAATCCGAGCAGACTTATTTATCTATCTGGTAAAACCTATGCAGCAGCTTAATAAAATATGAGTAGTATAGGATCACTAATATCACTGTGCATGGACGATACATCTTCCCGTAGAGATAAATCACCACTTGGCCACAGTCCGCTATATGTCCATCAAAGCATATACGGTAATGACAGAAGTGATCGATGGTCTTAATACTTGCACAATATTAGCAAGTATCACGTGAACCTGTCCAGCGGAGCTGACACTTCTACATCATATCTACTAGTACTATCTGCTAAATGTCGTAATTGTCAGGAATGCTGTAAAAGTCCAGCTGATAATAAATAATATACAGTTCAGCAGAAACAAAATAAATAAGTAAATGCCGTCCATAAATTGCATTGCTACAAGAGTAAATAGTTTATTCAGGCTGCCTGGAGAATATGGAGTCCTTAACAAGCAAGTTTGGATTGGCCCTCATTTTTCATGTTATTTTTCAAATTGCATAGTCTGATAACATCACTTTATCATGGTCGGTTAAGGGCTATTTGCTTCCAATCCCGTGCCTCACTTTCCCATCTGAGTTTTAACAAGGTTGTGTTTGCACATTTACTGTGGCTGATGAGAGCGGCGCAGCACAGGTGGCTTCAGATTGTTATTTATGAGGGGACTCCTGGCCATTAATAACACAATGCAACCAGAAATAATCAAACAGCCAGTTTGGCAGCTAAGGACACTCGCCTCTCAGGGTAATGCATTTTAAATGGTAACTCTATTAAATCCCTCTCTCTCTTCTTTTTTTTAACCTTTCGGTCTCCTTGCTGTGTAATTATTTTGAAATTCTTTTACAGTTCTCATCATTAGTTTTCCCGGATTTTGTTTTTTTTTTTACATTCAAACATCTAGATCCGATTACCAGGAACATTTTTTTCCTTTCCCTAAGTATAGGTCACATCCTGAGCAATGTTCGTCTTGTGTACCAATCAATTGGAAATGATTTTGTGTCATTGTCATTCAAGCTGCAAATCAAATCTGACCTTGAGCACTTAATGAAAAGAGGCACAGAAGCATGATGTGCTGCAGAATGGATTCATCCTTCAAGGAAA
Source organism: Engystomops pustulosus (assembly GCF_040894005.1). Classification (NCBI taxonomy): domain Eukaryota; kingdom Metazoa; phylum Chordata; class Amphibia; order Anura; family Leptodactylidae; genus Engystomops; species Engystomops pustulosus. Next base: position 111,598,440 of record NC_092411.1, read on the forward strand.
TGGAAAATATTTTGCCTAATTATCTAAAAGGCACTTTTTTACACCCAGAAAATAAGCCCCTGACATGAAAACAACAGTGACTTAGATATATATTTATTTTCTAATTGGACAGATAAAGTTCCATCCTGACACTATTTAAGATGGATTGTGATAACACACACAAACACCAGAGGGCAGCAATGTCTAAACAAAGTGGCTTCCATATATTTTCACAGCTATATTCTCCAATGGCTCTGACAGTACATAAAAAGTCTAAGATACAATGTCAAATCAATCAGGGAAAATGTGTTGATTAAATGTAAAATATACTGTGGAAAACATTTGAAAGACAGCATGGACTATAGAGGGTAAGCAAAATATATTAGATGTGTAACACAGCTATAAAGTAGCAATACATCATTGCAATCTATCTCTTATAATGTATGAAGCATGGAAGCAAATCCGGTGAGGTGTTAAGTTGCTGGGTGTGAATAGAAAGTGTTGATTTAGCAAATATTAAACACAAGACAATTTCCTTTAAAATGCAGGGGGAGGGGAGTCTCCAGTGTCAGCTGTGATCCTGAGCCCCCTTGAAGCTTCTAATTGTCTGTCATAGATATGAAACCTATCCAATGGCAGATGACATTCATGCCAAATGTATTAAAGTAAGACATTGGGGCACATTTACTAAGGGTCTGAATCGCGCATTTCCGTCGGGTTTTCCAAATTTTACAGTTTTGCGCTGAATTGCCACGGGTTTTTGGCGCACACGATCGGATTGTGTCGCATGGGTGCCAGCTTGCATTCGACGGAAATGGTGGGCTTGACTGTCGGAAAGCCCGAGGTATTTAAAAAAAATTGAGTCACTTGACACGCACTTACATGCACCAGGAAGAAGATGGTGAACTCCGGCACACCTCGGCGCAGCAGCGACACCTGGTGGATATCGGGCGCACGACCTTAGTGAATCCTGGCAGGACACGAATCCACGTTAGACAAGGCGCCGCGGGATCGCGAATGGACCGGGTAAGTAAATGTGCCCCATTGGGTAATGCATTGTGGTGCGTAGAACGGGAATTGTTGTTTCGGTTTATTATGGGATTGTAATTTCTCTTTAAATAGCTCATATGTTTGTATACACAAATCTTCAGTTGAAGGTTAAATAAACATAACATGAAGCTCCCTTGGTGTAAGGCTTCTACAATTTCATTGGTTCAAAAACTTTTTTATTTTCATAACTGAATTTATGTTGATCAATCATTTTTTTAATCAAGGAGTAATATATCCAAAATACAATAGGGATCAGAGATAATATCATAGAGTCAAAGGAGGGGGGGGGGGGTGCATCAACGCCAACTTTTCGTCAATCCACTTCCCTTTTTACGTCAGGCAACTTACTCCAGATCTACAATATCATGTCCTTCCAATGAATGAAGTGAGTCTTTTCAAAAAGTCACAAATTTAGGCACATATCTCCTTTAATCCTTCCATGACGCAAGAAAAACATAAGAACTAGCTGTGGCAAATTTGTGATTTCAGGCATTATCCCCTTATGTCGGCCATTTTTTAGTTGTCTAAGCCACTTTAGTAAATAAGATGTGCAAAAAAAAATCAAAAGAGCTTCCAAGATACAGTAAAAAACTTGAGCAAGGGGCCTAATTAGAAATATATCCCAATGAGTTAATTAATGAAATCCTAACAGTCTAAAAACAACACTAGGGGGAGCTTGAGATCACCATTGATTTATCTGTCAACTCTTTTACTATTCAGAATTGCCATAAATGATACATAATATTGTGTACAAGTGACTTGCAGCGGCATTTGTGTTTTGGGCAAGCAGTTTAGTTTTATAACTTTATTAAACTATTAGAAAATAATACTTGGGTTATCTTCCGTCCCACTGACCAAATACAGATTTGATAATTGTTATGTCTTTTTTAATAATCAATTGTCTGCATAACTCATCTATTTGTATATCACTGACAAGAGATGGTGAACGATGATCCTAATTGTAAATAAATGATTACACAGAGGATGGTAATTATATGCATCTTCTTCTGTAATTGACACTTTCCTTTGGGAATGATTTACTTATGTTTGCCTCTAAATGGATCTTCTTGTTAATGACAAGACTGTAATCCCCTGCACTGCATGTCCATGTGTATAATGCAGTTCCAGCATTATATCTATGCGAATTACATTGACTGGGTATTAAATTATACTCGTCACATATTAAAGATGCACATTAATAAGTGATCAGATTTTTAAATTAATATAATTTGCCTTTCATGCTGTATCATATCATATTTCATTGGTTGCTAGGAAACCAATAATCTACCATGTGTGATAAATGTGAAGCATGTATGTACGGATTTGAGAAGGGAAGCGTTGTGCCCTTAATGTGTTTGTCTGCTTTATGGTCCTTCTGAAAGAATTCTTTTTTTTTTTTTTTAAATCTGCTTTAGAAAGTCATGTTCATATGATTGTTTTGTGTTGCTTCAGTAACTCCAGAGCATTTATCCATGTAATGGCGAGGCCTTCTGCTTCACTGATTATACAGCCCTCGCGCCTCACTGATTTCCTGATACGATACAGTCAAAATATTGCAGTCTATTCTAGGTATTTAAATATTTATAAATGGAATTGTCAGGAAACTTTGTGGGCGAAACAATTATTTTAACATACAAATTGTTTATAGTTCAAAATGAAGGTTTTTTTTATGGCGGTAGATTGGTATATGAATTTGATATACACATTTATTATAATGACGATATTGTGGTATTGTAAACTTGTGACATATACTGTGATATTAAGATAAACTTTTTAAGATATATAGAGCTATTACCTCTACTTAAAGGGGACCTATCAGCAGAAACTGACCCAATAAACCACTACTGTACTGATTTGTTGTCAATCAGATTAACACCTTCCAGGTCATGTTTCTTTCATGGCCCAGTATGGTGGCATCATCCAGAAAATCAGCTCTGATGTGAGATGTAAATTCACTGTATAAAGGGAGCACGAAAAGTTATCCTATGTACCCTATTAGGAGATATATATCCTATTACCATATATGCAATGTGATGCAGTCTGACATAACTTTCCATACATTATTCCATCTAATACCTTTTCTTGCACCTTTGATACACCTCTACTTCTGTGTATGTAGCAGTTGTGGCAAAGATTCTTCAAAAACTGCCAGAATTTTTGCAATAAAAGCACCAGAAGCAGTGCTGTTCCTTTAGACAATGACAATCTAAATCTAATTTTCCCAAGATGCATGATACGTCCCCAAGAAGCAACCAATCGGTAGGCAGAATCAAGTTAGAAACAGCAGTGTCCTCATAAAGTAAATTGTTCCCTGCATATAGCGATCCCACCTTACATCTAACCAGTACTACTGTCCGGGAGATTGCACAAGTAATTGCGGGCGCGGCAGAAAAGCGGCCTCAATATGGCCTTGCCTTTTCCAGGGCACATGTGCAGGTAACCAGGTGTACGGGTACTTCTGGAGCACGATCATAGACAATACTATACCTGAAATATGAATTTCTTGATCGTATCACATAACGGGGCGGGCCATGGGCGAGCTGGACTATCGTCGGCACCTCGCACGAAGCTACGATAGGGAATGTTAGTCTGATCTACAGTAACACCTCACAAATGATGTGCCGCTAGCTGATTGGCTGCTCAGGGAGGCTCGTCGGTGGTGACAAGCCCAGAATCTGGAACATAAGTGGGGCTGAAGCGGCGGGCTAGGCTGGTACTATGCCGGGCGTGCACACCGCACAGACCTATGTGTAATATACTCTAGAAAATCATGCCTTCCTTTAAGACCACTGATGAGTTTTTGGCGAAAATTAAATGTGTTGGGTCCGAGGGTCTTTTGTGTGTTGATGGCAGGAGATAGCATAGATTTAGTCAGCCTTGATCTCTATTTTTCTTTAAAAACCAGACAGCTTAGCTAGGAGATTATAGATGATGTCACAACAATGGACCCTGAAAGTAACATGATCTAAAAGGTGTTAATCTGCATGACAACATAATGGTGGTGTTTTTTTTCTTCAATTTATGCTGAAATGTTGTTCCCTTTTCATACTCCACTGGATACAACTGGTTACTATGCAAATGCTAGGCCAGCAGCAATACAAATATTAATTGACATCTTCAATTTCCTTTGAAATTTTAGTTATCACCAACTAAAGACATTGGTCCAGATTTGCTATGCAGTCTGCGACAGAATTCTGGTGTAGACTGCACATAAATACATTGGCAAACTTGTTTGTGCTAGTTTGCACGATGCACAGAAAGAGGTGTTTCGATATGTATTCACATCAGCCGCCATAATTTATGTCGGCACGTTGGACAGAAATGATGCATACATCCCTTGAACTGAGTGCACCAGAAAGACCAAGATCCGGTCTTCATGAATGGGTCGCCCCCTGCACACTGGTGCGGCACACTGCATGTAGTGAAGTGTGCCTCACTAATAGTAAATCTGGCCAATGGGGCACATTTACTAAGAAAAGTGTACTTTTTGCAGTTTGCCTGTGTAAAGGGCAGAGTACACCAGATTTAGGATTTCTGGCGCACATTGTGCATGAATTTGGTGTCTGTGCATGATTCTGGTGCCCTCTGCCCTGCCCTGACAGAGTGCACCACTTTTTTTTGTTGCACCTTTACCATGGGGTGTGCAACTCATTTCTGTTGGACTTTGCATGTTAAATTTGGCGTGTGGTCCAACCAAGCACCAGAATGCTGCCTAATTTGTGTTGCATGATGCCTAGTGAAGCTGTGCCAGAAAAGAGTCACTTGTCACATAAATGTGGCGCAGGCACTTCTTAAATGCCTGTGCAAGCAGTTTGCACTAGAAAGTCTGCCAGAAAACTGGTGCACATCCCCTAGTAAATATGCCCCATTGTCCCTAAAACTACACTTATCCAGTATTCTCAGAATAGGAGAATAGTATTTGGTTGCTTGGAGTTCATTTGCTCTGACCCTATATATCCGCCACAGAACTATGAAGGGTGTATGAAGAGGGCTCACGGGCTTAGCCCTCTTCATACAGAGATGGGCTTTGCTGCATATCGCAGCAAGGACCCATCGCTAACACCCGCGGTCGGGGCTTGCACCGATTGTGGGTGTTAACCTTTTGTTTGCCGCCGCCAAAGTCGCCGCTGGCACTGAAAGCATGGTGGTGCATGGGCGCCGCCATGTTACCTGAAATTGTCGCTCCCCCAAACGTCATCGGGGGCGGCGATCGGTTGCTATGGAAGCCTTGGGTCTTCGTGAGACCTGAGGCTGAATGGCTTCTCCACATTCGTTACAATGAGCCAGTGGCAAAAACTATGGTAGGAACGATCAGACCATCTAGGGTCAATGTACTCTAAATGGTCTAAGAAATAGTGAAAAAAAAAAGAAAAAAATAAGTTTAAAAATGTAAAAAATTAATAAAATATTAAAAGTTCAAATCATCCCCCTTTCCCTAGAACTGATATAAAACATAATAAACAGTAAAAATCAAGAACGGCAAATGGCGCCCAAATGTCCGATACGCGACTTTTACACCTTTTTACATGACATAAAAAATTTTATTAAAAATGATCAAAATGTTGCACAGTCAGCAATGACAGCAATGAAAACGTCGACTCATTTCACAAAAATTACATAAAGTAAATAGCGGGGATGTGCATGAAAACTGGCCACAAGTAATAAATATCAGATGTGCACTTGCCACTTTATTTGTCGGATTAATCTGCATTGTATACATAACTAGTCCCAGCAGATCAGGATTTTTAGATCCACATCAGAGTTAGTCCACACCGGACCTAGTGGGGGTTGTTAGCATATTGCACGTATTGTATGCATTTATGCATTGAACTATGGCATTTGTGACCAGATGTTTTTAAAGGAAACCTACCACTTGTAGTGGCAGGTTTCCGATGGAAATACCGGGCACCAGCTCAGGGTGAGCTGGTGCCGGAGCTTATTTTAGTTAGTGTTTTAAACCGCGGTATCGCGGTTTAAAACACTTTTTAAACGTTATAGCCGACGCAGGCAGGTACGCGCTCGGCGTTTACCGTGCACACGGCTCTCATTCACTTCCTATGTAGCCGCGTGCACGGTAAGCGCCGAGCGCGTACCTGCCTGCACCGGCTATAAAGTTTAAAAAGTGTTTTAAACCGCGATACCGCGGTTTAAAACACTAACGAAAATAAGCTCCGGCACCAGCTCACCCTGAGCTGGTGCCCGGTATTTCCATCAGAAACCTGCCACTACAAGTGGTAGGTTTCCTTTAAATGTTTTTATGTTAGTGCTATTGTATCACAATAAAGTAAGGAATTTACAAATGCACATCTGATATTTATTACTTGTGGCCAGTTTTCATGCACATCCCCGCTATTTACTTTATGTAATACGTTGTCTATAGGGATGTGAGGCTAGTTAGTCCATACATCAGTAATTATTCATTTCACAAAAAATTAAACCTCACACAGCTCCGTACCGCAAAGTATGAAAAAGTTATTAGCATCAGAAGATGTAAACATTTTTTTTTCTTTTTTGTACACATTCGTTTAATTTTTGACAATGTATTAAAATGCAATAAAACCTATATAAATTTGGTATCACCGCAATCGTACCGAACCAAAGATTAAAGTAGACATGTTATTTGGAGTGCAGAGTGAAAGTCGTAAAAACTGAGCCCACAAAAAGGTGACACACATGTGTTTTTTTAAATTTTCCACATTTGGAATTTTTTTGCCGGCTTCCCACTACATGGCAGGGAATAATAAATAACATCACGGGAAAGTAAAATTTGTTGCGCATAAAATGAGGGCTCACACAGCTTTGTACACGGAAAAATGAAAAAGTTAGGAATTTTTGTAGATGGAGAGCGAGAAATGAGGGAAAATACCCTGTGTCCTTAAGGGGTTAAATAAGTGGTGGTGGGAATGTATTACCACTGGTCTATTGCCAGTTCCGTTTCCCTGGGGCTAGAGTAATCAGACACGTTTCACCAATCCGGTAAATAAGTGATAATACTTAAAGAGAACCTGTCACCATTAGAATGCAATAAGTAATAACTAAGCACTGATTTCCATGATCTCACGAGATGCTGTTTGGTTTCTAGGCTTCGTCTTTGGTGCTGTGGAGAATGATTAAGAAAAAGAGAAACATTTAATAAGATGCGTTTTAGCAAGTAATCATGCTTGCACATTCTGACTGGTTCATCTAATTTTATTAATTTCCAAACGACTGCGTAAATGAATTCTGTCTGCCACCACCGTAGTAAATCAAAGTTGTTAACAAGATCTGTAAGAAAAAATAACATCCCTGAATTGAGTCAAAGGCCTTGTGCTATCCACTATTATTTGGCAAAACAATTTACAAAATACGTTGTGACTATTTACCTTTGATTTCACAGAGCTGATATAATCATAGATCCTGCAGCAAAATGTAAGCCCGTTTAACCTATGTGCCCACCGTCAGGAAATTAGGCCACCCATGCTTGCCGAGTGCAAGCGAAAACCAATAGAGACCTCGGAATTCGAGCTGTAAGTCAGTAGACAACAAGGAAAAAACAAAAAAACAAATCATTACATTGACGTTGAAATCTCTCTTATTTTATCTTGACAGGAATTCGTTTATAGCACAGTGTTTTTTCCCCCTGCAGCGATTGCCTCTCGTTACTCTTTATGGTAATTGAAGCTGGGCCCAAAAGACCTTTGAGGCTTGTATCTTCTCCTCACATGAATGACAATTCAGTGATAAACTTGAACTTAAATTTACTGAGGCGGAACTGAGGGTTCATTTGATAGCTAGCGGTTTCTAGCTGCACTGCAGGGTTTCAGGGGCTCAGCGTGAGTGAGATTGTTAATGTCCTGTGAAGGGAAACAATAACACATTTCATTAATGCATTCATGTGTGAAGCATCCATTAGAGTACTGGAGGTATTAATGACGTTATGCTCTAAACTGACATGTGGGGCATGACAGGAATTGCAAGGTCTGATGAGAACAGATGACAAGATAAGCAAATATTTGGATGGCTTAATTTGCCTGCAGGTCAGGAGATGAGTGTGTATGGTTCTGAAGCAGCCAAATCCTAGGAGAAATCCATTCCGGTTCAGGTTGGATTGAAGTACATAACGCGGAAACAAAATAATACAGAGGAGACGGTTATGAAGGCCAGAGAGTGTATTACATAGATAGGCCCTGATGCCTGATGCCAGAGAGGGCTATTATTTACAGACATCAAAGTTATCATACCTGTTTCCCTTTACATCTTTTTATAGTATTTTAGTCATATAAGTATTAATAGCTGCACTTTGTCTTTCTTACCTGTAAAACTTTCCTCAAACTACAAGGCTAAAGCTGCCATTATACCGCCATGATGAATAGCTTGAGGTTCGTCTTGGGAAGGTGATAAATTAATCCTGATTTCATATGCCATTGATCAAACCCAGTAAAACTGGTAACTTTTTGCTGTGTCGCCTGGTTCACCTAAATGATCTGCATTACTGCCAAATGTAGACAGTAAGAGGAAAGAGGTTGATAAAACTTAACAGTGGATGTCCAAATTGTGCCATTCAGGTACAGTATCTTTGGGAGTAGTAGACCTCATGCAGACAGTGTAATTGACTTACACATTACAGAATTTTAGCTGTAAAGAGGCCAAGTTTCAAGAGGTTAGAAAGAGAAAGTAGTACAAGGTGATTGCTAAAGTACTGTGGAAAAGCAAAAACTTAAAAGCAGGGTTTCTTAAGTTAGCAGGGTTTACAACCGGAATTTCTAAAATCTGGAATCTTTTTAGCGTTAGTTTTGGCTATATACACATACTAATGATTTATCATCGCCCCTGAGCCAGCATGGCCAATGAGCAAAACTTATTTGCTTGGTTTTGCCCACCCCCTCCACCAGCAGCTGCACCCCTTTACGCCCCCTCCACACTCACACGGCGCGGACCTCTGTATTGTACTACATTTCACATGCAGATACATCAGTTTTTGTTGGTGCTTTGGATATGTCAGTAATGAGACTGATGAAAAATGATATCTAAAAAAGACAATGGGGGTCATTTACTAAGGTCCCGAATCGCGCTTTTACGGCGGGTTACCCGAATTTTTCCGATTTGTGCTGATTTTCCCTGTATTGCCATGGGTTTTTAACCTAAAACATGAAATATAATAGCATCACACTAACTCTTTATTTCTCCTAATTTTAGTCTTATTTTTTATCTACTAGATTTTCATGCCAATGACATTCCTGGTGTCCCTGGAATAAATATTGCTTGAAAAAATGGTCTGACATTTCCAACCTTCATGTCTCTCTCAGCTACTAATACTTCATGAGTATTCAGAACCATGCATGGATGCTATGAACTGGAGCACATATAATGCTGGCTGAATTTAGCCTGTATAAGTAAGTTATCACTATTCATTTAGCTATGTCTTTGAAAAACACAGGTTTTTGGAAATATTATAAGAAAATGATGGTTTACTGGGCTTGGTAGATTCTAATTTAAAGAGGTATTCCCATTTCAGCAAATTAATGTTATGATAAAATGTTATATATGTTGTTTTCCAATATACTTTCTGTGTCAATTGCTCATGGTTTTCTAGATCTCTGCTTGTTTTATGGGACGTCGCTGCTGGGACATGTTATTAATGAGGAGAGGCTGCTGCTGGGGCATGTTATTAGTAAAGGGAGACCGCTCCTGGACATGATATTAGTGAGGGGAGGCTGCCCATGGACATGTTATTAGTGAGGGGAGGCTGCTCCTGGACATGTTATTAGTGAAGTAAGGCTGCTGCTGGACATGTTATTAGTGAAGAGAGGCTGCTGCTGGGACATGTTATTAGTGATGGAAGGCTGCTCCTGGGACATTTTATTAATGAGAGGAGGGTGCTTCTGGGAAATGTTATTAATGAAAGGAGGCCGCTGCAAGGAGATGTTATTAGTGAGGGGAGGCCACTGCTGGGACTTGTTATTAGTGGAGGGGGGCACAGCTGGGCATTTTATTGATGAAGGAAGGCCGCTGCTGGGATATGTTAAAAGTGAAGGGAGGCCACTGCTGGACATTTTATTATTGAAGGGAGGTCGCTGCTGGACATGTTATTAGTGAGGGGAGGCTCCTGCTGGGACATTTTATTAGTGAATAAAGGCTGCTGCTGGACATGTTATTAGTGAGGGAAGGCTGCTGCTGGGACATGTTATTAGTGAAGGAAGGCAGCTCCTGGACATGCTTTTAGTGAGGAGAGGCCGCTGCTGAACATGTTATTAGTCAAGGGAGGCAGCGACAGGACATGTTATTAGTGAAGGGAGGCTACTGCTGGACATGTTATTAGTGAGGAGAGGCCAATGCTGGATATGTTATTAGGGAATGGAGGCCGCTGCTGGACATGTTATTAGTGAAGGGAGGCCGTTACTGGAAATGTTGTTAGTGAAGAGAGGCCGCTGCTGGGACATGTTATAAGTAAGGGGAAGCTACTGCTGGACATGTTATTAGTGAGGGGAGGCCGCTGCTGGGACATATTATTAATGAAGGGAGGCCGCTACTGGACATGTTATCAGTGAAAGAAGGCCACTGCTGGGACATGTTTTAAATGAAGGGAGGGCCCCCACTGGGACATATTATTAGTGAGGGGAGTCTACTGCTGGACATGTTATTAATGAAGGGAAGCTGCTGTTGGGACATGTTATTAGTGAGGGGAGGCCACTGCTGGACATGTTATTGGTGAAAGGAGGCCGCTGCAGGGACATTATATGAGTGTGGGGAGGCTGCTGCTGGGACATGTTATTAGTGAAGGGAGGCCAATGATGGACATGCTATTAGTGAGGACAGGCCGCTGCTGGGCATTTTATCAGTGAAGGGAGGCCACTGCTGGATATTTTATAAGTGAAGGGAGGCCTCTGCTGGACATGTTTTTAGTAAAGGGAGGCCAATGCTGGACATTTTATTAATGAAGGGAAGTCCTTGCGGGACATTTTATTAGTGAAGGGAAGCCACTGCTGGGCATTTTATTAATGAAGGCAGGCCACTGCTGGACATGTTATTAGTTAGGGGAGGCCGATGCTGGGAATGTTATTAGTGAAGGAAGACCACTGCTAAGACATTTTATTAGTGAGGGGAGGCCGCTGCTGGGCATTTTATTAGTGAAGAGAGGCCGCTCCTGGACATTTTATTAGAGAGGGGAGGCCACTGCTGAACATTTTATTAGTGAAAGGAGGCCGCTGCTGGGCATGTTATTAGTGAAGGGAGGCCACTGCTGGGTATTTTATTAGTTAAGGAGTTTCTATGGTGGGACATTTTGTTAATGAAGGGATGTCGCTGCTGGGCATTTAATTTGTGAAGGGAGGCCACTGCTGGACATTTTATTAGTGAAGGGAGGCCATTGCTAGACATTTTATTAGTGAAGCGAGGCCGCTGCTGGACATTTTATTAATGAAGGGAGGACATTTCTGAACATGTTATTAGTGAAGGGAGGCTGTGTGTGTGTGTTATCTGACGCCTTTTCTTTTATTTTCGTTTTTCAGCTCCGTGAATTCCGTATGCTTTGCCTGATTCATTGAACTACATCGATGACCTGGATTATTTGTCAGGGAGTTTTTAAATTAGGGGGAGCCCACATCATTTCTTTTCAATTATTAAAAATAAAGGTTTAGGACCCCCATTTCTATAACCAGCCACATACAGCAGCAGCACCCTGACATTACTTGAATTGAAGTGCCCACTGTTAATAATAACAACCTGCTGCCGCCCCAGTATCTGATCAACTATATATGGTCAGGAACTGGATAGTACCCGGCTCTTTCTAGCACCGCTGGTGGGTACCAGGATAATGATAAGGGGTTAATGTTAGATTTTTCTAAGGGTAAAACTAGGTCACTGCCTTAGTAATAAAAAAAAATACAAAAACTATTTTTTTAGGAAATATATTTTATTAAAATAAAAACTCCCTGACACACCTTTTTATTTTAACAAAACAGGTCATCGATGTAGTCCACCGAATCATGCAAAATATACAGCATTCACGGAAAAGAATATATAAATAGTGTTATCCTAGTGCTTATTTCGTTCAATAATCTTCGTTGGACTTTTAGAGTTCACTGGTCTACTTTTAATAGTAGACCAGTAAACACTAGTAACCCCTTTATTTTTTGGCACACAGGAGCCCCACATTTCAGGACTCCTGTAAGTCATATAGCATATACTCCTATGGAGCATATACTCCTATTAGCGCATGGATTGCCTTCAGATGTGAAAGGGTCCCTGGACTCGATCAGCCTGTGGATACAGGTCTGTATATTGGCCTGGCCCCACGGACCACACTCCTTGCAAGGGTTGAAAGTCCTTGCATTATATCAAATTAGGATGCAAGTACTTCTCACTTGGTGGCCGGAATGCAGTGGCGACATGGTGTGTGGTCTGTGTGGCAGGGCTGACATACAGGCATTATATATGAGTCCTTATATCTTTGCAAAACGGGCAGAAGATGAGAGAAGGTGCTGTGGTTGGTGGGGGGAACCAAGAAAAAAGTTTTTCTAACCTGCTCTCTCCCCCAGGGCCCTTAAGCGAAATTAACAAAAAAAAGGAATGAGCCAGCTATTTTACTATGCTGGTGTACCGCAACATTATCACAGGGTGCTGTCTCCACAGGAAGCTACCTGCTCTGTAAAATGTATACTGTATATACTCGAGTATAAGCCGACCCGAGTATAAGCCGAGACCCCAAAGTATAAGCCGAGACCCCAGTATATAACTAGTCAGCCCCTATAGTATATAGCCAGCCAGCCCTCAGTAGTATATAGCAAGGCAGCCCCCAGCAGTATACAGCCAGCCAGCCCCTAGTAGTATACAGACAGACAGCCCCATGGAGTATACAGTCAGCCCCATGGAGTATACAGCCAGCCCCATGGAGTATACAGACAGTCAGCCCCATGTACTATACAGCCAGCCCACCCCATGTACTATACAGCCAGCCGAACACATAAAAAAAACCCAAACTTACTTACTCACCAGTCCTGATGCCCTGCGCAGCTCGCCACTGTTCCAGTCCCCGCGTCTCCTCTTCTTTCTTCTCTTTGTAGCAGCCGGCAGAGACGCATCAGCCGGCCCGAGGACACTATGGCGTTATCACACCATAATCTAAAAATTATTAAAGGGGTTTTCCCAAGTACATTATTTATAACATACAGGCAGTCCCCTATTTAAGGACACCCGACTTACAGACGACCCCTAGTTAAAGACAGACACCTCTGATCACTGTGACCTCTGGTGAAGCTCTCTAGTATAGTCCCAGACTGCAATGATCAGCTGTAAAGTGTCTTTATTGATAATCCTTGGTCCCTGTACAGTATAAAATTTTGAAACTCCAATTGTCACTGGGGCAAAAAAAGCTACAATTATAAAATATACAGTTTTGACTTACATACAAATTCAACTTAGGAACAAACCCATGGAATCTATCTTCTCCGTAACCGGGTACTGCCTGTATTCACAAGTTATTTTATTATTAGACGATGCGGGTGCCATGACCACCTTCTTCCAGCTGGGCTGGACGGAGAGAGAGCGTTCCATACATGTGTGGCCATTCTCTATTCCAGAAATAGGGGAAGCTATCTATATTTAAGGAAAACACCTTTAATGCTAATTTTTGAGTATCTATCAATCTATTTGTGTGTCTAATTTTATTATAATTCATGAGACTTAATAATTGGAATAAAGCATTAAAAATTGAAGTAAAATAAACACTTTAATGTATTACATGCAGAATAGTAGTGTATGCATTTCAAGGAAACCTACAATCACAGATCTACCTATTAAGGTATATCCAGTGGCAGGTTCATCTAATGTATAGGGCTTTTTAGGGCTGATCCCTTATACCCCATAACTTTTATAATCTTTTATCACCCTAATATGCAAATTACTGAAAGAGGCTACTGGGGCGTGGATTACCCGGATCCCAAGCCGGAGTTACTGCACATGCACAGAACTCCGGCTTAGCGGACAAGTGCACTCAGCAATGAGGAGCTGCACGCAGGAGATGTCTTGGTAGGAGGAGTGAAAGAGGGTACTGGGGTGTGGAGTAGCCGCAACGTGTAGCTTCAGCTCCAACTACTCCACACCCTAGTAGCCTCCTTCAGAAATTTGTGTATTTTGCATGATTTTTTATCACTACATGCCCCACATAATGTAAAACTCCCAAACACAATAAAACATGAAAATGCGTGCTAGCACTGACGTGCCTGTTCATCCCGCGTCGGTGCTAGCACGCAGCCATCCCTCTGCTGCACTCGAACACCACGGTTTGGACACTAGGCAGCACAGATTCTGCCACTCAAGCAGCAGGATGCACTGCAGTTTTTGACCTGATGAAGACGCCATTACGGTGTTGAAACACGTTTTTATAATACTAATAAAACCCTTATTACTTTATTTTGGACGTAGCACGTCTTTCTATTTGACCCGCATTTTTCCTTCTTTGCCTCATATTCTACCTGGACCAACATTCAGCCCCTGGGGGCCTGACGCTTCAACTCCACCACAACATCCCCCACAAAAAACTCCCTCCCCCAGTTTGTGCACACGTTCTTTTGGCGCCTGGCTCAAAAAAATCCCCCAATACTTTTTTTCCTAAAGTAGTTTACATTGACATGTGGGTTATTGCCCTACTTGTAAGACACTGCACAACAAAATCTGATATGTGTTTTCTCATTTTATCCTGCACGAAGGTGTACATTTTTGTAGTAAATAATAATTTTATTTTCAAAATGTAAAAATTCCACATAGAACCTCCATTTTGTTTTAAGAAACTTAAAGGGTTATCAAGCTTACCAAAGGCTGTTTTGAATAGTTTTAGGGTTGCAGTTTTAAAAATGGGCCAATTTGTGTTGAGTTTCTAATAAATAGAACTTTTTCAATCCTTACAAAGATGAATTGTCCTCTAAATATATTGAATCTTAAATTTACTTGAACATTTGGAAAATCACTGTTCAAACTGTAAGCCTCCTAACATCCTAATATAATAAACTAACACATAAAAATATTATGTCAGCATAAAGCAGACATATGCCTAATGCTACTTAGCAAACAATTCGAGCGGTTAGACTAACTATATGATAACTATAACGTTTAGAAATAAGAAAAAAAGGAACATTAATGTGAACAACATAAAAAATGAAAGTACAAGATGAAAATAAACTCTGTAAGATAAAGTGTTCCAAAGTTATAACTGCATATCGTGACATAGGTAGATTTAAAAAATCGGGCTGTGTCCTAAGGGGGAAAATGAGCTGTGCCCTTAAGGGGTTAACCCCTTACCGACATGTGACGTAATACTACGTCAAGTGCCGGGTGCAGGTGCATGGAGAGGGCTCACGGGCTGAGCCCTCTCCACAGCCTGTGAGTCTTTGCTGCATTTTGCAGTAATGGCTTACCGGTAATACCCACGATCGGTGCCAGCATCGATCTTGGGTGTTTTCCCGCTGATCTCCACCAGCGAAGCTGCCAGCGGGTTCAAAAAGATGGAGACGCATGGGTGCCGCCATCTTTTCGAGGATCGCCATGGCAGCCTCGGGTCTTCTGAAGACCCGAGGCTGCTTCAGGTTAACCTATTCATTACAATGTGCTATAAATATAAATAAACAGAAAAAATCATAAACACATTAGGTATCGATACGTCCGAAAATGCCTGATCTATCAAAATATAATAACATATACAATAACCTATACAAATTTGGTATCCCCATAATTGTACCGACCAAAAGAATAAAGTAGACATGTCATTTGAGGCATAAAGTGAAATCCGTAAAATTCAAGCCCACAAGAATACGGCACAGATGCGGTTTTTTACCAATTTCACTGCATTTGATATTTTTTCCCACGTCCCAGTACAGGCATGGAATATTAAATACCACCATTTTGAAGTGTAATTTGTTACGCAGAAAATAAGCCATAACACAGCTCTGTACATGGAAAAATAAAAAAGATATAGATTTGAAGGTGGGGAGTGAAAAATGAAAACGCAAAAACGAAAAAGGGCTGCGGCGGGAAGGGGTTAAACAAGATATGCTTCTGCATTAGTGTAGCTACAGCATTCTCAAGGTATGTTTGTTTCAAAATGCATGATGGGTAGGTTTTCTTTAAGGCTCTATTTCTATATAACTTAATAGTAATTTTATAGCTGACCCAGTCAGAAGCACTGTTTAAATTATGTATTCTACTGAATATAATGATTGTTTCACTCAATATAGCAGAGCTCACATTTCTGCCATCCCGAATATTTATTGCCTATACTGGTTCTAAGTACACATGTGCTTACCGCAAGCATTGTAGCCTTATATGTGCGTGTGTAAAGAATGTAAAAAACCCTCAGTAAATAAAAATAATGAGCACAGTGTGACCCTGCTGAGATACAGAGATAAATGGGATGTGGTATGCCAATTATTCATCAGTAACTCTAAGCATGCTTCCACTTTTAAAAAGCTATTTACAGCAAAATGTGATCACAAAATGAGTAACCACATACTGTATATTTAATGAGTCAATAGGTTAGGACAGTATCTGTCTCATCAGCGTCTACATTCCCACAAGTGATGAATCACCTTCTTTCCTTCTAATGAGATTCCCTCTTTGTATTACAGCACATTCCTATCTATCACCAATGTGATAAATTGGTCAGTTTTAATAAAACTTATATTCCCGTTTCGTCAATCAATAAAAAAATGTATTAGATGTGTAACCCTTAGATATTCAGATTTGCTATTAAAATAATTGGGGGATTTCTTAAATGATGATGAACTGAGTTTTGGAAGATTGCCATCTTAGAGTTTTTGTGGCTGAACATTTTAATAATATATGAAAATCACATTTTATCCTCTTGCCTACTTTACTCAGGCAAACCTACTAGATAGCTGTTCCTGATCCCCATGATCTCTAAGTAAGAGCATATCCAAGCACTATGTCATCCTTTGCAAATAGTAATAATGCTTAAATTATCCGCCAATACCGTACCGGATTTCCTGGATTTGGCACCCACGTGGCACCAAAAATACGGCACTATCCGCGATCTGGGTCCGTGTTCAGGAAAAATCCACAAGCAGAGAGAAGCAGCCAATCAGACAGTGTACAGCCCCTTAGCAACTACAGACATGTCCTCTGTAGGCATGCCTGTGATTGGCTGGACTCGGCATGTGACTCTCCAGTGACGCCATTACACATAGTTGTCAGAGATAGAAAGTCATTGCTGCTCATCATAGGGACATCTAGACAGGGACTTCTCAAAAACCAGCAATTACCTTTATTAGCACGCTTAGGTTTATAAAGGAGGCTGATATAATTAGCGACAGGTAGAAATCTGAACTAATTGCCCTTATTAGAGAAGTCTGCATTAGGCTGCAGGGATATTCATATTTCTTATAGAGAATTATACAGCAATACAGACAAGAATATTAGCATTTACTGCATCATCAAGCAAGATCTTGAAGGTCCTATCTCCGTATATTGTTCAGCTGCAGGAAAATCATAAATCATGATCAATCATAACTTTGTTGTAAAATTGTTCCTGATGAATATCGCACACTAATACATGGATTCTAAAAATCTGTTGTCCTCCAAAGCAGGCACTGTGAGATGGTTCCTAAAAGTTTTGATATCCTTCCCAATATCTAGATCATAAAAGGACTTTTGTACCTTAGGGACATGCCTGGAATAGCCTTCAAGACACAGAACTTTTTTACACTTTTTGCTGCTCAAATTCCAAAAGATTTAATTTTTTATCTGACATGGGCATATAAGGGCTTGTTTTGTGTCTTGTTTATTGCAAGAAAAGGTAACAGTTAGATTGGTACAAATATAGAGGATTAGTGCCAGCACTATCCTGGGGATGATATAGATTGTCGTAATGTGGCAACAGCCCACTAATTAGGAAGATCTGTATTGCCACAAGGCAGCAACCAGTTAAGAGAGCACTGATACTTGGATCCTAAAAGTTCTGTTGTCCATCAATAGCGTGCACTGATAAGTGGATCCTAAAAGTTCTGTTGTCCTTTATGATCGTGCACTGATAAGTGTAGATCCTAAAAGTTCTGTTATCCATCAGTAGTGCGCTCTGATATGTCGATCATAAAAGTTCTATTGTCCTTTAATAGAGTGTACTGATACATAACAGTTTGGTTGTCCATCAATAGCTCGCACTGAAATGTAGGTCATAAAGGTTCTGTTGTCGTCAATAGCGTGGACTGATACATAGATCATAAAAGTGCTTTTGTCCCTAAAGGACATCTACCATCAGGATTATGGATTATGAACCAAGTACAGTTACATGCTGGTGTGTTCCCCCCTTCATCAGGATCCGCTCTTCTTTAACATTTTATGCCATCGTTTTTACGAAAGAAGGCTTCAAAAGGAACCTGAGGGGCTCCACGCTCCATAAAAGCTAATGGATCCTGGAGCCCCTTTAGGATCATTTGCATAATTTTTACAGTATATTTTCTTCAAAATAGAGGGCATAAGAAGTTAAAAGAAAAGCAGATCCTAATAAAGGGGGAACACACCAGCATGTAATTATATTTAGTTTATTATCCATGATCCTGATGGTAGATTTCCTTTAAATAGCGCGCCAGAGCTGCTGCTTAAAGTGCATGCTATGTGTTTGCATTTTCAACATTCACACCCTGCTGCTGCTCGCCCATCTGCACTGCAGTGGAACTTTGGCCTGCCCAACCACCACCTCATATATCATGTACCAACAAGGTGAAATTCCACTTTACATATGCTGTAAAGGCTGGAATTCCTGCTCCAGAATCCCTGGGTGAGTCGCAATAGTAGCCAGCAGCCCTTCACCAACAAGGACTGGACCACCATGAAGCACATTTGTTTAGTGCTGCACTGCTTCCAATATGCCACCAATTAGGTCAATACCAATGACTCCATCATCAGATTTACCTTTCCGATATTTCACCTGTTAGAAATAGCTCTTCTGGCCATGAGGGAGGATGTAATGATGCCAGACAATGGAGAAGAGGAGGAACAGCTGCCAGGCCAGTCCTGGGTTCCTGGATCATTGGTCAGCTACTGTACTGTCCAGCTGGAGATGGATGACACCCTTAGAAGCTGAGAAGTTTACAGGCATCACTGGAGCATGACAGGGGAGATAGAAATGGGGATGAAGGATGAAGAGACACCTCTCACCAAGGACAGTTTGTGCTTGCCTCTAGGCAGCCTGCCCCACATGAGCCACTGTATGTAGAGTTGTGCGGATACTCAACAGTGCCTAATACTGGGTGGCCACCGTACTGAATCCATGCTACAAGGATAGTGTAAGATCCTTCATTCTTATACTAGAGTGTGAGACTAAAATGAGAGAGCTCCTTCCTATCCATTGAGAGCTCTGTGGCAGCATAAGGAATAGGAGGAAGTTGCCAACGCAGAAGGAAGACTCCCATGGCAACAATGTGGACTTCTGCTCAACCTCCACCATCATCGGATGGGGCACATGGTACCAGGAAGCAGATGTGACTCATATAGCGGAGGATTATCTGTCCACATGTCTCCTGGTACTGAAGGATGGATCCTCCCCATTCACTTTCTAGGGGGAAAATAAAACATGTTGCCATAGTTTGATCTGTATGTCTTACAGGTGCTGTCCTGGCGAGTGCATGTTTAGCATGTCATCATTGACAAGATTATCTGCCTGGCTTGCAGTTATGGTCTAGTGGCAGAAGTGTGTCATGGTGGCTTGATCCACAGGAAAAGGGCACGTCCAGGCTGTCAGGGCTAACAGGGAGATGCAAATAGAATGGGAGGCCACAGTTTAAAGAAATTATCCCCCTGGAGCACTTTCGGTGTGTAGTAATAGATCCTTGGGAGATAGGAAGGGCAGGCTTGTGTTGTTATTAGCAGGCCAAGGATCACACTTGGAGACAGAAATCATAAACTAGAACTCACAGGGGCACATTTACTTACCTGGTCCAGTCACGATCCAGCGGTGTGTTCTCCGACGAGGATTCGGGTCTGCCGGGATTCACAAAGGTCCGTGCGCCCGATATCCACCAGAAAGTCCGCTGGAGTTCACCTGCTTCTTCCTGGTGCATGTCTTGCCACACAAATTCTTTTTTAAATTCAACGGTTTTTCCGACTGTCGGGTTGTCCGGCGGCCACACCCCCCGATTTCTGTTGCGTGAAAGCCAGCGCCATTGCGCCACAATCTGTTTGCGTGTGTCAAAATCCCGGGGCAACTCATGGCAAATCTGAAATAGTTGGGAAACCCGACGAAAATGCGCGATTCGGACCCTTAGTAAATGAGCCCCACAGTCTCTTTAATGGCACACTGTCCAAAAGAGCAGCATGTACCAAATGGAACATACAAGGTGGTGGATTAGTTGGCAGTGAATCAGGAATTCTATAATAACACAGCCATAGTCCAGTGGTTGAATGGCTGTCTAATAGAAGCCGATGTTGCATGAGCAGCAAGATGGCAGTCTCTCTGGAATTAGCACACAGAGACACAGAGCTGCAGGCACAAGCCCGAAAACTAGCTAAAGACCAAAAGACTTGGTACTGTCTCCAGAAAGGAGCTCAGAGAAAAACCTAGAAATTCAGAGAGAGAGAAAATTTATAAACTCTCTATTCTGGGGATTTCCAGGACACCAACCAATCACCTGCTTGGGTTCTTCAAAAAACATAACAAATTTTTCAACATAAAACAAACATTACATGTTAACCCTTCAAAGATAAGGTACTACACTTGTTATTGCTACATTCTGGCAGTAGGTGGAAGCAAAGGATGACTATTAAATAGATGTCTACATTGGATAGATATCTTTTGTAATGACCCGTCCAGTGGGACATTATATTGCTTTAATCATCTATGTAAATAACTAGGTCTGAACACACAACAGAACTTTTAACTGTTGTGACATAATTATTTTATTACATTTTTCTATTAATTTTTGTTTATTTTTTTTCAATGTTATGTTATTATTTCAAGTACTTTCCCCAGCCCATTGTGGGTATGGCAAATGTCTTGTCACTCCAACCATTTTTCAGCCCTCTAGCCCCATTTTACACCTCTAGTAAACTGTTTTAGTAGTCCCAAATATGTGACATTTTAGTTTCATTAATGTTATGAGGTATGCAATGTATGCATCTTATGTAAAAAAAAAATATTGCTGTAATACATAAGATGGAAGGGGGGAGAAAAGTTGCATCTTATGTTGTGTGCTGCTACAAATTTGCATATGTTCCTAATCTCATCCAAGTTGCTCCTATCATACCTATCTTACTGGACCAAAACAGAATGAAGTCCAGCCACATTGGGGCACATTTACTTACTTGGTCTGAGAAGTTCAGTGCTTTGTCTGACGATAATGCACTCTGCCGCGATCCTCTAAGATCATGTGCCTGATATTGTGCATGTGTCGCTACCCCGTTCAGGTCCGACGGAGTTTACCTTCTTCTTCGTGGTGTATCTTGCGACACAATATCAATGCAGACCTCTGTTAAATACCTGTCACACCCGTGCAAAACCTGAAAACGTTGGAAAGTCCGACAAAAGTGTGCACGCGAACCCTTAGTAAATAAGCCCCATTATATTACCTTCTCTTGTTGCCACCACACTGTATAATACCCACACTTCTTATGACCAACACATTTTACGATGCACTCCTTGTGGGCCCCTAGAATTTAAAGCTCATATTGTATAATGAAAAGATAAATTATGAAAAAAATGGATAGAGTGTTAACTCTTCTCTTTAGTGTTTATCAGTTTTGACAGTCTGTGCTGTATAAGTTAGATTAAAGGAGTATGACATGATTGATGAAGGCCATGGTAAGAGCAAACGTAGTTTACAGAGCCTGTCTCTACATGTAATGTGGGCCATACACTCTGAAAACAGACTCTCCTTAGCAACGCTCAGTGTTATGGTTATGCTTTAAAAATGTTAGTAGAAATATCGTATTGGAAAAATTGTCAATGGATGAGTGCAATCTCAAAAACAAGACAAAATACACCCCCCTCCACAAAGATCAGAGAGTTTGCCATGCAGTTCCACCTCTTTGTGCAATGTTACTTTGTCTGAGTTTTTCAGTGTGACTGTGATTAGAGATGAGCGAGCACTAAAATGCTCGGGTGCTCGTTATTCGAGATGAACTTTTCCCGATGCTCGAGTGCTCGTCTCGAATAACGAGTCCCATTGAAGTCGATGGGAGACTCGAGCATTTTTCAAGGGGACCAAGGGTCTGCACAGGGAAGCTTGGCCAAACACCTGGGAACCTCAGAAAAGGATGGAAACACCGCAGAAATGGACAGGAAACAGCAGGGGCAGCATGCATGGATGCCTCTGAGGCTAATTAATTGTACCATTATGCCAAAATTATGGGCAGCAGCATGGCCATGACCGTGACCGAATGAGGCTAGATAGCATTTAAAACATGCAATAATTGACCCTGACACTATAGGGGATGGCATGCAGAGGCAGCGGCAGCAGCGGCAGGCTAGAGAGTGTCATGGCGACATACCCTAAATGGACTTAGGCTTCAAACCAATGGGTGGCAGAGAGGAACCAAAGGAGGTGAGCAAGAAGCGCTTAAATGATATGTGAACAAAAGGTTGACAGTATATTTAGTCGATAACACAGAATGGTGGCGACAGATGGGCTATAGAGAGTTGAAATGAGACATTGGTGGACGCTGTAGAGGATCGTGGAGGCAAAATGGACAGGAAACAGCAGGGGCAGCATATATGGATGCCTCTGAGGCTGCCTAATCTTGGGATGGAGCTGGCGGTCCGCTGCCAGGCAAGCTTTCGCCTGTCCAAGCCCCTGTCTCTCGGCTCCTCCCCACCCAAAATGGGCCTGGGGGCAGAAGCGTTTACTTAAAAAAAATTATAATTTTCAAAGCAGGCCGGGTCGTTTGAATATTTCACCTAGGAATAATGGAATAGCATAGTGGTTCTATTTTTAATTGTTTTTTCGGAAATGGATCCATGATTAAGAGCGACAGTATGGGGCATCAATATTGTGCTGCTATGATTGCAACTTCAGGTCTCCAGCATGGCGGCAACAGATGGGCCGAGTTCCACTATGTATCTGGTGAAACACCTGAAAATTCTGCCTGACACAGCTCATTTGATAAGGGGACGATGTATGGAGGCAGTGAAGTAGTAGTAGATTAAAGGAGCTGCAGGTAAAACTATGTTAGTTGGATCTTGGGATGGAGCTGGCGCTCCACTGCCAGGCGAGCTTTCACCTATCCAAGCCCCTGTCTCTTGGCTACTCCCCAAACAGCACTTCTAAGAACCTTTTGTATAAGATCAAGTGTAGTAGTGTTCTTATAAGTTTGGGTTATGGCGGGTGAGGGGAATGTAAACAGATGTGCATGAAGCGCTGAAATAATATCAGTAAATGATAAAAGTTTGCCAGTATATTTTGTGGATAACACAGCAGGGTGGCGACAAAGTTAACAAGTTTGATGTGGAAGCCATGAAAACAACCCAAAATTCTGCCTGACACAGCTCGTTTGCTAAGGGGACGATGTATGGAGGCAGCTATATGGACGACTTTTGGAAGCAGCTATGGCGATGACGTGTGGAGGTAGCAATGGAGACAATGTGTGGAGGCAGCTAAAAAGACGACGTGTGGAGGCTGCTATGGAGACAATTTAATTTGGATAGTGCCTGTATGTGGCAGTCCAAAAAAGTTTTCAAACCAGAGGAGCAGGTAGGTGGTCCTCCAGAAAAATTAAATAGATTGAATGCCTGTATGTGGCACTCCCAAAAATTGTTTAAAACAGAGGACCGGGTAGGTGGCCCTCCAGAAAAATTAAATACATAGAGTACTATAGCTAGAGCCAGTTGGCCCTGGCAAAAAATAGCCAGTTTCCTATGCTTTAGTGTACAAAGAGGAGGGGAAGGAGGAAAATGAGGAGGAGAAGTGCATAAATTATTCAGGTTGAGCTTCTTTCACCTGGTGGAGAATGGAAATCCTGAGAAATCCAGGCTTTATTCATCTTGATAAGCGTCAGCCTGTCAGCGCTGTCAGTCGACAGGCGTGTACGCTTATCGGTGATGATGCCACCAGCTGCACTGAAACCCGCTCGGACAACACGCTAGCGACAGGGCAGGCAAGAACCTCCAAGGCGTACAGCGCCAGTTCGTGCCACATGTCCAGCTTTGAAACCCAGTAGTTGTAGGGAGGTGTGTGATCATTTAGGACGATGGTATGGTCAGCTACGTACTCCCTCACCATCTTTCTGTAAAGATCAGCCCTACTCTGCCGAGACTGGGGACAGGTGACAGTGTCTTGCTGGGGTGACATAAAACTGGCAAAGGCCTTGTAAAGCGTACCTCTGCCAGTGCTGGACAAGCTGCCTGCTCGCTTACTCTCCCTCGCTACTTGTCCCGCACAAGTATGCCCTCTGCCACTAGCGCTTTCAGAAGGGAAATACTGTTTCAGCTTGTGCACCAGGGCCTGCTGGTATTCATGCATTCTCACACTCCTTTCCTCTCCAGGGATGAGAGTGGAAAGATTTTGTTTGTACCGTGGGTCCAGGAGAGTGAATACCCAGTAATCGGTGCTGGAATAAATTCTTCGAACGCGAGGGTCACGGGATAGGTAGCCTAGTATGAAATCTGCCATATGCGCCAGAGTACCAACACACAAGAATTCACTCCCCTCACTGGCCTCACTCTCCATTTCCTCCTCCTCCACCTCCTCTTCTTCTGCCCATAGACGCTGAACAGTGAAGGACTGAACAATGCTCCCCTCTTCTGTCTCGCCAACATTCTCCTCCTTAGCGATGGCACTGCTGCTGTGCCTAAAGCTACCGACTGATGGCACCATGCCCACGGATGGTAATTCGGAGGAGGAGGTGGAGGAGGGGTGGGATGAGGAGGAGGCATAGTAGGCCTGAGAGACCTGGACCGAGGTAGGCCCCGCAATCCTCGGCGTCAGCAGTATATGAGCAGCCCCAGGGTCAGACTCGGTCCCAGCCTCCACCAATTTAACCCAATGTGCCGTCAGCGATATATAGTGGCCCTGCCCGGCAGCACTCGTCCACGTGTCCGTGGTCAGGTGGACCTTGTCAGAAATGGCGTTGGTCAGGGCACGGATGATGTTGTCTGGCACGTGCTTGTGCAGGGCTGGGATGGCACATCGGGAAAAGTAGTGGCGGTTGGGGACCGAATACCAAGGGGCGGCCGCCGCCATGAGGTTTCGAAAGGCCTCGGTCTCTACCAGCCTATAGGGCAGCATCTCCAGGCTAAGCAGTTTGGAGATGTGGACGTTGAGGGCTTGGGCGTGTGAGTGGGTTGCACTATACTTCCTTTTGCGCTCCAGCGTCTGGGGTATGGAGAGCTGAACGCTGTTGGATGCTGTGGAGGATCGTGGAGGCAAAGATGGGGATTTCGCACGGGAGGTGTTTGGGCCGGGGTCCTGGGCAGGGGGCTGACTAGCAAATGACACAGGGGAAGGAGCAGTGGTGTGCCCGGCCGGAGGTGAACGGGCTTGGTGCCATTGAGTGGGGTGTTTAGCATTCATATGCCTGCGCATACAGGTGGTAGTTAAGCTAGTAGTGGTGGAACCCCTGCTGATCCTGGTTTGGCACAGGTTGCACACCACAGTCCGTCGGTCATCCGGTGTTTCTTTAAAGAACCTCCAGACTTCTGAAAATCTAGCCCTTGCCACGGGAGCTTGACTACGTGAAACATTTGGCGCTGATGCACCAGATCTGGCCCTGCCTCTCTGTCTGGCCCCCCCACTGCCTCTTCCAACCTGTTCTGTTATAGGACTCGCCTCCGTCTCAGAAGCACTGTGTTCACCCGGCCTATCAACCCAGCTTGGGTCTGTCACCTCATCATCCTCCGATCCCTCAGTCTGCTCCCCCCTCGGACTTCCTGCCCTGACAACAACTTCACCACTGTCTAACAACCGTGTCTCCTCATCGTCCGACACCTCTTTACACACTTCTTCCACTACGTCAATAATGTCATCATCACCCACAGACTGCGACTGGTGGAAAACCTGGGCATCGGAAAATTGCTCAGCAGCAACCGGACAAGTGGTTTGTGACTATGGGAAGGGTCCAGAAAACAGTTCCTCAGAGTATGCCGGTTCAAATGCCAAATTTTGCTGGGAGGGGGAAGACTGGGGGGAAGGAGGCTGAGGTGGAGGAGCTGGAGGAGTGCTGATTTCGGTGACATGGGTGGACTGCGTGGAAGACTGACTGGTGGACAAATGGCTAGAAGCATTGTCCGCAATCCACGACATCACCTCTTCGCACTGTTCTGGCCTCAACAGTGCTCTACCACGAGTCCCAGTAACTTGAGACATGATGAACCTAGGGAGTGTAGCTCTGCGGCGTTCCCCTGCTCCCTCGTCAGCAGGTGGTGTCTCACCCCGCCCAGGACCACAGCCTCTGACCCCTGCAGTAGTTGGACGGCCGTTGATATCAATACGAGGATACGCTGTGCGAATGTGCACTTATCACAATGCGTTATACCTTCAATCTTAATATGACAAATCTATCTGATCCCTGATGAGAGTTGTCAGGAAACGCGTAGGATCTTAGTATCGCTTGGAGTGCTCGCTGAGGAGTTAGGGCTGTAGACAGCTTTGTTAATAGGTTAGCAGCTGATTTTAACCCATTGTGGCTTCAGTCTAGCCGACCAGCTGACCCTTCTCCTACATCTTTTCAGCTGATAGCCTCCACCATATTTCTCTCCCTTCCCGGCGCAGGGGGCACATTTTGCTCTGCACTGTGGTTGGGACCTGATACATATTTTTAACAAATTATAACTCTTATCTCAAGCAAGGGGTGTGGCCGGATAAGAGGTGCACTAGCCTGCCTTTGGCACACATAAAGGCTCTCCATTATCCACTAGCCTGTCACCCCTGCAATACCGTCCGTCCCTGGTCTAGTCTGTCCCTGACTAGTCCTATGAACTGGGGCCAATAAAAATTGTTTTTAACGCACACGAAATTGGTGTAGTACTACACACCCCTTACATTCGTTCTTTACATTTTTTAAAAAACTCAGAATTAAAAGTTATATTTTACTTCACATTGTTTAGTCGATACTCTCTTTATACCCCTTCAGTGATGTATCCTCTACCACTAGCCCTCGGGTTAAACATTTTCAAAACATTTTTAAAAACAAAACGATGCTATCCTCTTGCAATGGCTAGTTTCTAACCTACACTGACAGCACACAACTGGATTTTGTGCTGTGCCTGATGACTTTGAGTTATAAAAGTAAATAAACGTAAAAAAAAATAAATCAGCAGACTGTGCCTAATTCAAATCAAACCCCTAATAAATTGTCCCACTTCGGTGTTCGAGGTGGATATGTGTGTCACTAAGAGCTAAACACAACGGTCGCAAGTCTCCCTGCAAATTCCTCACAATATGGTACTAGCTGCACTACTAGTGCCAGCAAGCCCAGCCACAAGCAAACCAAAAAAAGGAAAATATAACGCTATTGTAGGCCTAAATAAGCCGTTGGGGTTCTCCCATGGCTATTTTCTAGCCTACACTGAAAGCACACTGCTTTGCCAGATTACTTTGAGTTATAAAAAAAAATAAACGTGAAAAAAAATAAATCAGCAGACTGTGCCTAATTCAAATCAAACCCCTAATAAATTGTCCCACTTCGGTGTTTGAGATGGATATGTATGTCACTAAGAGCTAAACACAACGGTCGCAAGTCTCCCTGCAAATTCCTCACAATATGGTACTAGCTGCACTACTAGTGCCAGCAAGCCCAGCCACAAACAAATAAAAAAAAAATATATAACGTTATTGTAGCCCTAAGAAGGGCTGTTGGGTTCTTGTAGAATCACTCCTGCCTAACACTATTCTAATAGAACACGCTAACGCTATCCCTGCAGCAGCAGCAGCTCTCTCCCTAGCGGCATCCAGACAGAGAATGATGCGAGCTGCGCGGGCAGGGGCTAGTCTATTCCAGGGTAACCTGATCAGGCCAGCCAACCACTGCTATCGACGTGTAAGGGTACCCCGTCATTCTGGGTGGAGTGCAGAGTCTCCTGGCTTGTGACTGGTTCCGTTTCTGGCCGCCAAAAATCACAACGGCGGGAGATGCCATTTTCTCGAGCTGGCGAAATACTCGTCCGAGCAATGAGCAGTTTCGAGTACGCTAATGCTCAAACGAGCATCAAGCTCGGACGAGTGTGTTCGTTCATCTCTAACTGTGATCCATAATTAAGGTAATCAAAATTAGATTTGTGAGGTCTGACACGAGTTGGTATTGTCTTTTCTCACTAGCAACAATCTATACAAATGATGGGAGTTTTTGCATGAATTCATATGAATGTGTGATAAGAAATTGTCTTTTCATATGTAACATTCCAAATAACGGCATTTACACAGGCGAAAAAAGAAGTTACCCTTTTAAGAGGATTTTTTGCAATGAATTATCCAAATGACCATCCAAAATTGAAAAATTGACCATCTAAAGTTGAATACCCTGGCACATTTTTTGCCGTTTGACAAAGCATTACTTTCTGCCTGACATAAGGAATACAACATGATGTAGAAGTTCTGAAGACTTCATCTTGTTTGTCTGCTCAACTTTAGGTTCTTGAAGAGTTCAGGTGTAATCACAGCCTTCTGCTGTAAGAGAAAGCACCATCTGCTCAGGCATTCTGTGAGCAGTGTAATGTCTCCCCAGAGAGGGTTTAGCATTCAATTCACAAAGAAGAATGGCAAAGGCGTGTAAACAAAAGTAGACAAGTGAAGCAGTAAAGGATGGGTTGTGTTTTAAATATTCAATATGTTTCTTTATAGATGAAAATCCTGTTATACTCATCTATTGCTTCCAGAGCCTAGTGGGGATTTCTGATGAATCAATGTTTTTTTTTTATTCAATTACATTTAGTGAATGGGAACATCGCCATTTCTATTTATACATGAAATAAGCCTTTTTCTACAAAGTTCCTCATTTATTTTTTAACAAATAGTCAATAAATTCTATCTAGCATACTGTGCTGTAAAACCTTTGCTCATAGTCAGTATACACTGTAATGATGTACTTTATACAGACAGCCCCTTGGTTACAAACACTATAGGTTTGTTATTAAAAGGGATCAGCAGTAGGAGCTGGTGCTTAATGGCTTTTCCAAATTTTTGGTTATCTTCCATGATATTGCAATATCAATGACAAACAGCGTGTAGTTACATATTTATGCCACTCTACATTTGCCTATATGTCAATCTCTGCAAATACAGTTGTGAAAGTCTGCTATGTCCCCAGTACATACATTTTGTAGGTTGTCCTAGCACTCGTACCCAGTATATACATTGGAAGCCTTAGCATACACCTTAATTATAAAGATAGGAAGCCCCAGCACACACCCACAGTATATAGATATGAAACCCCAGAAAAAGCCCCCAGTATACAGATAGATAGCCCCAGCACACTACCCCCAGTATATCAGTATATACTGATTGAGATTGCACCTCAGTCAACAATCTATCGCATCATCAAGAAATTCAGGGATCAGTCAGGATTTGGTCCAGAAGTAGATTGAGAGCTGCCAGGGAGAATTGCAGAGGTCCTGAAGAAGAAGGGTCAACACTGCAAATATTGACTTGCTGCATTAACTCATTCTAACAAAAGCTTTTGTTACTCATAATATGATTGCACTTGTATTTCTGAATGTGATAAAAACATCTGATAAACACACATAAAAGCCAGGGGAAAACAGATCATGTGAAAATATAATATTTGTGTCATTCTCAAAACTTATGGCCGTGACTGTACACTGTATGTCAATTCTCAGTTAATTTGTATATAGCATGAAGGTGCTTTTTAAAAAATGTAATGGTAAAGAATCAATTTAAACAAAAATAAATAATACTATTTCATATCCCTCTTGAAGGTGCTGTGGGTGAAGTGGTAAATATGCTACTGATGGGTTCCCTTTATATAGGGATGAACACTTTACTGAGCTTTGTATTCGGTCTTTTGCTACACAACTTAAATGATTAAAGCAAGAAATTTCACAAATTAAAAATATTATACATACAGTTTTGGGCCCAGTATCTGATTTTTCAATATATACGTTGTTGACACCACTTAACTGGTTCAACATTGGTGATGGACTACTATAGACAAGTAAATCATGCTCCAGTGGTTAAACATCCATGTCCCCGCCTGCAGTGATATTTTTTACCATACAGCAAGACCAGCTAGTCTGGCATATCATTTCCAAGCCTCACATTCATAAAATCTGCATCAATAAAAGTAACTAGACGCCCTTTATTGATTACCATCTTACTATCTATCTTCCAAGTACATTACACAATATAAAAAGCTGACACTACAAAAGGATATTACTTATCAACTTAATATCACAAGCTCATTTTCCTTTTGTCCCATCAGTCATATATACTCTCTAAATAAGTTATCTCCATCTACAATTTTCCTTCTCATCAATATTCAAGTTTCTATTGTCATAGTCAATTTGAATAAAGGAAAATTAGTGTGATTACATTGGACGTTTGGCTTTTAATCTTAGGCATTATTTTCTTTGCAGTTTTATTCTCTTTGAATGCAATTTTTGTCTTCTGTCACTCTTTGCACTCCTAGCAGTTGCTGAGTAATTTCAGTTGTCTCCTTATGAAAGATGTTGAAACTGCACCAGATGGCTTAGACAGGTTTACTGTCTGACACAAAGGTAGTGTGACTTAACTATGTAGCTCAGACAGATGATGATGTACTTTACTCTCCGAATAAGTTACAATGACAGTTTTCTGCTTAGTAGGTCAAGTAAAATGTGCTCCAGTATAGCAGATCAAATACCAGCCAAATTGTGCCCACATAATATGCAGAAAACACGAGTGCATCCTGTGAAATTCTAATACTAAGATAGTTTGGCATATTCAGTTCAGTTTCTTCAGTCTCTATGCAATTTCACCAACCAGGTGCACAAAAAGAACTGGAAGGACCTTAAATGAGCCATATGGCAGGCAAAAACCTTATGAGGATGGGTGGCATTTGACACTCTAATAAAAGATGAAGAGTCATTGGGGGGAATTCATCATTGTCTTTTTTTTCTACGTTGTGTTGGTGCAGTTGTGGTACAAGTGCTGTTTTTTGGCTTTCCATTGCGCAAAATGAAAATAAGTCACTTTAAAATGCGTCAAATTCATTATTTGCATAGACTGGTCTTCACAAAACTGAACTGAATTCTCGATTTGCGATTTGGCACAAATTTTTTTATTTAGGAACAAGTTTTGGAGCAAAATGACTCCAGTCACACTCTGGCATAGAAAAACCACCACCAAATATATGAAGACATCAAGGGATATGTATACCAGAAAACATTTAGCCACAAACGCAAAAAAAAAGGAAAAAAATAAGAAAAACAAAAAAAAACAAGTAAAAACAACAACATGCATAGATTCACTTGATGAGTTCAGATAAAACAAAAATGGAATTGAACATAGACAGCCAAGTCAGGGACAAATTGTAATGATCCCCCCCTCCATGTTCTTCATCATCTTCTTTCCTGCTTTTTCCATAGCATCTTATAGATGGCAAAAGGATACAAAACAATCTAGTGTAAATAATCATATTCCAGAAGTCCTCAAAGGCTGTTAACTGTGGTTTTTTGTTATTTCTAGCATAAAAGCACATTTTTCAGTTTGTCTGCTTCCCTGTTTGTCTGTGTCAGTCTCCTCCACACTCTCGACGGATGGTTTTGAGTAGAGGAAGAATGTATGAGAAGGCACAGGCACAGACTGCTGCTGCCCCTCCCCTGGGACTCACCACACTCTGCTGGCAGGGAGCCAGGTAGTGTAAATCAATCTATTATAAACTATAAAAATAATTCAGAATACTCACAATGGCATTTTTAAAATCAGAATAGCATAGGCTATTGGAACGTGTCACCAGCTAAAAACACATTTCGGGTGACAGCTTTAAAGCATTTTTGGAGCCATAAAAACCAATACAGAACATTTGAATGCTACAGTGTACATACATTATTCTCTTTGCATATTGTTGATGGTTCTTTTTACTGATTACTTGTCAATTTGGTGTCTCTATTAGAAAAAAAACTCAGACAATTTAATTTGAATATTCATATGAGGTTCATTTGGTTTTTGCTTTTTCTGGGTCAATATTTTCGTTCTAAATCATTTAGAAGGCGATGGGTCATGTAGATTTAGCTGTAATTGAAATATCTTGTAGTTGCCTATCAGTCCCTTTAATTACTATGCCTAATTGCTGTGCAGTCTTATGCTATCTTCTGAAAAATTTACCAATTAGGGGAATAAATGCATAAATCAAAAGGTGTCTTTTTGCTGTGGTTTATGAATCTAAGTAACTTACTTTGTAGTTCACAATTAATGAAACAAATTAGCATTGTTATTGCCATTTATATATCTTGATATATAGTCTACTTGAGCAGCTCTGCTTTTATGTGGATAAAGGCAGAGCTGTGATTAGCGCTTCCAGCTTAAAGAAAATCTATCATAAAAACCAAGCATGATAAACCAGGGACACTAAGGTCTCTTTCACGTTGGCTTTTTTAACATCGGAGGTTCAGTGGTTTCCACGTATGCCTCACAAAGCTATTGTTTTCTATGCGTGTTTTCACATTGGCTTATTTTTTTACTAATCTGTTGTCCGTGGAAAAAAATCATGAAATATGTCCTATTTTTTTCACGGATGTAGATCACGGAAGGCAATAGAAGTCTATGGGTCTGCTAAAAAAAACTGCTGAATTATAATTTTTTCACTGATGAGTCTGAGAAACCAGATGTTTTCAAAACAATCTTAAACCTTCAGTTTAAGACAACATAGAAGCATCAGATAACGGAAGCAAAATGGACATACAACAGAGACAAAATGCAATGTGAGCTGGGACTTCCTGTGCTTCAGTGAGATAACATCAGGCAGAGGGAAAGGGGAAGTTCTACACAAGAGCAGAGGAGAAGGGTGAGACAGTCTAAAAGCCTTTGAATCTGCAGCACAGAATTGTCACGGGAACCTCCCTAGTAGCCTTTCTGGCTCATTAGCATAATTATAAAAGTTGATTTTTGAAGGCAGGGGGCCATGGATTACAAATATAATAAGATTACCACAGTCACAGGGCCTGGATCTGTGCGTTAATGTCCTTGGTTTATCCATGCTTGATTTTGATGGTAGACTTTATTTTCTACTGGTTTTTGTCTGACTCTAGTTGGCATATTTAGTAATAACTGTGACTGGTTCTGCTAACATTCCCCCAAGAGCCTTATCTCTTCTCTGAAATTTGTCACCTAAAGGCATCTGATATATGTGCTTATTTTTTATTTGTGCAATTTTTGTGCAAGGTTATGGTGAAATTACCAAATAATGTTCTGATCTTATAGATCAATACATACACACTAAGTTATTCAGGGTTGAATAAGAAGAAGTTTAAGAAAAAGAAGAACAGAACATCTGCAGAACAGAACGAAAAGTTTGGACTTACCTGATTGGTGATCTTTGGGGTAACCTGCCACTTACCCTGGTTGTTGATATATACATACCAATTGAACTCAGTAGAACCATTCTCTTCACTTTAAACATTTTTCCAGCCTCTCATAAAATTTTGCCAACATTTGCCAACAGTTTTTTATTTTAGGAGAGAGAGCATATTTTGAAGACCAATCAACAGACCAAGGGTCATAAAGGCAACACAGATTTACTGCACAGCAGACAGAGAAGCCATCATGAATTTATTTGGCCCCCTACAGGTAATTTTAGGGAGCCCCACAACTCTTAGACCATGCACATTACAGCTTTCCATAGATAAACATGACATATGTATCATTATTAGAGATGAGCGAGTATACTCGTCCGAGCTTGATGCTCGTTCGAGTATTAAGGTACTCGAAACGGCTCGTTGCTCGGACGAGTATTTCCCCTGCTCGAGATCGAGCATTTAATTTAAAAAACACAGTGAAGAACAATGAAGAATAGAATAAAAACAGTGAACACAGGATCATTTAAGTGAAAAACACAGTGAAAAACACAGTGAAGAATAGATTACAGATGTTCGGCACATCTGCTTACTTGTCGGGAGATACGCGCGGAACGGTGCGAACAAAATAGCATGTGAAGAACACATTGAAGAACACGGTGAGCAGGACAGAGACACCAGGGAGCAGCACAGAGACACCGGGGAGCAGCACAGAGACACCGGGGAGCAGCACAGAGACACCGGGGAGCAGCACAGAGACACCTGGGCAGCGGCAGGCACGGAGACTTCGGGCAGCGGCAGGCACGGAGACATCGGGCAGCGGCAGGCACGGAGACACTGGGGCAGCGGCAGGCACGGAGACATCGGGCAGCGGCAGGCACGGAGACATCGGGCAGCGGCAGGCACGGAGACATCGGGCAGCGGCAGGCATGGAGACATCGGGCAACGGCAGGCACGGAGACACTGGGACAGCGGCAGGCACGGAGACACTGGGGCAGCGGCAGGCACGGAGACATCGGGCAGCGGCAGGCACGGAGACATCAAGCAGCAGCAGGCACAGAGACATCGGGCAGCGGCAGGCACGGAGACATCGGGCAGCGGCAGGCACGGAGACACTGGGGCAGCGGCAGGCACGGAGACACTGGGGCAGCGGCAGGCACGGAGACATTGGGCAGCGGCAGGCACGGAGACATCAAGCAGCAGCAGGCACGGAGACATCGGGCAGCGGCAGGCACGGAGACATCGGGCAGCGGCAGGCACAGAGACACTGGGGCAGCGGCAGGCACAGAGACACTGGGGCAGCGGCAGGCACGGAGACACTGGGGCAGCGGCAGGCATGGAGACACTGGGGCAGCGGCACGCACGGAGGCACCGGGGCAGCGGCACGCACGGAGGCACCAGGGCAGCGGTACGCACGGAGACATTGGGGTAGCGGCACAGAGACATTGGGAAGGGCAGAGAGACAGAGAGATCGGGGAGACTTCAGTGGAAGAAGAGGAGCGGATCCCGGGACAGCGTATCTCCCGACAAGTAAGCAGATGTGCCGAACATCTGCAATCTATTCTTCACTGTGTTCTTTACTGTGTTTTTCACTTAAATGATCCTGTGTTCACTGTTTTTATTCTATTCTTCACTGTTCTTGACATCTGCTAACTTGTCGGGAGACATTCTTTTTCAGTTAATTAACACATTTTATTCCCGAACCATGGTCCCTTTGAAAAATGCTCGAGTCTCCCATTGACTTCAATGGGGCTTGTTATTCGAGACGAGCACTCGAGCATCTGGAAACGTTTGTCTCGAATAACGAGCACCCGAGCATTTTAGTGCTCGCTCATCTCTAATCATTATCTTGTGCAATAAATGGCTAGCAATGATAAGACATGCAGAAATGGCATTCAGTACCTTATTGTTGTTGCTCATAGGTGATGATCTGCTCCTTCAAAACATACCTGCACGGTGACTTCTTCCAGCTGTGACTTATCACAACCGACTTCACCTTTAGATATCTTCAGCTCGGTGCAGCACATCTCCACACTGCGATCCTAAAAATATTACAGCCACTTATACCATAGTTACTTACACAATAATGTCACCTGGATAACAGTTATGTCCCCTGCTATGTTTCTAATTAATACTATCCCATCCGCACACAATTGAGCATTTATCATTTAATATTCATGCTATTTATCTGTGGAATTAAAGGGCAAAAGATGAGGCAAATGTGGTTACATCAGCTTTAAATTGAAGGTTCTCATCGGTGTGAGTTATGATAAATTACTCTCTGTACAACTATAACTCCAGAACAATCATTTCACCTGTTCGTGTTCTATATATATATATATCAGCTCTAGTCATTAGATAATGTGACATAATTCTAATTGAACAGGTTAATTTTAGAACTCTGTACTACTCAGGAGGAGTGCATCACTTCCCTTCCCACTTGCTACTTAATGGCAATTTAAGCATTTTAGGAGGCATAAACTAGATACATGTTTACTGCTGCGTAATGCTGAGAAGTTGATTTAAATATGCTTGAAAATGGATTCATTTTAGTGTTGGCAAGACAAACCCAAATGTTTTCATAAAGAGAATACATGGATAATGCTACTTGGCAGGAGTTAATAATTTAAATTGATGTTAATTGACAAGTGCTTGCTATAGACCATCCATAACAATTGTTCACTTGTACTGAAATTTGTGGCAAATTCAAGATCCTTTATGCTATGATACCAGATAAACAATGTGCCCTAAAAATGTAATATATAATTATCACATATATTTATATATATTAGAAAAGAAGAGAGTAGTGTATATGGAAAAGGTAATGGGTGTTGGAACCCAACTTTGGTATCCGAAAGGTAGAAAAATGAATTAAGAGTTCTGTTACAATATACTTTATAATAATTTTTCAATTTGTGCATTTAAAATTAGATCTTATAGTAGCATTATGTTAGTACAATGTGATGAAAATAAAACAATAAAATCAGACTGGGCCTCATAGTAGACCTCGGTGCTCATTACGGGGACTTTTTCTGACCTTATGCCTTTTTCTGATGCCCAACATCCCCTTCCCCCTTAGAAAATAAATAGACGTACACACACACATTTTTATACAGTCAGACACACTTACTGTATATACACACATTTATACACTGTTACATGCATAGATACATTTGTACCGTCATGCATCCATATATACATTCATACAATTGTACTTTGTAATTGTAATATGTACACTTTTTACATACAGTATATGCACATCTTATTCTCACATACAGTAATTACACATCAAATACACAAACATATAGTAAATACAAAGTATTTACACACAGTATAAACACACATACAAACAGTTTATATGCACCATATATAACTAAAGTACCATATACAGACATAAAGTATATACATACCATATTCACAAATACAGCTTAAAGAGAATATACATATCACATATACACACACATACAGCATATAGATACTTTTATACAGTATATACACACCATACATGTCCATATATTTATAGACTCATACAAACATATATATACTCAGTGTGTGGCAGATTTCTTATCCCAGGGCCCAGTAGCTGCTGACCACATGAGAAGTACACATCAGGAATTACAGATGAGAGATCCCTAGTCCTGTCATTCTGCTGTCCCTTTCTACTCCCCCGACATTTCTTATGCTGGCTCTGCTGTGTACTGTTGAAGATGTAAACTGCTATCTACATATTATGCTACACAACGTGCAGCATAATATGTATATATTGGTGCACATCCTCCATTCATTAGTGTCTAAGCTCAGATGATGGGGCCCCCTGACACTGAGGGCCCCATAGCAGCAGCTATGGCTGCAACCACTGTAGTTATGCCCCTTCTCAAATTTCAATTCCATAGTGATGTTAATACAATAAAGATCATTTTTATATATTATTATAATATGATATCATAATTTTTAACCCATTACGTTAAAATTTTACTCAGTTTTATTGCAGTTTTAGCTCATATCACTCAGTGATGGTCAGTGTAAAATCCCAGAATGTGGGCAAGGACTCTAAGCAGACACTTCATGATTCCTCTGGGCTATAAGATGCTGTGTGCTGACAATGTTTTATTTTACCTGCTAAACATTTTTATTTTACCTTCTAAACATTGTACTAGTATCTGACATATAGAAACAGAGATGAGACAGATCAGAGATGATGAGATCCATGAGATGCATATTACACACAATGACACAGTCAGCACTGCTACATCTCAGCTACACACACTGATCTAATGTGCCTTCCTCCCCCTCCCCAGACAAAGAACTTATCTGCATGTAGCTTGTAGCTCTTCCCTTGCTGCTGATGTTTGCTGGCAGGAAGTTAGTGTACATCAGTGTGAGCTTGTTCTGGAATACAGAGGGGGCAAGCCGCTGCATGGAGCGGAGAAGAGCTCAGCTCCACAGCGTCAGTCAAGGTGACTGCTGACCCTGAAGTCAGAAGATCCAGGGTCAGAAACCAGGGGCAACTGAAATTATGTACACCATGACTGATAGAGACAGGTTGAACTTATATCTGTGAAATGCTGTATTTTTGTTAATAACAGTGAATTAGAGAATGTGTTATTTTGTTATCCTGAGTATATTTAAGAAACTTGTCCTCGTAGGAATAGCATTTTAATAAAATATATCAAGGGTTTATAATCAACAGTTGAAAATAACCTAAAAAACAATAATGATAAAGTATATAGATACACACACATACATATTTAAAACACAAAATGCCATATGTGCCACATAAAACATAATTCACACATCCCAAATGTGAATTATTCAAGTATCCAAATAAGCATTATTTTGAATATTCAATTAAAATGTTCCGATCAAAAATGTTATCTGTGCCTGTAAATAATTCACGCCAGTGCATAAATACATGTTGATAACAAAGGTAATGTGAGAACAGTAATGCTGGTGGTGCAGGTTAAGTAAGCACGGTAAAGTTGGTAGTATAAATGGCACGAAAACAGTAACATTGAAAAGTATTATCTTAGTGAGCTCTGTGCAATGTGGTAAATTTGTTGATAGTTATAAAAATATAAGCATAGCTCATAAGGGTCAGTTTCCGATACTTAACCCTTTAATGACCGCTGTATTGTCTTTTTACGGTGCTCATTACAGGGACTTTTTCTGACCGATCAGATGAATATTGCAGGACAGTACTTCCTGTAAGTGCCAGTGCTGGCTGTGTTATTACAGCCCAGGCCTGGCACTACTGCCCGGGAGAGCCCATATTTGACTGCAGTAACTGCCACCCATTGGGACCCTGCAGTTGTGATCATCCAGTAAAGGACCACAGGACCACAGGCCGGAGGCCTGACCTAATAGAAGCTGTATACACTGTATTGACCCAGAGAAAAGGGTAAGTATATTATTTTGGTCAGATGATATAGGCAGAAAAGTTTTATTGAAAAAAAACGAAGACAAATGTAGGTTCTTTTTTACATATACTTTACAGAAAGTTTTAACAAAATTCCCTAATAGGGCATATAAAACCCAAAATTGTGGTATTAAAAACTACACTTCGACCCCAACAAACAAGACCCCATACAGATATAGTGACAGAAAGGTATAAAAGTTATAGCTTGTAGAAGGAATTGACAATACAAAGAGAAAAATTGTCTGGGCATTAAAGGAAATCTACTACTAGCAGGTACACATATTAAACTACAAATACTTACCTACGCTCCTCTTGGTGTTGATCCAGGTGGTATCCTTCTCTAAGCTTGACCCTCTGGAATCACCTAGAAAAGAAACTCTGCTGTCTGTTGCTGGACATTTCTTTAATGGGGTGCTGCAGTACATTTCATTAATGGGGGCTGCTGCTGGACATTTCAATAATGGAGGCACTGCTGCTGAACATTTCATTAATTGGGACTCTGCTGCTGCACATTTCATTAATTGGGACTCTGCTGCTGCACATTTCATTAATGCGGGCTGCTGGTGGACATTTCTTTAATGGAGGGATGCTGCCGTACATTTGATTAATGGGGGCTGTTGCTGGACCTTTCATTAATGGGGGCACTGCTGCTGAACATTTCATTAATTGGGACTCTGCTGCTGGACATTTCTTTAATGTGGGCATGCTACTGTACATTTCATTAATGGGGGCTGCTGCTGGATTTTTCATTAATGTCGGCTGCTGGAAATTTGATTAAAGAGTAGCGGCTGCATTTCCCACCCTAGGTTTTTAAACAAGTTAATAAGTTTTCCCAGTTGTTTGGGGTAAAATTAGATACATCGGCTTATACTCGCAACAGCTTATACCCGAGTATATGCGGTATTTTGCTTTTATTCTTATTCTACTGCACCAGATATACCACTGTGTCTGTTGCTTGATTATAAATCCAGGGTATATGAATACCGTCAAGTCATTCTCAACACCATCTGTTAGTTGATCATGCCCGTTACTTATTTTAGATGCATATGTCTCACAGTCTAAGCCATCCCCACTTTCTTGTTTCTTGTTACTCTTGTCAAGCAAGGCAAGAAATGCATCTAATAAATGATAAATGGGGCAGATTTACTTCGCTGCGCCTAGTTCCGCCGGAGTTCACCTTCCTCTTTCTGGTGCTTGATCTTGCGACACAATTAGTTTTTTAAATTCCGCGGTTTTTATGAATCCATCGAATGGCCGCAGACGGCCATGCCCCCCGATTTCTGTCGTGTGCATGCCGACGCTGATTGCATGCCAGCAATTCAGGGCAGTTTGGAAATATTCGGAAAAGCCGACGAAAGTGCGGCATTCGGACCCTTAGTAAATGAGCCCCATTGTGTTGCACAGCTGGTATATAAGTGCAAATTGTATTTAGCTTGGTAAATCTCCCCATCTGTAAAACCCATTGGGGCACATTAACTTACCTGCCCGAGGAGTTCACCCAAAGTGCATTGTTCCGACGATAATGCACTCTGGCATGATTCACTAAGATCGTGCGACCGATATCCTGCATGTGTTGCTTCCCCGCTCAGGTCCGCCGGAGTTCACCTTTTTCTTCTTGGTGCATGTAAGTGCTTGATTTTGAGACACAATTTGAAAGTTAAATCCTGCACTCAGTCCGAATCAGTCGGATCGTCCGACGGCCCGCACCCCGATTCCTGTTGCATGAAAGCCAGTGCAGCTGCGCCACAATCCGATCGCGTGCGACACAATCCCCAGTTAAATTTTGCCGCAAATGCCCAAAAACTTCGGAAAACCCGAGGAAAGCGCGACCTTAGTAAATAAGCCCCATTATGTCCTGTCATACTTGGCAAAAGGTGGTAAGGTGGTTCTCCACATGGGTATGTTTTCTTAATGTCTGCATTGCTTTAAATGATGAAACTAAATCTCCATTTTCAGACTTCCTCTACAGAGAACCAACATCCTTTACTATATTAGTTTTATTTCTCCCCATCATTTAGACCAATCTTCAAAACAGTTCATTAAATATCCGCTTCATCATTTGGATCAGCTATTGGTACACTTAGCATCCTCCCTATTGTGTATTTATACAGCAGACAAATAGTAGGAGCGTGACTCTAGTTTGATGGCAGAAGAGCCTTGTGGTTTGTAATCACGCTCTTTGTTTTTCTTCCACACCAGCCTCATGCAGATCAATTCCCATAATGCTCCGAGTGACATTCATTTTATGGTGTTTATGTATTCTCGCCATAAGGTTAAGCAATTGCTACCATTAAGCAAGATGAAATTGCATTACCTTAATGAAATGCACTTTACGGATAGAAGAAGAATGTCACTTTCACAAGTGGAAGCTCTGTTAGCAAATTTTTACAAGAGAATTCCCCAAATCATATCTTAATTGCCTGGACAGCTGTAGTTTACATAACGAGCAAACAACGCCAAGAATTTTTTTTTTCGCCTCCTTA
Organism: Engystomops pustulosus; assembly: GCF_040894005.1. Lineage (NCBI taxonomy): Eukaryota > Metazoa > Chordata > Amphibia > Anura > Leptodactylidae > Engystomops > Engystomops pustulosus. Next base: position 111,639,787 of record NC_092411.1, read on the forward strand.
TTTCCTTTGTCAGCTGACTTGAATGTTAGTATGCATGGTGGACCTTTTTTGGTCTTTTATTACTTGATTGCAAATCATTCTTCATTGCTGCCCAAATTTATGGAAGGACATTGCTCCCTGAGGTGTCATATCCTTTCAGGTCTGTAACTGAACATGACTGATGGTTCCAGTGTAACAGTTGCTTATTACGACGCTCACTGAGCTATGATTGCTCCAATACTTTATGTTGGCAGATGTGTTTCCCTTGGAACAGCATCTCTGAGACAGAGGTCATTGATCAAACCCCCCTCTGGCTGTTCCATTATGTGCAAATTATAGCTAAAAGCAGAGAGGCTGAGAGGGAGTGTGTGTTCTCATTCTAGGTCTCAGAAGGAGGGAGCAGGGAGCTAATGTAATGAAGCAGAAAAAAATCTAACTAGATGGGAACAATGTTTTTATTACTCAAATTAACCCTTTTATGTACTGGATCAGCAATCCATACCACAGGAAATATTTAACTGCTTAATAATTTGTAAATGATAAACTTGGTGATGTAAATTGTGCAATGCATCAATGTTTGTTCTGTTTACTGACTCGAATATTGCAAATTTTCTACAAAATAAGTTGGCTAAGCACAGATGGTGTAATGCCTTCCTTATAACAGAGACTGAAGAGATGAGTGCCTTACAATGAAGATGTATAACCAAAGGACAAGCTGCTTCCCTTGAGCTGAAAATGAAAAGATGTATCCTCATGATATAATATCTGTCTCTATTTTTCAGAACTGATGAGCCTTGGAATCATATATTTCATATTACTGTAATAGACAGACATTATATTGGAGTTTACCCCAATTCCAGCTGTGAGTATGCCATAAAAGTGTTAAGCAGATGTTGTTTCTGGCATTGCATACACAGTATCTTAAAACGACCATTCATAGGGAACTTTATGGTTAATAAACGATTTTAAAGAACATCTGTCACAATGTTCTTTTTTTTCTTTATGTTTTTGCATAAATATTTCAGAATGACATCTCATGCATGCTTGGTCACCTCTCTGCTCATCTCTTATCTGTTCTAGCTGGTGGATGGGGCTTACCAGATAGATGTAAGAAGATAGGTGAGAGCCCCAGGGGTGGTCATGTGTCACATGGATATGTCATAGATGTCCATGGCTGGAATACCTTTTTAACTCCTTCAAGGCCATTTTTTTTTTTTAGGTTTTTGCATTTCCATTTTATAATCCACTTCATCCAGAAGCATTTTTTTTGATTTTGCCTTTTACAGGACTATATCAAGACTTGTTATCTTAAAATCAGACTTGTTATCTGCAAGACAAAATATACTTGTGCTAGTGGCACCAATTAATAACGTGCGCATTGTTCTGGGAAGCTACAAAAAACTTCCAAATGTGGTGGAATTGACAAAAACACAGTTGCAATACATTGTGAGGGGCTTTATTTTTTAAAAAATTTTTGGAGGTAACTTGAGAAACTGTTAATTCAGACACTTAGGTGCTATTTTCTGTTATGGGGTTTCCTGCCGGGAATACTAGGAATTCTTTTCATATTGGGGCACATTTACTTACCCGGTCCAGTCGCGATCCAGCGGCGGGTTCTCCGACGCTGATTCGGGTTCTGCTGGGATTCACTAAGGTCCGTGCGCCGATATTCACCAGGTGTCGCTGCTGCGCCGAGGTCCGCTGGAGTTCACCTGCTTTTTTCTGGTGTATGTGAGTGCTTGATCTTGCGACACAAATGGCTTTTTAAATTCTGCGGTTTTTCCGAATCCTTCGGGTTGTCCGGTGGCCACGCCCCCCGATTTCTGTCGCGCGATTGCGCCAAAAATCGATCGCGTGCGCCACAATTCCGTGAAATACAGCGCAAAGAGGAAATATTCGGGAAAAACCCGTCGGATTCGCGGCTGCGGACCCTTAGTAAATGTGCCCCATTGTGGTAGATCAAGCATTTTGGGACTTAACCACTCAGCACATCGGGCTGCCGCTGACATCCCCGTGTAACACCCACAGCATTATTATACCAGCAAAATGAATACAGAAAAAAAACCCACCCAAAATTATGAATTTTACCTATTTTGTCCCACATAAAATGCAATAAAAAGTGAAATAGGGCAACCCCCCCCAACCACAAAAAAAAATCAGCAATAGGGCAAAAAAGGCCTGCAAATAATAAGCCCTTGTATGGCAGTATTAATGGAAAAAAAATATTTTATAGCTCAAAAAAGTGCGCCATAAACCAACTAAAAACCACTTAATTCTATAAGGCAAAACTAGCTAATGCATGGCCCTCCTTATAATAATTCTTTATTTATATGGCGCCTACAGATTCTGCAGCGCTGTACAGAGCTTGTCAAATCGGTCCCTGTCCCCATGGGGCTCACAATCTAATCACCTTCCCTTGTGTGTCTCTCGCTGTGCACCCCTACAACATGAAACGTCCACAAATGGGGTAGCCCTCTCCATCGCAGGTAAGTATTTGCTGCATATTGCAGCAAAGGTTACTGGTTACTCCCACAATCTGTGTTTTCCTGCACGGACGCCACCATCTTTCTGAGAATCATCGCTCCCCGTGACGTCGCTCCCCGTGACGTTGTCATGGTAGCCTCAGGTCTTCCGAAGACCCGAGGCTACTTCAGGTTAACCCATGCATTACAATGTGCTATCAATAACGATCCCCAAAAATGTCAATTCTGAGATCTCATTGAAAATACAGAAAACCAATGTTTGATTTGTAAGTAGCATGATATCAAAATAAATTATCCAGACATTTCATAAATTATAAAAATGTAAAGCAGACATATTGGAAATGTTATTCTGCAACTATATTAGGTAGTAAAACTATCTGCCTGAAAATGTGATAATTATGAATTTTTAAGCTGGCAAATTTTTCCAAAAAATCTTAATTTTTTAATTTTTTTTCCTCACATAAAAGCAAAACTTATCAGCCAAATTTTACCACTAAAATGAAGGTGCTTTGCTAAGTAAAAGTGTTTAAAAGTTATAACCATATAAAGCGTCAGGCAAATTAACCCCCGTAACTAAATATATTTTCATAAACTGCCATTAGAAAGCATTGCCTCTATCCCCTCATTGTCCCTCTACATGCCTGTAAACTTAAGCAATCAGGTCCTAAAGCTGTATGCAAATCACCTGAGAGATGTTCAATGAGTCATTATCATATTCAGCTGCCAGCTTATTCATGAGTGGGAGGCACAGCCAGACCCCCCAGTGCTTGACTGACAGCCTGTATAATGATGTGAGGTATAATGGTGTAATGGCTCCTCCATGTGCTTCCTGGTGCTAGTGGCCACTGCCCCTGCAGCCTGTGTATATATGACATACTCCTATACACATAACTGACAGCCTGTATAATGATTTGAGGTATAATGGTGTAATGGCTTCTCCATGTGCTGGCGGCCACGACCCCTGCAGCCTGTGTGCATGAGATACTCCTTTACTCGTGATTGACAGCCTGCATAATGCTGTAATGGCTCCTCCATGTGCTTCCTGGTGCTGGCAGTCACGCCCCCTGCAGCCTGTGTGTATGAGATACTCCTATATACATGACTGACTGCCGGTATAATGATGTGAGGTATAATGGTGTAATGGCTCCTCCATGTGCTTCCTGGTGCTGGCAGTCACGCCCCCTGCAGCCTGTGTGTATGAGATACTCCTATATACATGACTGACTGCCGGTATAATGATGTGAGGTATAATGGTGTAATGGCTCCTCCATGTGCTTCCTGGTGCTGGCAGTCACGCCCCCTGCAGCCTGTGTGTATACTCCTATACACATGACTGACAGCCTGTATAATGATGTGAGGTATCATGAAAAAGTTAAACATCATTATGCATACATCATCCCCTCTCACCCTCATAGAATGTAAGCTCTTGCGAGCAGAGCCCTCACTTCTGTTGTTCCATATGACTAATTGTACTGTTATATCTTATTTTATTTAGATATGTCCCCTATGATTTGTAAAGCGCTACGGAACATGATGGTAGAATGTCCTTCATCTTATAGTCAACAAGGGGAACATGTAACGGAGTGTGCATTATTTTAGATTGTCTACATGCTTACAGTTCATTCAGAGATGTAACTTTAGACCCCTGAACCATACTACACAACGTGATATAGAACCCCACTATTCAAATAGCTACAATGTGCTTTGTACTGTACAATATTGGTGTCTACTCATGTGCACAGGGGCATTTTTGAAGAGCTCAGACAAAATGGTACTGTTTAAAAATGCTGTAACTTCTGAAGTTATTTTCCAAAAAACAATAGTGTTGAACAACATTTATGAACTTGAAATTTTCAAAAGAACTTGAAGCTTGATCATTTCAATGCTGATAATGTATGTTTTATGTTAAGCTGGATTGCCCTCAACATTCAGCGTTCAGCGTTCATGATCACATGAACGCTATGCTTGTGGGATTACTGGAGGGAATACTGCATGTTAAACCTGCAGTATCTAAGGGGTATTAAGATAAGAAATGCTGACATGTTTGCCTTTTTGCATGACTGTTGGGGCCTTATTTTTGCAAAGGCATTTGTAGACCTAACATTGGGACCCTTCAGCCGCCGTAGGCCAGTGCTTAGGGTTGGCGTTCTTCTTGGTTAGCGCCACAATGGGGGAAGCCCAGGAATCTCTGGATAGCTCGTAGTCCTACTGGACACGGCCACTAAAGAACTACAGACAACTTGGCAGGATCCATCTGTAGTCCCTTGTCTGAGATAATATATCCAAGGAATGGGAGACATTTCTGATGGAATTGGCACTTTTCAAGTTTGGCATTTAGGCAATTAGGCGCCTAAGAACTTGCTGTACATGCCATACAGAGTCCAAAGGGCATTAGGAATTCAAAGAACCCATCTCAAGTATTGAAGGTGGTTTTCCATTTATCACCTTTATGCTTGCAATGAGGTTATATGTCCCCAGCCGATCCAGCTTGGTGAAAACCTTGGCAGCAAATGTAGAAGATCAAAAAGCTCAGTTTGGTGGTGGGTAGCGGTTTTTCACTGTAACTTTATTGAGGCCATGGTAATTGGTGTATGGACAGAGCTATCCTTCTTGGCCATGAAAAAAAATCAGAGGCAGAGAAAAAGTACTTGCGTATAAAGCCATTCTGCAGGTTTTCCTTCACATAGGCCGACATAGCCATGGTTTCAGGTTACACTCGACCCTGTGGCGGAGTCCTACCCGGAATCTAGTCAATTGGGCAGTCACAGGGCCAATGTGGTGTGCTTGCTTCTCAAAATAGACATCAGCAAAGTCCATGTACGAAGCGGGGAGACCCACCAGAGGCTTGGTGGACACCAGAGAGACCGTGGTGGATACGGGATGAGGAACCACCAAACGGCGGGACTGACACTCTGGTCCCCAGCAAAGAACCTCACAGGTACGCCGTTTGAGCATGCTGTTTCCACCACGGAAGACCCACAGCAGAAGATGTTTATCGGGGTAGGACATAGAACGACAGTCTCTCTATATGCAAGGCCCCAACTTGCAGGCATAAAGGCTCGGTGCAATACTGGAGGATTTTCCCACTGATGAAAGAAATGACCAGTGGCTTCTCTAAGCGAACCACAGGAAAATGATGCTGGGAGACCAGGGAAACATCCCTGAAGTTCCCTGCAGATACGGAATCCAGGAAGGCAGAAGCTTGAAATGGGCCACTTTTCAAAAGCTGAGTAGAACTGGGATATTCAGGCATGGAGAAGCTATATTCTCACCTAGGGATGCTTCTCCCAAGAACCCTAGGTGTCTGCGTTTAAAGGACGCTGAGGACAGACTGAAAAACTGAAGGAAGTGTTCCGAGCTGGCATAATTGAGGCAGAAGTTCTCCTGTCACAACCTGGATTGCTCTTTTGTGTCAGACGAGATTTATCCACCTGCATGAGTTCCTCGGCAGCAGACACATAGGATGACTGAGGTGGTCTTTGGCAAACTGGACCCAAGTGGGGTAGACATTGGACCCTAGCTTGTGCTTGTTCAGCTCGCTGCTCCTCTGAGCGCTCAGAGTAGCGTATGTCAATCCGTGTGGCCAGGGAGATCAGGCCGCTCAGGGAAGACAGCAGGTCCTGTGCAATCAGGGCATCTTTGATCTGACTAGACAGTCCTTTTTCAAAGGTAGCGAGCAAGGCCAATTCCAGCTTGGAAGCCAAAGTACGTAACTGGACCATGTAGTCACCAACTGAGGAGTACCCTTGGCATAGGTTCAGCAGGGAAATCTCAGCAGATGATGCCCGGCTGGTTCCTCAAAGAAAGACCGGAACTTGGTGAGGAACGTGGTGATATTAGCTGTGACCAGGTCTTTCCTGTCCCAGAGGGGAGTAGCCCATGCCAGGGATTTCCCGGGGAGAAGGCTAACCACAAAAGGCACTTTAAACCATTCTGCTGGGCATGGAGAGTCGCAACCTGGGTTTAGCAGTAGACAGTGTCGCCGTAGTAATGGAAGGTACCGCAGGTACTGGACGCTGGTACTGGGTAGCCAACAGTTGCTGCAAGATGGTAGGGAGTTGTCTAAGATGCTGGCCTTGCGCAGCAATCTGATGGGATTGCTGGACCATGATGGTAGTGATATCAGACAGCGCAGGTAATGGAACCGTAGCTGGATCAATGGCTGGATCTTACTGTCAGGATTCATGGGTAGTGGACCCACTGAACCACCGTGTACGATGACATAAGTCAACAACCAGGACAGGAGTCTATGTGGCCCCTGGTTTCCACCACAGCCCGCCGCAAAGCGGGTTGGATTTGCTGCGCCATGGTACCACCAGGGCGCTCCACAGGCTCAACTTTGTCCACTGTGGTGGCCAAGGCGAGGTACAGAGTTGTGAGGCAGAATTGTGGTCAGAGACAGGCAGGAGGTTGAGACAAGCAGCACAGGATCAAAGTCAGGAACAAGGCAAAAGGTCAAGGGTGGCAGCAGAGTAGCGAAGTCAGGGACAGACCTGGGGTCACAACGGGAATTCACCAAATAATCAAAGAGCATAGGAATAAGCTTTTCACTAAGGCACAGGGCACAAAGATCCGCCAGGGCATGTGGGAAGAGGTTGGCTATTTATAAGATAAACCAGGTGGCCAGCGCCAATTAGCAGCACGCTGTCTCTGTAGTCTCTAAATGTTTAAGGCGTGTATTACACAGCACCGACATATTAATATGTTTAGACAAAATATGAGTAAATACAGTATTTGGAATTAAATATAATTTCAAAAAGTCATCTGGTTTTGTGCAGTCCAGTCCTTTTTTTACTATGTGGGTAAAAAAAGCAATATACTGTACACTATGTTTCTACCTACCCCAAAGCTATGTAGGGAAGGCTCTGTTAATTAGCCTGCCAAGTCTTGAAACTGCAATTATTTCAGGTCAGTGAGTAAGTAGTCTATGTCTTGCTGAGTTGTCTTAGATTAGCTTACATATATCTTTCAACTTTCCAGGTCAATACAAGTAATCTTGGTGTCAGTGGGAATCTCACCAGGTTATCAAAAGTGTAGACAGGGACATTTTATGTCAAGTCCATTCAGGGTCTGTTTATTCTACTTCAACTATCCCATTGAGCCTTGGATTTCAGACACATCTAGTTGTACAGTCTGTAATGATCCATAATGAAAGTGATAAATGACTGAGGGACCGTAATGTGTTTTCAAAAAGAATGAAACACCACAAGTTGTGAAATAAATATTGTTCATCATTCACTTGTTATATCATATCTTAGGTTCTGTGTAGATGAGGCAGATGTTTAAAAGAACTCTCTGTAAGAGACCATTTTTTTTATTTTTCGTTAGTAGAAATAGAGGAAAACAAAGGCTTTACTGTGTTTGGTTGCAACAGATAGTTTTGAAAAATTATCCCAATGTATTGTGATTTGTTAAGCATTAAAATTATTTTGCATACTGAAATACTGGAGAACAAACATATTGGGGGTCATTTACTAAGGGCCCGATTCACGTTTTCCCCACATGTTACCCGAATATTTCTGTTTTGTGCCTATTTTCCCTGTATTGCCCCGGATTTTGGCGCATGCGATCAGATTGTGGCGCATCGGCGCTTGCATGCACGCGACGGAAATCGGGGGGCGTGGCTGAACGAAAATCCGACGGATTCAGAAAAACCGCCGTATTTAAAAAAAAAAAAAGTGTTGCGGAGCTTGCACTTACCTTCATTAGGAATAGGCCGGTGAACTTGAGTGCATTCCGGGGAACTTTAGCGCAGCAGCGCCACCTGGTGGACGCCGGAGGAACTGCCTTAATGAATCCGGTCCGGACCCGAATCCACCGCAGAGAACGCGCCGCTGGATTGCGAATGAACCGGGTAAGTAAATCTGCCCCATTTTTCTTTGGAAATAAATACAAAAGAACAGTTTGATGTAATAGTACCGCATTTTGCAGTACTATTACATTAAGATACTGGCACCAGCTCCTGAACATAGACGGCACCAGTAGCTGCGGATGTCGGCTGTATATAATAGTCAACACCCACTTCTAACACCCACAATTGGATGCGCAGGATGCCTTGGATGGCAGGTGTTAACCCCTTACACGCCGCGGTCACACTTATATATAAATTAAATTGTTACTGGTCCTTTAATGATTCAGATGATTTTCTGAATCATAGGACAGTAGATGGCCGCTGGCCACATGTCCACATCACATGTCCTGCACCTACCTGAGCAGGTCATATGATCACCACTATGTTTGGCTGTAGTTGGTTGGTTGCGGTGCATCCAGTATGGCCATTGTTGTGGTGAGACCTCATCACAGTGTGGTGATGTGCAGTGATGGCAATAACACATCATTACTATGATAATAGAGCAGGACAGTATGTTAGATCATCACTGGGAGCACAGTATAATAGGGAGCAGCTGTTACTGAGAACTAAAGGATCATGGGACTTGTAGTTTCCAGTGGTGGCCAACTTGGTGATAAATCTACCTACTTTAGAAAGCCTATAACATTTTGTGAATCATAAAATCAAACAATTTAAGCTCCTTTTTGTGACTAATTGAGTTTTGTTATATTCATTTATTATGGGTTTTTGTATCAGACATTCATATTCCTGGAATATCCCTTTAAGTTTTGCTCATTTATTAATCATGTTATACTCATCACCTATATTGGTAAACTGTGCACTTTCTGTGTTTTGATTATAGATAATTTTTTTGCCCAGCTTAAAGTATACCACTATCATGATCGATAATCATGCATTGACTATTCTTGTAATATTGACAGTTCTCTTGGAATGGATACAGTTGATTGGCTTCTTTTTCACATTAGAAATCTATTTACTTTTATGAGACACCCCTGCTTTGTACGAGGTTGCCTATGTTACAGTGGTGTTCTTGGTAAAAACCAGCCAGCAGGCATGTTCTTTCTCACACCAACAGATACTTGGGCTGATGTGGCGCATATGCTGGGCAAGGCAGCGGAAGTGGTACTCAGGATGAAACACCTATTGAAACATACTATACCAGGTTCAGCTTCATATTACATATAGGTTTCCAAGAGTTATTCTTGGATTATTTGCAATTATTTGTAATTTGGTGCATTTGACAGTCCAACTCTTATTGTTAGCGATTGGGGGAAACTGATCATTGGACATTGCACTCAAGTGTATCTCCCCGATATTTGCTTGATACTGTACACTTTAATTGTTTTTAAAACTTGTATTGTTGTTTCTTGTTACTAATATTAGGATTTTATCATACTTATTTCTTTTTGTGACGTCCTACATTCCTTTAGGAATCCGTGGCTCTAATGCAGAAAAGTCAGCATTTTCTTTTATATACAAGTGAACCATTTAGTGTAACAGAAGAATAGAAATAAGACCTCTCAAAGCCCTCGTTTTGGGGTTTTGCTATATTCATGAATCCTGTTGAACAGAAAGGATTTGCATTTTTTTCCAGACATTTCGCCAAATGAAGAACTCTCTAAGGCTTTTATATGAGTTAGAGCAGTGATAAAGAGGAAGCTCCAAAATTAATTTTTTTAAATGATCTCAAAAGTGGTCCCATATTTCCCAAAGATAAAGGGTAACTAGCTCCCTGCATCTATTTACACAACTTGACGACAGCCCATTCCCCTGCAGGTCTTTATATCTTATGAAGGTTACACTTATCCTAGCTGTGTTAAATTGTTTTTCTCACTTCATTCTGAAGTAATTATCAGCTACATACAGATATTGTTGGTTTGCTAAGAGCACCATCACTGTGTTATCAGCTGATCCAAGAAAAGCAAACACAAAGCTATTTGTTCACATTACTTCTCATGAACCATTCTATGAACTTTTACAAATCATAGCACTTCACATGGTAACAACATGGTTATGGTGTAATTGTGAATCCTGCATTTGTATCCTTCCCTGCTGTCTACTGGGCTGGAAATTTACAGTGGACACTTGAAAACAAACCTCTCCATATGATTTTTAGTAGCTGTATTGGACTACTTACGTTTGTTTTAGTTTGGTTGAAGCTAAGTTACTGGACTCAAGGAAGACTAGATCCCAGTGGATGGAGCCTTCTCTAAGTAGGTACATCTACTGTATAGTTAACAAAAAGAAACCTGTTTAACAGTCGTTATTTCAAGTGGTTGCCTAGCTTGTAATCACATACAATGAATAGAAGGACTGGAGTAATATATCACTGACTCTCATTCACCTTCTTCCGTGTCCAGTAATTTATCAAAATTTTGCAAAATTACATAAATTTAGCCATTGGCAATAAACATGGGTTAATAGTGGTGATACCAGTAATACCCAGTAAGAGTTAGTAACAATCATTGCACATTTCATTCCGATAAATTCGCCATTTCCCATGCCTTCTAGGAAGTCAATATTCCACATCCTTAACCGAGAACAGTGAGCATGGATTAATGGGGTGTTAGGAGCGACCACTAATCTATCAAGCAGGAGTGTCTATGTTAGTGACAGTGATAGCCGATCCACAGTTAAGCCCAGTTCCTACATCTCAGTCTCCTTAAATTCCTGAAGTCTTCGCATCACATGCCATGTCTTTTGCCATAAAGTTCATAATTAAATGCCTTTAACTGCACTCGGTAATACCTGGTTTCCAGTGCTGCAAATAGTTGATTAATGGTCAATAGATTTACGCAAGTGCTGGCTGAAGTTAGTCGATGTTAGAAGTTAAACCGGGATTTAGTATATAATAGTTGAAATAATTGTTATTAATAGTTGTTAATAGTTATGACTGACAGTCTATCTGCATATTAGTACTCCCGAATGATGGTGATCGGTTGCCATGACAGCTTTGGGTTCGTCAGACCCGAGGCTGCATGGTTTCAAGCCACATACTACAATAACGTATAATGCAGAATACAGTAGGAATGATCTGACCATCTATGGTTACTGTACCAGATGGTACTAGATGGTCTAAGAAATAGTGAAATAAAAGAAAAAAAAGTTTCAAAAATGTAAAAAATTTATAAATATCATTACATTATAACATTAGGTATCGCCGCATCCCAAAATGCCCGATCGGGAAACGAAACGGGAAAGGGCGCCCAAATATCTGAAATGCGACTGTTACATCTTTTTATATAAAATAAAAAATGTAATAAAAAGTGATCAAAATGTCGCACAGTCCTCAAAATGGTAGCAATGAAAATGTCTGCTGATTTTGCAAACACAGCTCCGTACACCACAGTATGAAAAAGTTTTTAGCGTCAGAAGAAAGCAAAAATGTGTTCTTCTTTTTCGTTCACATTCGTTTACTTTTTGAAAATGTCTTAAAACGCAATAAAACCTATATACATTTGGTATCGCTGCGATCGTACTGAACCAAAGAATAAAGTAGAGTTGTTATTTAGAATGCAGAGTGAAAGTCGTAAAAACTGAGCCCACAAGAACGTGCCGCACATGCATTTTTTTTCAACTTTTCCACATTTGGAATTTTTTTCCCACTGCCCAGTACACGGCATGGAATAATAAATAAAATGACAGGAAATTAAAATTTGTTTCACAAAAAATAAGCCCTCACACAGCTCTGTACACAGAAAAAAGCTAAAGTTATGAATTTTTGAAGGTGGGTAGTGAAAAATGAGTGACAAAACCCTACGTCCTTAAGGGGTTAAAGAGGTTGCCCCATGAAAGAAAATTCTCAAATTTCATTCCCCTAGTGCTTTTTACACAATAAAGATAATTTTTAACCCCTTACTTTACAATTTTACTCATTTTTTATTGCTGTTTTACCTCCTTTTACTCCCTAGGCTGGTCAGTGTAAAATTCTAGAGTGTCGGTGTGGATTCTCTGAGCAATCACTTTATGATCCCTCTAGTGCTGTAAGATGCTGGTGCTGACAATGTGGTTAGATTATCAGGGTTCACGTTTATATACACTTTCATTTAGCTTCTGAACATTCACTAGTATTTGCCACATAGAAAGAGAGATGAGATAGATAAGAGATGAAGATGAGATCCATAAGATGCATATAACACACAATAACATTCTCAGCTCTACTATCTCACCCATAACATACACTGTCAGCTCTGCTGTGCCTCCCTCCTCTGAATAAAGACCTTATTTGCCTGTAGCTTGAAGATTTGCTCTCCTCACCCTGCTATTTGCCGGCAGTAAGTCTGTGTGTATGTAAGCTTGTCTTGGGATGAAATGGGAGTGGCTGTTGGCAGAGTGGAGCACCCTGCAGCATCGTAACAGTGAATTAGAGAATGTTATTTTGTTATCATGAGTATATTTGTCTTGTCTTCGTAGGAATACCCCTTTTCAATATTCTGCAATTGAGCCTGGGGAGCTCCTGGCTCCATAGCTGTCAATGAAGCCTGGAGCATTTGCATGATTTTTAACTCCTTTTTCCCATAATAACAAGTGCTTAAGAAACTACAAGAAGAGTGGATCCTGCCAGAGGGGGCACACACCTGCATGTAAGTGTTCTTGGTTTACAATCCTTCAGCATGGTGGTGGATGCAGTGGCGTAACTAGGAATGAGTGGGCCCCATAGCAAATTTTTGGCTTGGAGTGGTATATAAATATAAATTTGGGTGGGTGTGTGCGTATATAAATATATATACGTGGGTATGTGTTTGTGTATATTGTGATACACTGAAGGGGTTAACTGTGGATGGGAGATATGTTTCCCCTGGGTTCTCTCCTCCCATGCTCCAGCAACAGGAGGAGAGGTCCCGCCAGCAGCAGGAAGAGTCCTGAGCCATGTTCCTGCTAATGATGTAAAGGTTTAGTGGCATTATGGCAGCGCCGCAAGCAACGACTACAGAGGGGTCCCATACTGGTTTGCAAGGGTACCCGGTTGTCCAGCGTTCCGCATGCGATGGAGTACAAAAGGCTTTAGAAAAAACTAAGCTGACAACGACGTGGAGGTGTATCTCACTGAGTTTGAGTGAGAAGCTGATGTGAGGATGTCCTGGCACTGTTCCTGGTGAATGGCAGAAGGCCTACTACGACCTGAGTGGAACGGAGGCCCGTGAGTACCCCCAGCAAAAGGTAGAGATTCTGTCTCGTCTTGGGGTCACCAGCCGGGTCCACCAGTGGGCATATTCAGAAAAACTACCCACAAGCTCCCAAATGCATGACCTGATCCATCTTGTCCAGAAGCTACAACCAGAGGACTGCAACTCAGCACAGATGGTCGAGAGAGTTGTTCTTGACAAGTACACCCGTTCTCTGCCCTCTCGGCTCCAGCGATGGGTTGGAGAGGCCGGTCCCACCAATGCTGAGGAACTTGTGTAGAGAGATATCAGGCTATGGAGGATCTTCTACTTACCACTACCGCACGAAGCAGTGCCAGTGACATGGTCACCAAACCATCTAGTAAGACTGCTACTGCAGAAAAGGCTCGGATACACAGACACCCAATGAGGCACGTGACAGAGGTCACAGCCATATCCAGTGCTGGTGATGCCGTGAAATGGGCCAAATCGCTGCCAACTGTCCCCTGTCAGAGGAGCCAATGGACTGCAACCAGACCCGACGAATGTGGCTGTTTGCCCGTCCGGTTCTGCAGCCGAGTCGGTCACGGATGCAGAATCCCAAGAGTTTATGGTCACAATCATTGGTCACACAATAGAAGCCTTGCTAGACCCAGGGAGCCTGGTCACCCTGGTGCGGGGAACTTTGGTTGATCCTGGACTATACAGTGGGCATAAAGTGGGGGTGTTACGTATACATGGGGACACTCGCAAGTATCCCACTGCAATGATCAACCTAAATATACCTTGTGGTACTATTACTCATGAAGTGGGAGTGGAGGGGACCATGTTTCATGAGGCTATTATCTGCAGAGACTTACCGGTGTTCTGGGACTTCTGGAGATGAAGACCCACCTCATGTGCTATTGCAGATAATTGACATCGTATATGTCCGGCCTTGGCCCACGAACCCTTTGAGACCAAAGTACCCACACCAGCAGTAGGGGTGACCCCAAGTGAATTTTCTCCCCTTGAGATCCTAACTGGTGAGGCCGAGGGTCAAGAGGAGGGGACCGATATGCCAGACCTTGAGATTTCCCGTGGAAATTTTGGGGCTGCACAGCTCCAGGACCCTACCTTGTTTAAAGCACGGTAGAATGTTAAAGTGATAAATGGTGTGCTCCAAATACCAGGGCCTGACAAAATATAACCCCCAAATGGTGATTGTAGGGCAACTGTTGTACAGGGTTGACCAGATACGGACGAGGAGATTGAGCAACGTATAGTACCCCAATCTCACCGTAGGCAGGTGCTAGATTTGGCACATTAACATGTGCTAGGAGGTCACTTAGGTGCTGAGAAGACCTGAGAATGGATCTTGTAGAGATTTTACTGGCCCGTGGTGTGGGAGGAGGTAAACCGGTATTGTAGCTATTGTAGCTGAGTGTCAACTAACTGCCCCGGTGTCCCACTTCAGGAGTCCCCTGGGCCCGTTACCAATCATAGAGGTGCCATTTAAACAGATTGCAATTGATTTGGTTGGCCCCATAGTAAAATCCACAAGGGGGCACCAGTGCATCCTGGTTATTCTGGACTACTCTACGCGGTATCCAGAGGCGATTCCATTAAGAAACACCTCCTCCAAAAACATTGCTAGGGAGCTGTTCCAGGTATTCTCCTGCAAAGGCCTCCCCAAAGAATTCTTGACTGACCAGGGGACCCCATTCATGTCTAGAGTAATGAAGGAGATGTGTAAATTACAGCAGGTTAAACAGCTCCGCACCTCTGTATATCATCCTCAGACAGACGGCCTGGTCTAGAGGTTCAACAAGACCTTGAAAGGGATGCTAAAGAGGGTGGTCAGCAAAGAAGGGAAGGACTGGGACTGCTGTTGCCCTATCTGATGTTTGCTATACGTGAGATTCCACAGTCTTCCACAGGTTTCTCACCCTTTGAGCTGTTATATGGCCGTTCCCCACGTGGGCTCCTGGACATAGCTAAGGAGACCTGGGAACAGGAAAAGACCCCCACTGTAGTGTGATCGAACACGTCTCCCTTATGCAGGACTGCATAGCGGCGGTGATGCCCCTTGCAAAGGAGCACATGACAAGGGCGCAAGAGGCCCAGTGTAGGGTCTACAATAGATCATCCAGACTCAGGACCTTTAACCCAGGTGACAGAGTGTTTGTTCTTGTGCCCACCGTTGAGAGTAAGTTCTTGCTGAAATGGCAAGGTCCATATGAGGTCATGGACAAAGTGGGGGAGGATAACTACAAGGTATATCAGCCAGGGAGGAGGAAACCCAAACAGATATACCACGTGATCCTCCTAAACCCACGAATGTGACACAGGAGGTAGGTGTACCTGATGCCAAGGTGCCTGAAGTACGGATCTCAGAGTCCCTCTCCAGGGCCCAGATTCAGGAAGCGAAGGAGTTTGTGCTTTGAAAAGTTGATGTGTGCTCCAAGTTACTGGGACATACTTCAGTCATCAAGCATGACATCATAGCCGAACCCCATATCCGGTTACACCTAAAACCCTACCGGGTCCCTGAAGCGTGCCGACAAGCAATATCCGAAAAAGTCAGGCAGATGTTAGACCTAGGGGTTATCGAGGTGTCTAAAAGTGACTGGTCGAGTCCTATTGTCTTCATTCCCAAGCCTGATGGTTCCCTGCGGTTTTGCAATGACTTTAGGAAGTTGAAACAGGTATCTAAATTTGATTCCTACCCCATGCCCAGAGTTGACGAGTTGAACGACTTGGACAGGCTAGGTTCTTCTACACCCTTCACCTGACGAAAGGGTATTGGCAGGTTCCCCTCACTGACAGGGCTAAAGAGAAGACAGCTTTTGTTACTCCTGATGGGCTATTTCAGTATGTAATACTCCCCTTTGGGCTACTTGTGGCTCCTGCCACATTCCAAAGCTTAATGGATCTTGTGCTAAAACCTCACCGTAGATATGCCTCCGTCTACCTAGATGACATTATAGTTTATAGTAATGAGTGGGAGAGTCATCTAGCCAAGGTACAAGCAGTGATAGACTCCCTCAGGGCAGCAGGGTTGACGGCAAACCCCCAAAAATGTGCATTTGGTCTGGAAGAGGCCCGTTACCTGGGGTACCGTATTGGGCGAGGTGTCATCAAACCCCAAGTAAATAAAGTGGAGGCGATACAGCAGGGGCCACGACCTGTGAGCTATTGTGGGCTATTATCGCAATTTATTCCAGATTTTGCGACAATAGCGGAACTCCTGACTGACCTAACCAAGGGTAACGGGTCGGTGATGGTAAAGTGGAGTGAAGAGGCTGAGGGTGCGACTTAAAACTGTTTTGTGCGAGGGTCCGGTACTGATCACCCCTAACTTCACCAAGACCTTTATTGTGCAGACTGATGCTTCTGACGTAGGCTTAGGGGCTGTCCTGTCCCAAGTAGTGGAGGGTGAAGAGCACTATACTATAGTATAATTGAGAAGGAGTGCTTAACGATCAAATTGGCCCTGGAATCCTTGAGATATTACTTGATAGGGCAACAGTTTACGCTAGCAACTGATCACTCTCCCCTCAACTGGATGAGTCAGGCTAAAGAGAGGAACGCCAGGGTCACAAGGTGGTTCTTAATGTTACAAGAGTTCAAGTTCACGGTAGAACACAGAGCAGGAAAGCTTCATGGGAATGCATATGCCTTATCTCGTACCTACTGTCTGATGGCCAAAAGTGTTTGCCCCCACAGGGTCAAACAGAGGGGGAGGGTATGTGAGACACTGAAGGGGTTAACTGTGGATGGGAGATATGTTTGCCCTGCATGCCAGCCTAGCTGTATACACACACCTAACCCTGAGAAGTGGAGATTGGCAGCAGCATACGGCTCCTCCAGGCTCCAAGCGCGCCGGGTTATGTCACTCACGTAACCAGAAGGTAGCCATAAGACTGGAGGTGGGCAGACATGGTAGAAATCGGTGGAGGGGGTGGGTGGAGGAGGGCGGGACATCACATTGCCATCTTTAAGACGGGGGCGTGGCTGTGATGCGGCGTTCGTATCGACGGCAGTGAACCCTGGGGGCGCGGTTTAGACATCAGTGGCTTTGACACCGGCAGCAGCTGTGTAACGGGAAGGGGGGTGGAGTAGGGTGCAGACCGGCGTGCGCAGCCCATGACATCGTAGAATGGGGCCTGGAACGGTGCGGGCCCCTGAAGCTGGAAGGCCCTGTAGCGTCCGCTACAGCGGTAGTTACACCACTGGGTGGATGTCCTTTAACTGAGGAAACCAGGCAACAAAATTTTACCAGAATTATAAGTCATTATCATTAAATTCCTCCGGTTGAACAACTCTTGAACAAACAACTATTAGTGAATTATCATTAGGCTGATTAGGCAGCCACACACTTTTATTTTATATTGGTCGCTACAGTTATTCTAACTGATCATTAAGGTAGGGTAACCTGTCCTCAGGTGATGATAGCCTGCCATTGGTCTTTTAAGTGAAATAATTGTTCCTTGTATTGTATTAAAATGAGCTTATTCTTTAACCATGGGGGAGGCCATGAGGTGCGATGCAACCTCTTTGAAAAAGTTTCAGTGCTCGGCATCTGCATCTCACCATTGATCAGTATGCCCTGTGCCCCCTATGAAACTGTGGAAGTAAGGGTGCACCAAACCTCCCACTCCTGCTCATAGTATATAAATAAAAATGTAGTTTTGTCTACATTCAAGTCACAGGTTTTATAAAGAAGGGCCTCCTTAAGATGTAGAGCACTTTACTAAGAAGGCCATATATTTAGGCTATACAGGCCCTGGAAACTGAGAGATTACCATCCCACTTCCCTGGAACTACTGGCAGGCACATAAAAAAGAATACATCCTGCAGCCCAAGAGAGAGGGCCAATCTTCCAAAGCCGATAGAGTATGTCTGTATCTGTAAGCATTTAAACATACTGCATAATTTTCTGCACTTTTTGCGCTAGATTTGCCGTTTTAGCAAAGCCCTTAGTAAATGTGCCCCTATATGTGTTTATATCCTGTGAGCCAGGGCAGAGACTTCACAGAAAGTAAATATACCTGCCACTTGGTCTGGTTTTTGCATTGTATTGTGCTGGATTGTATTTTATTGATTTTATAATATTCTATTAGTGTATATATGTGAAAATCCTGGTATCTAGATTGCATCAAGTAATATAAGATAATGAGGTGATGTATTTTAAGGTGTATATCAAGGTGCATCCACAGGTGTATTGTAAATAAGATTGCCCACATTTTTGCTGCTAGCACATGTGTGGATTCAGCATTTTGTTTGTAGTATATGATATTTGAGTCAATAAATGTACATTTTTATATGAATAGAGCGTGAGTAGTGCTCTTATTCAGTCCATGCAGGAAGCAAGCAGCATGCCAGACACATGTGAGTGACAAACCGTCAGTCTCTGAATCTCAACCGTCATGTTTTTCTGCCATGCTCATTGCTCCCTAAATGTCTCAAAAAAAGATTTTAATTTTATGATGAGTGCACAAGATTTTTTTCTCTCTTTCTTTAAGATATCGCCATACTATGACATCATTAATTAAGCCTTTTTGTAATGACTGCTGAAATTGCTATATTGAGGTGGAGTCCTCATTTTAAGTGTTGCTTAAAGAGAACCCACCAGGCTAAATAACCCCCTAATCTAAATATACTTTCATAAACTGCCATTAGAAAGCATTGCCTCTATCCCTTCATTGTCGCTCTATATGCCTGTACACTTAAGCAATGAGGTCCTAAAGCTGTATGCAAATGACCTGTGAAATGTCCAATGAGTCATTAGTATATTCAAGCTGTCTGGCTTATTCATGAGTAGGAGGTACAACCACACCCCCAGTGTCTGACTGACAGCCTGTATAATGGTGTGAGACTGTATAATGATGTGATTCCTGGTGCTGGCGCCCCCTGCAGTCTGTGTGTTTGTACAAGAGAGATACAACAGCTCCAGGCAGCCATGTTATAGCAGAACATGTCAGGTACTTGTGTAGCTCATGTCTGTGTCTCATACATGTGTATTAGGAGGATGCAGCATGTCAGCAGATGCAACACAGACACTAGCAGTTCTTTACTACACATTACACACAGACATGAGCGGGGGTGGGGGGGAGGTTGGAGGGGTAACAGGGGTGACATCACTGCCTCTGACCATGTGACCAGCCTCATTTACCCAATACAGAATAGATGATTTTATAATGATTAATGTATGAATTGACTAGAGAAAGGCTGGGATGGATCCTTGTGAGCTGATCCAACAGGTAGTGGTGACAGAAATAGAAACCTGATGACAGGTGTCCTTTAATGTCCTCATTCCATTAACCCAGATTTATAAAATGATAACAATTATCTGTACAATACACGTAGGTAAACTTTTTCTACATCAATATACATATCCTCCGCTAGAGGGCGTCAGAGATTAGCTGTAACTAAAATGTTCATGAAATTACATGCTTACTATTTAACCATGGTTATTAAAAGCAAAGATGCTGTTCTTCCAATAAAACATAAAAGTAACATATACTGTAATAAACATAATCTTCATTGCTTTACTCTCCTGTACTAACCTGTAGGACATAAAAAATGAACTGATCAGCACTTTTGGATAAAAAATGTGATCTTTTAAATGAATATATTCTGTGAATGTTAAAGTCCTTTTAATGACAAGGTACAAGCAGCAGGGAAATGCTTATAAGTTATAATGTAGGGCATACATTCACATATCCAAAGCCAACACTCATAAGTTATAATGGCATACAAAAAGGAAAAGAAAGACATGTGAAAAGCCAGCTAAATGTAAACAGCTTATCTTTATTAATTATCTATTATTAATTAATTTATTAACAACCCATAATAACAATAAAGAGTACAAAAAATTGTACACAAAAAATCTATTGATAGTAGTGGTAAAGTGGCACCACCAACAGGTTCCCATGACACTTTAGTGTAAGACTGACCTACGTAACAATTCACATCACAAACATGGTAACAAATACTACAGGGTATATAAAAATAATAAAGCAGCAGCAAAAAAATTAAGAACAGTCACCCCAGTAACCCAGTTCAGTGGGTGTTGTGGTTCAGGGAGCATCACCCTGAAAGTCGCCCCGAGGAAGTCAACTCATGAGGAAGTCGCCCATTAGTGACAGAACATAATAAAAAATTATCAAAATGTCGTACAGTTTCCAAAATGGTAGCAATAAAAACCCCAATACGGACCTGCTGTACATATATCAATGGCATGCCTGTCTGTCCCACTTAGCACACTATAGAGGACTCAGGCAGCGTGTTGCCACATGGGGGATTGTATAATGGGAGAGGTGCTGTTAATAGTTAGTGATGTTACTTGTACATAAACTGGTGGGCTTTACATAAACTAAGGGGACTGCATATAGATACTGGGTTTTGGGGGGCAGCATATGGACACTGAGCTTGAGCTTGTGTATAGACACCAGTATTGGGGGGCTGTATATAGACATGGGGGTGGGGGCTGTATATAGGTATGGGGATGTGGAGCTGTATATAGACATGAGATGGTGGGGAAAGGCTGTATATATGGGTTGGGAGGGCTGTATATAGACACTGGGGTTGGGAGAAGCTATATATAGACACAGGGGGTAGTGGGGGGAGGCTGTATATAGACACTGATGGTGGGGGGAATCTGTATATAGATGTCGCGGGGTGCATAACGAATAATGTGCTATATTAGTAGGAACATGTGTTTTACATTGTTTATTGTTAATACTAATGTTAAAAGACAAAATTCATGTTGTTATGCTGAAGACATCTGGTGGGGAGTTCAGCAGTGATAGTTGGGAGAAGTGATAATGAAGTCCTCTTCCTGATGGAGCAGATCATATCCAGTAGGGTACTGACTGGCCTACTAGTGAGGGAGACAGCATCAGCCTGTGTAGTTTTAGTTATTAGTAATGTTATCAGCCTTTTTCTGTGAATTTAGTTGGACAAATTAATCAGCGAATCGGGGATAGAGTGCTTTATATGTTTATCTGTCTATCTACCTATGTATCTTCTTTCTTTATTATATCTGTCTATCTAGAAAAAAATAGTAGCACAGCAGTCCACGTATCAGGTGAAATAAGCTGTGAACTTTATTGTAAGCTGTGACAGTAGCCTTTTTCACTGAATGCGATGATTCATAAAATAGTTTTATTTTGGGGCCTCACTTTTAGTTTTATCCAGGGTCCCTCTTTTTCTAAATACCAGCCCTGGCCATAGATAGCATGAAAACATTATCGGCATCAGAATATGACATAATGGTCAAATTTCCTGTTTGTACTAAAGTACTTTTAATTTTTGAAAATCTATTAAACCATAATAAATCTTATATACCGCATATACTCTAGTATAAGCCATCCCAAGTATAAGCTGAGGTACCTAATTTTAACACAAAAAAATGGAAAAAACGATTGACTTTAGTATAAGCCGAGGGTAGGAAATGCATTGGTCCCAACCTGCCCCCAGTATACAGCCAGCCAGTGTATGTCCCCCAGTATACAACCTGCAGCCGCTTCCCCCAGTATACAGCCTGCAGCCCTTACCCCCAGTATACAGCCCATGCCCCCAGTTTACAGCCTGCAGCTCCTACCCCCCAGTATACAGCCCCTGCCCCCATTATACAGCCTGCAGCCCCTGCCCCCAGTATACAGCCCCTGCCCCCTGTATACAGCCTGCAGCTCCTGCCCCCAGTATACAGCCTGCAGCCCCTGCCCCCAGTATACAGCCTGCAGTCCCCTGTCCCTAGTATACAGCCAGCAGACCCCTGTCCCTAGTATACAGCCTGCAGCCCCCTGTCCCTAGTATATAGCCAGCAACCCACTGTCCCTAGTATACAGCCTGCAGTCCCCTGTTCCTAGTATACAGCCTGCAGCCTTTTGACGGTTCTTATGTTACTGACAAAGTTGTAACTTGCAGTTGTTGTGTTCTAGACCTCCTAACTATAGAATGTATACTGCTAGTCTTCCCATATCGAGAAAAGAGACTTTATGGGCCTCTTAGGTCTCCTAGGCCTTGGTACAACCTTTTACTTTATGCCACTTGACACAGTTACCTACATTATTCCGAATTTCAGATGATCTTCATGTAAAAAATGGGATAGTTAGACTGTTACCTGTTGTCCTATCTTGTTCACGGTGGGCCCCTCCTAATCGATTATGTTGCAATTTCTTCACCATAATTATTGTGCCCCACTGTGTTGTTGTTTAGATTGTGAGCCCCATGGGGAAAGGGACCTATTTGTCATGCTTTGTGCGCTATATAAATAATAATTATTATTATTATTATTATTAATGAATCTTTGTGTCTCTAGATATAGGTGAGAAGTTGTTTGAAACCAAAATTTGTCTTTATCTTTTCACTGTAAATGATCTGTTCTTAATAAAAGAGCTGTGGTTCATGGAGAAAACGTCACTTTAGAAGAAGTGAGGCAGACAATGCTTTTTATGTAATGATCAAAGAAGCATAAGAGTCTATGATATTGCACCAGTTCTGTGGTCTTAGTGTGAACATTACATTACATTTAATAAAAACTATTGTTTTATTTATTTATTGTTTTATTTTCTGTATGATTGTTGCAAAAATCGACTTTGCATTCTGCCAGCAAAGCCTACCACAACCTAGTTTTCCTAGTGTCCTAGACTTGTGCCCAATTTCTCTTTGTAATCCAGGTTGATGTTAATAAAAGTTTCACAAATTTTTTTCTCAATGGCTGCAAAAAGTTACACATTTTTGCGCAAAAGAGAACTCCACTCTCCTGCCAGAATAGGAAAAAGACTCTGATGCAATATGTATCATCCTTTAAGATAATTCAAACAAGCCCCAAACCCTCCCCCCAAATAAAAATAAGACAGGCTAATTTCCAGACTAAAGGTAAATGAGCCATAGTGTTTTTTATGTAAAAAATGTTGGCTATAGTATTTTCTAAAGTGTTTGCTATACTCCAATTGCCAAACTCCTGTATCAAAATTTTATCTAAATCTAAAATCTAATCTTTCAATGCTATATCTGGTTGAAGGGAAGTTTACTTTGTTTAGAAAAAGAACAGTTTAAATACGGTAATATTTCCAGATAAAGGTGCAACAAAAAGACACAAGGCCCACCATGATTCCTCCTGAAACATGTTATAAGAAGTTATCATAAAATAATGTGAACTCAGAATGGCACCAATAAAACAACATTATGCCTTGCAAAACAAACCAAAGCGAAATGTTGTCCTTGAAATCTACAACCAGGAAGAAGGATTGTAGACCAAGCACACTTTCATGCAGGTTTGTGCCCCCTCTGTCAGGATTTACTCTTCTTCCATTACTGTATGCTCTCATTTTTGCAAAATATGGCTTTAAAAATTATGCCAATGAGCCCTAGGGGCTCTGGGCTCAGTTAACAACTACGGAGCCCCCTTGCATAATTTTTAAAGCCTAGTTTTGTAAAAACCAAAGGTTTTACCCGGATTAAGAGGAATTGCACTACCAATGAAGATTTCCGCAGAAATGCGAGAGAATTGACGGAACGTTTCAGGCATAGGGGGTACCCAAAGGGAGTTATCTCCAAGGCATATCTTAGAACTGCACGCAACAGTCGTGCTAACCTTCTGAAGCCACGTGAAAAATCTACAGAATTCAAGTTGGGTGTCATAACCACCTATAACAATCAATGGGGAGACATCAGGAAAGTTCTAGAGAACAACTGGAATATCCTGAGAGCTGAACAACGCTTAAATGCCTGGATCCCTGAAAGGCCGTCCCTAATTGCCAGGAAAGCAAAAAACCTGAAAGACAACTTAACCAGAAGTCATTTCCAACGGAACAAAAAGACTTTGGGTCGTGGTAATGGAATCAGGGGCTCCTATGCATGCGGTAGATGTACGGTTTGCCCCTTGATGTTACCGACCAAACAAGTGACCAATCCCACTAACCATCGATCATTTGACTTACATCACTATATTAACTGCAGGAGTAAAAATGTGGTATATGGTCTCATTTGCCCGTGTGAAAAATTCTATGTGGGTCAGACATCGCAAGAATTAAGGAAGAGGATACAGCAGCACCTCTCGAGTATCCGGAACGCTACTAAATATTTCAATCAAGGTAAGGTCCTTTCCACCGTTGCAACACACTTTAGACTTTACCATGGAGGTTTGACAAATGGCATTAGAGTAGTGGGGTTGGACCTAATATGCAGTAACATACGGGGTGGCGATGTGGTTCCGGAACTCCTGCGGAGGGAGGCGCGTTGGATTTTTAACCTTAATTGTATTGCACCTACAGGTATCAACGAAGATCTCCTTTTCTCAGGATTTTACAAACAAAGATAGGAGCTGCAGAATCCAATTTTTGGTGAGCATTACTCAATTATTTTTATAACCTTTTAATAACATTTGTATATTCTTACTCTGGCACAACATGCACTTTCCTGGGGTTGAATCCCCTTATAGTCTTGGACCCTTACGGTCCCCTACTGCACTATTTCAGGACACATTTAGCAATTTGGAATCCTTCCGGTTCCCGTATATACAATTTTGTCACTATTCCACATTTCCACACTTATTAACGGGTATCTTCCCCTTCCCCACCCCTTCCTTTTTGTCTTCCCCGGTCTCCCTCTGCCCCCCTCCCCTCCTCCCCCTCCTCACCTTCTTTTAGCTCATCTTTCCCCTTCTTTTCATACCACTTTTCTGTTCTGCTCACCACTTTATCTTTTCTCTATATCATCTTTTTGTCCGTGTATTTCTTGTATATCATAACATCACACACTAATTTTTGACCATGATTTTTACCACTAATTTATATATTTTTTTCAAGAATCACTAGCACGGACATATGGAATTGTCAGTTGTATTCATTATGACATCTTGAGTATACTCACCTCTGATCTGCAGACGACTGGAGCCCCCCATCACTTCCACCGGGATCTTCCCTCATAGGAACCCCATTCTTTCAGGGATGCACCTGAATGATAAAAGTACACTACGGCCTACAGAAGGGAATACAGATGAATAACTAACGACAACTAACAAGAAAAACGGAGAATGAAGAAGAATTTGAAAAGATATACTCCTCAACTACAACCGAACCATAGGATATGAGAACAACTTTCTTGGGACTTGGCCAAAAAGTTGACATTTTTTGATACTTAAAATTTTCTCAAGCCAATCATCTTTGGATATTGGTTATCTTGAAGAGCTCTTGAACGGACTTCTGGGTTTTTATGGTTTATTTGGATGGTACGATCATGCATTATTATTACTTGTCTTATATACTTATGATTTGCAAATGTTGACGTCGTTGAACCTTTTTTGACCCCAGGTAACATTTTTATTTCTAATTTTCCTCCCCAGGGTGGTAAGGTAAATGTATCATAGACCTCCAACAAATTGCAGTACCTTTGTTTTTCCTCACCTATTTAAATGATCACGGGCGCCAGCGCATAACTAAACAGGATTACAAGAATTAAGATTGCAGAGACTTGTACGCATGTGCTACCTCGCCGGCCCACAAGTCTCGCGCGACTTGTCACTCACTTGCACTATCTTGCCGGCTTACAGGTCTCACGCGACTTGTCACGCACTTGTACTATTTCGCCGGCCTACAAGTCTCACGCGACTTGATGCCGGTCACGTGATTATTCACGTGACCGCTTACTATTCTCGCGAGAGGCGTGCTAGACACATGCCACTTATGATAATGTGCGCTCCGCTGCCAACACCACACAGGTGCGGCATTTATCTAATTTTGTCACTATTCCACATTTCCACACTTATTAACGGGTATCTTCCCCTTCCCCACCCCTTCCTTTTTGTCTTCCCCGGTCTCCCTCTGCCCCCCTCCCCTCCTCCCCCTCCTCACCTTCTTTTAGCTCATCTTTCCCCTTCTTTTCATACCACTTTTCTGTTCTGCTCACCACTTTATCTTTTCTCTATATCATCTTTTTGTCCGTGTATTTCTTGTATATCATAACATCACACACTAATTTTTGACCATGATTTTTACCACTAATTTATATATTTTTTTCAAGAATCACTAGCACGGACATATGGAATTGTCAGTTGTATTCATTATGACATCTTGAGTATACTCACCTCTGATCTGCAGACGACTGGAGCCCCCCATCACTTCCACCGGGATCTTCCCTCATAGGAACCCCATTCTTTCAGGGATGCACCTGAATGATAAAAGTACACTACGGCCTACAGAAGGGAATACAGATGAATAACTAACGACAACTAACAAGAAAAACGGAGAATGAAGAAGAATTTGAAAAGATATACTCCTCAACTACAACCGAACCATAGGATATGAGAACAACTTTCTTGGGACTTGGCCAAAAAGTTGACATTTTTTGATACTTAAAATTTTCTCAAGCCAATCATCTTTGGATATTGGTTATCTTGAAGAGCTCTTGAACGGACTTCTGGGTTTTTATGGTTTATTTGGATGGTACGATCATGCATTATTATTACTTGTCTTATATACTTATGATTTGCAAATGTTGACGTCGTTGAACCTTTTTTGACCCCAGGTAACATTTTTATTTCTAATTTTCCTCCCCAGGGTGGTAAGGTAAATGTATCATAGACCTCCAACAAATTGCAGTACCTTTGTTTTTCCTCACCTATTTAAATGATCACGGGCGCCAGCGCATAACTAAACAGGATTACAAGAATTAAGATTGCAGAGACTTGTACGCATGTGCTACCTCGCCGGCCCACAAGTCTCGCGCGACTTGTCACTCACTTGCACTATCTCGCCGGCTTACAGGTCTCACGCGACTTGTCACGCACTTGTACTATTTCGCCGGCCTACAAGTCTCACGCGACTTGATGCCGGTCACGTGATTATTCACGTGACCGCTTACTATTCTCGCGAGAGGCGTGCTAGACACATGCCACTTATGATAATGTGCGCTCCGCTGCCAACACCACACAGGTGCGGCATTTATCTAATTTTGTCACTATTCCACATTTCCACACTTATTAACGGGTATCTTCCCCTTCCCCACCCCTTCCTTTTTGTCTTCCCCGGTCTCCCTCTGCCCCCCTCCCCTCCTCCCCCTCCTCACCTTCTTTTAGCTCATCTTTCCCCTTCTTTTCATACCACTTTTCTGTTCTGCTCACCACTTTATCTTTTCTCTATATCATCTTTTTGTCCGTGTATTTCTTGTATATCATAACATCACACACTAATTTTTGACCATGATTTTTACCACTAATTTATATATTTTTTTCAAGAATCACTAGCACGGACATATGGAATTGTCAGTTGTATTCATTATGACATCTTGAGTATACTCACCTCTGATCTGCAGACGACTGGAGCCCCCCATCACTTCCACCGGGATCTTCCCTCATAGGAACCCCATTCTTTCAGGGATGCACCTGAATGATAAAAGTACACTACGGCCTACAGAAGGGAATACAGATGAATAACTAACGACAACTAACAAGAAAAACGGAGAATGAAGAAGAATTTGAAAAGATATACTCCTCAACTACAACCGAACCATAGGATATGAGAACAACTTTCTTGGGACTTGGCCAAAAAGTTGACATTTTTTGATACTTAAAATTTTCTCAAGCCAATCATCTTTGGATATTGGTTATCTTGAAGAGCTCTTGAACGGACTTCTGGGTTTTTATGGTTTATTTGGATGGTACGATCATGCATTATTATTACTTGTCTTATATACTTATGATTTGCAAATGTTGACGTCGTTGAACCTTTTTTGACCCCAGGTAACATTTTTATTTCTAATTTTCCTCCCCAGGGTGGTAAGGTAAATGTATCATAGACCTCCAACAAATTGCAGTACCTTTGTTTTTCCTCACCTATTTAAATGATCACGGGCGCCAGCGCATAACTAAACAGGATTACAAGAATTAAGATTGCAGAGACTTGTACGCATGTGCTACCTCGCCGGCCCACAAGTCTCGCGCGACTTGTCACTCACTTGCACTATCTCGCCGGCTTACAGGTCTCACGCGACTTGTCACGCACTTGTACTATTTCGCCGGCCTACAAGTCTCACGCGACTTGATGCCGGTCACGTGATTATTCACGTGACCGCTTACTATTCTCGCGAGAGGCGTGCTAGACACATGCCACTTATGATAATGTGCGCTCCGCTGCCAACACCACACAGGTGCGGCATTTATCTAATTTTGTCACTATTCCACATTTCCACACTTATTAACGGGTATCTTCCCCTTCCCCACCCCTTCCTTTTTGTCTTCCCCGGTCTCCCTCTGCCCCCCTCCCCTCCTCCCCCTCCTCACCTTCTTTTAGCTCATCTTTCCCCTTCTTTTCATACCACTTTTCTGTTCTGCTCACCATTTTATCTTTTCTCTATATCATCTTTTTGTCCGTGTATTTCTTGTATATCATAACATCACACACTAATGTACGTTTTAGGTGTTTTTAATTGTTTGTTATGTGAGGTGTCAAGAATTAATAAAGATTTGTATATATTTTTTTGGCCTATACACACTTCTCTTGGCTTTTCTTGCATGTTCAGTAAAAACCAAAGGTATAAAAAGCTAAAAGAAAGCAGATCCTACCAGAGGATCTTTTTGTATGTGTGCTTGCTTTACAATCCTTGATCCTAGTGGTAGATGTCCTTTAAGGAAAGAGCATCTTTAGCACCTGCCTATGGCAAAGTTAAGTCACTTTTTAACACTGCTCCATTCTCTCAATGCAACACACTACTGATTAATTGTTGCAGTCAATATGAAGTATGGGGCCCACAATGGAGACAATGGGGCAGATTTACTTACCCGGTCCATTCGCGATCCAGCGGAGCGTTCTGTGTGGAGGATTCGGGTTCTGCTGGGATTTACTAAGGCAGTGCCTCCGACGTCCACCAGGTGGCGCTGCTGCGCTGAAGTTGCCCCAGAATGCACTGATCTTCACCAAGCCGGACCGAGTGAAGGTAGGTGCGAGTCCCGCGACACTTTTTTTTTTAAATGCGGCGGTTTTTCCGAATCCGTCGGGTTTTCGTTCGGCCACGCCCCCCGATTTCTGTCGCGTGCATGCCAGCACCGATGCGCCACAATCCGATCGCGTGCGCCAAAATCCCGGGGCTATTCAGGGGAAATAGGCACAAATCGGAAATATGCGGGTAACGCGTCGGGAAAACGCGAATCGAGCCCTTAGTAAATGACCCCCAATGTGCTATATGTAAACCTTAAGGTGTAGTTTGTATATGTGGGTTATACCTAGAGGGTGATTACAAAGGTTGGTGACCATACCAGGACGGTATGCTGTATAATGTTACAATTGCAGGTGTTTTACATTGTGCCCCAACTTTAGGGAGCACTATAGAAGGTTTTTTACAATGTAGTGCCCAGAATGGGGGAGGCGGGATTCTACGTCATGTTTGTATTTTTAGGTGGACTTTCTTTGTGGCATTATTACAGTATTTGAGGGAGAGTATTATGAGTAGCAGGAGGACAACAAAGAACATAAGAGGTGGTAAACCCCACAGTGAGGCTGTGGCTGGAAGAGGTAAAACGGCAATATGGAGCATCCATGGCATTTAAGTCTACGTATGTGCCTTAATGGAAGATTCTTTGTTCCCTGGCCAATAGATTTATCAGCGACATCTCCTAAGGCTGTCCCTGCAATCAAGGCTTAGGGAAGGCATCGCAAAGGGCTTTTCAAGACGTCCAGAGTACTTTGTAGGTCTTTTGGCACTTGTAACATAATGTTCTTTACATATTAAAGTATTTTCTTCTGAAATGAAAACACTATGGGTGTCATTCATCTTCGTTTTTTATGGGTTTTAGACTAGTTTGATTTATAAAAGGTAATATGTTTGACATATGAGTTTGATGATTTTTGCCATTTCTTTAAAAAAAGGTTCACAAAAGTTGCAGTCTTAAAGGACCTATACCATTCTATTGCTTACGTCTATTACGACTTTTATGTGCAAAAAATTGCGACATTTTCATATGTGCACATGTGGATTTAGAAGAAAATATACATACAACGCTGAAAAAAGAGGTTGTGGCAAACTTTTCTGTGTGGGTTAAAAAAGTTGCAAGCATTTATTACAAAAATACAAATATGCTAAGATAAATGACCCCTATGAATGGAAAAAAGAGCTTTGTTGTTATACTCCTGTAAGTTGGTAACCAAGCTTTGAGGTTTTCTTTTTACCATCTTTGTTGTTTAGGTTTGAGTCAAAATATCTACTAACAAATTGTGCTTTCCAGTCTGGAACTGTCCAAAATGAAGATTGAAATCACAGAAAAATAGAAACATTTAAAAGATAACTTTTATTAATTTCCTTGGTAAAAAGACATTGGGGCACATGTATCATAGTTTCAGCTAGGAAAATTGTCAAATTTTTAGCGACTTTTTTTTGCAACTTTTGTTGGCGCTCTTCAAGTTCACCTCGGTCTGCACCTTTTGCTGTGTGCCTCATATATCTTAACTTTCCAGTTTTTCTGTGCAACTTTTCTCCTTTTTTCCGTCATTTTAGGTGCAAATCTGCACCTGGTCCAGGGCAGGTGCAAAGGAAGTTTTTGTTTCGTGGACCTGATTTTAACATGTAAATTGGAATTATTTCACATGCTTTAAATGTTTAAAATTTTGTACAGTAACCTCTATTGTCAAAATTCTTAAATTTTTGCATTTTTTTATTGGTTACTTCTAATTGCGTTTTTAATGCATTTTGAAACTAAAAGTTTAGGAAAGGTGATTTGCCTTATTTCATTACTGTTAACATTTGTGTTTACAAAATGCAATGTAAACATGCAACAAATGTTAGAAGTAATGAAATAAGGCAAATCACCTCTCCACAGCTGTTATAATTAGTTTCAAAATGCATTAAAAATGAAACATGTTAAATCCCAAATTAACAGTAGTGTCCACTCCTGCATATAACCCCCTTACGTGGCTTATGTCCACATTTGCAACAAAAAGTCTCAAAAAGAAGCCAAAATTTGCGCCTGCCAGTATAGGAAAAACTGAACATGTATCACAAGTAGAAAGACAGGATCATACATAAGGTTCAAAAACTAGCCGCCAAAATTCTCTAAAATTCACCTCAGAGAGATCAAACTATGATACATGTGCCCCATAGTGTCTAAAATGATAGAAAAGGTGTATTAGTAATGTCCTGGTATGAACTTGGAGGCCTCCCAAACAGGACACTACCTACTCCAAAACAAACGTTACATATAATACTCGTATAGATATTGTGACCATAGTCAACGGATTCAGATAGACCCACTAGCTCTACGCGTTTCGCCGTTATAGTAAGATGTCTTCTCAGGGGTCTCACCGTAGGAAATAAGGACTAATTAATGTTCACAATAAATCATCAGAGTATAACAAAAGAATCTGATACCGTCCATTTCATGCAGATATCAAATTCATCTCATATTGCACATGCTCATATACTCAAGATAGAAATAGATAAAGAAGTGCAAGTGCCTGTTCATGAACATGATGTGATGTTGTATGTCTACACATGGATAGGTCCCAGATATTAGTACATGTATCCCTTAGGATTAAGAGTGCAGCAACCAAACAACTTGCAACTGTAAACTTTACACTCTATTGCACATGCCCGTACTATCAAACAGTGTCCAATTACTGAGTCACTGTAGGGTACAAGGTTAGACTATTGCACATGTCGCATTAGATAAAGTGTTGTGACAGCAACTTCATATATGTCCCAACATCCTGCCCGATATTTTATATTTATGTGCATATAAAAAATATCAATTAGCTACATTGCCGATGTCACTGGCAGGCGTACTTAGCTAAATGCATTAGAGGTCAGTCTATTAGTCAGTCTATTAGTACCCACACGCTCATTATGTCTTCAGGGCCTTTTATTATCTTCTAGTATGCCGTGGTTTAGCGGGAAAATTTTAAAAAGTTTAAAAAAAATGTAAAATAGCAGGAGGTGCTCTGGCTTACAACACTGGAGCACCTCAGGGCTCCACCATCTAATAAGTCATACACTCCCCTCCTGTTCGGGGCTCTCTGCAATTTGAATGGGCGGGGCCAGGGAGTGATGGGAAAGCATTAATTATTAGATGATGGAGTGTATCTGCATTGTATCAGTCACATGATAAAACATGTGGGTCCTGGTGCTGAATTGCTGCAGCTGTGTCTATTTGACACAGCACAGCAAAAACTGTGACAATTGTCACAGTAAGTGGGCAACTTTTTACCTCCAAATGGGGCCGAGATAAATGTAAAAGGTAAGGAAAAAAATAAACAGTCACTAATGTCACCATATATGACACCACGTCAAAAACCGACCTGTAATATATTCAAATTTGCAACATAAAATGGCAAAAGCTACTTTAATGTCTGTTTCAGGGTCATAAAAAATTGCTAAAATATTATAAAACATGAATTGTTACCATTTCTTTAGAGGAAATACAAAATCCAAATAATGCATGATAAACCAGGGGCACTTACTTACAGATACAGGCACTGTGACTGTGTTATATTCTTATATTTGTTATCTATGGTCTCTTTCCTTTTAAAATTAAGTTTTAGAACTATGCTAATGAACATAACAGTTAGAACAGAACAGTTCTGGGTTTTTTTACCATAGCCCCTCGGTGCAAGAAGCACTTCTCCCTCCCACTGTGTGCTGAAACTTTCTATGTAGCGCAGATATTACAGCAGACAGAGGGAGAGGGAAGTGCTGGGAGATTAGGGAGACAGTGTAACAGCCTGTAAAGTGGCAGCATGAAGGCCTCCAATGGCCTTACAGCTAATTAGCACTATTTTAGAAGCAAGAAGGCCATATATAACAAATATAAGAAGACTACCACAGTCACAGTGCCTAGATCTAAGAGTAAGCGTCCCTGGTTTATCATGCTTGATTTTGATACTAGATTTTCTTTCAGAGTAAAACATTTTGTTTAAAGGCTTTTGCCCATGAAATGAAGTTCTAAATTTTGAATCCCCAAATGATGTTTACAAAATAATGGTAATTTTCAACACCCTTATTTTAGTATTCTACTTAGTATTATTGCTGCTTAAAGGACGCCTGTCATCAGCTCTGTGTCACTTGTCCTGTCACTACTACCTGTTGGAGCAGCTCACAAGGATCCATCCCAACCTTTATCTAGTCAGTTCATACATTAATCACTGTAAAATCATATTTTCTGTATTATGTAAATGAGGCTGGTCACATGGTCAGAGGCATTGATGTCACCCCTGTTACCCCTCCCCTCTCTTCCCCCTGCTCATGTCTGTGTGTAATGTATAGTAAAGCATTGCTAGTGTATGTGCTGTATGTGCTGACATGCTGCATCCTCCTAATACACATGTAAGAGACACAGACAGGGCCGATTCTAGCATATTTGCTGCCTGAGGCGAATATTAAAATGCTGCCCCCCCCCCCCCCCCGCTCCCTGTTAAGTAAATGCTGAAAACTTTACTAACAAGTAACAACCCTACAGACAGCTTACTGACACTGTGTGACTGACTACAGGTTCTGAGAGTCATTGGTGGCATCTAGTACCTTATAGATGACAATCTCTTCCATCAGGAGGACTTTATTCCGGGTTCTCCAATCCACGACGTATCACTGCTGAATTCACGGCCGGATATCTTCAGCTCCGTGCAGCATCTCCACCCCACCCGGCGTCCCTAAAAATACCACAGTCCCTTACAGTATGAAGTATATACCCCTCACAACACAACTGACTGCACTCTCCATACATATAAAACATCCCTTCATTATATATATTCTACTGGAATTATAGCATACACAGCACCAATCAATATACAACACCCCCAATTTATTAATACAGACCCCTAACATTTAGTTTAAATTATGCAAAGTAATCTATGGTATCCTATAACTAATATATCCCACCCTGTTATTATGTTACATAATTTTACATACAGTGCTACCTTGACCAATGTGAATATATAGCACCCCCTAATATACAGCCCCCCAGCTTAGTAATATACTGTATCCCATATACAGCCCCCCCAGCCTAGTAATATACTGTACCCCATATACAGCCCCCTCCCAGCTTAGTAATATACTGTATCCTATACAGCTCCCCAGCTTAGTAATATACTGTATCTCATATACAGCCCCCTCCCAGCTTAGTAATAGACTGTACCCCATATACAGCCCCCTAGCTTAGTAATATACTGTATCCCATATACATCCTCCCAGCTTAGTAATATACTGTATCCCATATACAGCCCCCTCCCAGCTTAGTAATATACTGTATCCCATATACATCCCCCCAGCTTAGTAATATACTGTATCCCATATACAGCCCCCTCCCAGCTTAGTAATATACTTTACCCCATGTACAGCGCCCCAGCTTAGTAATATCCTGTATCCCATATACAGCCCCCAGCTTAGTGATATACTGTATCCCATATACAGCCCCCCAGCTTAGTAATATACTGTACCCCATATACAGCCCCGCAGCTTAGTAATATACTGTACCCCATATACAGCCCCAGCTTAGTAATATACTGTACCCCATATACATCCTCCCAGCTTAGTAATATTCTGTATCCCATATACAGCCCCCCAGCTTAGTAATATACTGTACCCCATATACAGCCCCGCAGCTTAGTAATATACTGTACCCCATATACATCCTCCCAGCTTAGTAATATACTGTATGCCATATACAGCCCTCCAGCTTAGTAATATACTGTACCCCATATACAGCCCCCCAGCTTAGTAATATACTGTATCCCATATACAGCCCCGCAGCTTAGTAATATACTGTACCCCATATACAGCCCCGCAGTTTAGTAATATACTGTACCCCATATACAGCCCCGCAGCTTAGTAATATACTGTACCCCATATACAGCCCCAGCTTAGTAATATACTGTACCCCATATACATCCTCCCAGCTTAGTAATATTCTGTATCCCATATACAGCCCCCCAGCTTAGTAATATACTGTACCCCATATACAGCCCCGCAGCTTAGTAATATACTGTACCCCATATACATCCTCCCAGCTTAGTAATATACTGTATGCCATATACAGCCCCCCAGCTTAGTAATATACTGTACCCCATATACAGCCCCCCAGCTTAGTAATATACTGTATCCCATATACAGCCCCGCAGCTTAGTAATATACTGTACCCCATATACAGCCCCGCAGTTTAGTAATATACTGTACCCCATATAAATCCTCCCTGCTTAGTAATATACTGTATCCCATATACAGCCCCCCAGCTTAGTAATATACTGTATCCCATATACAGCCCCGCAGCTTAGTAATATACTGTATCCCATATACAGCCCCCCAGCTTAGTAATTACTGTACCCCATATACAGCCCCCAGCTTAGTAATATACTGTACCCCATATACATCCCCCCAGCTTAGTAATATACTATATCATATATACAGCCCCCCAGCTTAGTAATATACTATATCATATATACAGCCCCCCAGCTTAGTAATATACTGTATCCCATATACAGTCCCCTCCCAGCTTAGTAATATACTCTATCCCATATATAGCCCCCCAGCTTAGTAAAAATACTGTATCCCATATACAGCCCCCCAGCTTAGTAATATACTGTATCCCATATACATCCCCCCAGCTTAGTAATATACTGTATCCCATATACATCCCCCCAGCTTAGTAATATACTGTATCCCATATACAGATCCCCCCCAGCTTAGTAATATACTGTATCCCATATACAGCCCCCCAGCTTAGTAATATACTGTATCCCATATACAGCCCCCCAGCTTAGTAATATACTGTTTCCCATATACATCCCCCCAGCTTAGTAATATACTGTATCCCATATACAGCCCCCCAGCTTAGTAATATACTGTATCCCATATACAGCCCCCCAGCTTAGTAATATACTGTACCCCATATACAGCCCCCTCCCAGCTTAGTAATATACTGTATCCCATATAAAGCCCCCCCAGCTTAGTAATATACTGTATCCCATATACAGCCCCCAACTTAGTAATATACTGTACCCCATATACAGCCCCCCCAGCTTAGTAATATACTGTATCCCATATACAGCCCCCCAGCTTAGTAATATACTGTACCCCATATACAGCCCCCTCCCAGCTTAGTAATATACTGTACCCCATATACAGCCCCCCAGCTTAGTAATATACTGTATCCCATATACAGCCCCCCAGCTTAGTAATATACTGTATCCCATATACAGCCCTAGCTTAGTAATATACTGTATCCCATATACAGCCCCCAGCTTAGTAATATACTTTATCCTACATACAGCCCCCCAGCTTAGTAATATACTGTACCCCATATACAGCCCCCAGCTTAGTAATATACTGAATCCCATATACAGCCCCCCAGCTGAAATCTGGACCCATATAAATATATAACCCCCCCAGGAAAAGAATAATCTGGCCTCATACAATATATACAGCCCGCCAGTATAAAATTATTCTGGCCCCATATAATATATAGAGAACCCAGTTTAAATGTATCTGGCCCCATATAATATACACAATACCCCCCCCCCCCCCGCCCCAGTTTAAATGAATCTGGCCCCATATAATATATACTGCATCCCCCCAGTATAAAACAATTCTGGCCCCACAAAATATATACAGTACCCCCCCCAGTATAAAACAATTCTGGCCCCATAAAATATATACAGTACCCCCCCCCCCAGTATAAAACAATTCTGGCCCCATAAAATATATACAGTACCCCCCCCCCCATCCCCAGTATAAAACAATTCTGGCCCCATAATACAATATATACAGTAAACCCCCCCGCCCAGTATAAAACAATTCTGGCCCCATAAAATATATACAGTACCCACCCCCCCCCCAACACACACACACAGTATACATCAATTATGGCCACATATAATGTATACAG
Organism: Engystomops pustulosus; assembly: GCF_040894005.1. Lineage (NCBI taxonomy): Eukaryota > Metazoa > Chordata > Amphibia > Anura > Leptodactylidae > Engystomops > Engystomops pustulosus. The sequence goes on from NC_092411.1 coordinate 111,677,056, forward strand.
TACTCCCCCCCCCTCCCACGATAACGACACCTCCCCACTCCCACACATAAAATAAATGACAGTACAGGAAAAATAATAAAATCATACTCACCTGCAGGCAGCTGCTCCCTCAGCGCGGCTCGGGTCTTCACGCGGCTCTCCTGTGAGCCGCGGCTCCGCACAGTGACACAGGCGGCGTGACGTCATGACACCTGTGTCACTGATTAGAACGGAGTGACGCAGCTGCCGAAAAGACGCTGCGTCGCTCTGCATACAAATCGCACCTGTGTCTTAAAGAGACAGGCGCGATTTATTTAGCTGGTGGGCGATTCGGGCGTGATGTACGCCCGAATCGCCCACTTTAGAGCGGCGAATTTCGCCGCCCTTTACAGGGACCCGCATTCTGCCGCCTGATTTTCATCTCGCCTCATGGCAGATGCGGACCTGGACACAGACATCAGCTACACAAGTACCTGACATGTTCTACTATAACATGTGTGACACACAGACATCAGCTACACAAGTACCTGACATGTTATGCTATAACATGGCTGCCTGGAGCTGTTGTATCTCTCCTATACACACACACAGGCTGTAGGGGGCACCAGCTCCAGGAAGCACACACATCATTATACAGCCTCACACCATTATACAGGCTGTCAGTCATGTACTGGGGGTGTGGCTGTACCTCCCACTCATTAATAAGCTGGACAGCTTAAATATGTTAATGACTCATTGGACATTTCACAGGTCATTTGCATACAGATTTAGGACCTCATTGCTTAAGTTTACAGGCATGTAGAGGGACAATGAAGGGATAGGGTCAATGCTCTCTAATGGCCGTTTATGAAAATATATTTAGTTTAGGGGGTTATTTTGCCTGAAGGGTTCTCTTTAACTCATATAACTCAGTAATGGTCAGTGTAAAATTCCAGAATGTGGGCACCATCTAAGCAGATACATTTTGATCCCTCTAGTGTCATGAGATGCTGTGTGCTGACAATGTGCTTTAATTATCAGGTTCAGGATTTATCTACAATTTTATTTAGCTTCTGAACATTCGAACATCATCTGACACATAGAAAAAGAGAGATGAGGCAGATCAGAGATGAAAGATGATGAGATCCGTGAGATGGATACAAAACACAATGACACTCTCAGCTCTGCTAACTCACCTATATAACACACGGGAGGACTGCTATATATGCCTCGCTCTTGGATAAAGACTTTATCTGTTTGTAGCCAGTCTGAGCTGCCTTGTAATGCAGGGTGGAGGAGGCTGAGAGCACTGCAGCCGTGCGGGTGAGATAAGCTATTCATAAGAAGAATCCGACTATATTCAGAGGACTTACGGTCGGATCAAGGGGCAACCAAAACTATAAACAACAGGACTGATAGAGAAAGGTTGGAATTATATCTGTGAAATGCTGTGTTTTTGTTAATAACAATGATTTAGAGAATCTTGTATTAATGGTAAAGTAAAAATCCAGATCCCAAAAAATAATAAAATATGATTCCTAAAACAAGAAACACAAAATCATGTCTCTAGACCAAAAATAAAAAAAGTTAGGGTCATTGAAAGACCACTTGAAGAAACAGTATACTGTGTCTAGTGCCAATTACTCTGGTCCTTAACCAGTTAATAGGTGCCACTCTGCTGAATTTTCTATCTAGCTTTATTTTAGTATGGTAAGGTGGTTTGCCTAAAATATAGATGATCAAACGTGGAGTAATTTCTTTTGAAGAAAAAAAAGCTTATATCTAAATATAAATTTAGACATTTTAACATTTTTATTACATGTGTAAACCAGTAATTATGAAAACATTGGAGGTCAAGGGGTTAAGGTAGGTGGTACAAGCGTCCCAACTCTCATGGCATACTGCAGGAATGCGCTAAATGACAGACCTCAACCGGGACAACATTCCCTACAACGTAAAACATGAAGAATAGGTAGGAGCGTGGATAAAAGACAAAACCATTGTCAATATACTAAGTCACAGCCAGGAAAATACATTAGGATAAAAGCACAAACCAGAAAATAATAAATACAAACAAAACAATGGCAACATAGAGTCATTAAATGCTGGCAATGCAGTACAAAATTAGAATGAATGGAAAAGTCCAAAAACAGAGAAAATGACAGGAAGTAAGGGTCTAGGTCCACACACAGAGAAGTTAACCAAATGACTGACAGTGAGTTTAGTCTAAAGGAGACATTATAGTGGGCTGAATGAGGAGCAATTGAAAACCACTAAAGGTTGGAACCCTTGCCTATCTCTCAGCCCAGCAGTGCAAACAGAAGGCTTAACACAATGCATCTATTACATCTAGAGTGTACAATCAAAAGAAAAATAAATTGCACCCTCTTGGAGATCCGAGGTTTTATGCAATTGTCCAAAATAAAATGAAAAACAACACACAGTATGTCCCATGCAGTCATTATCTATTTATTTAACACAAAGAAATCCAAAATCGAAAAGCCATGAATACCTTGTAGAACCACTGTTACGAGCAATGCCTTATAGTAATCTTTTTCTTTGTGTGTAGCATCCCTCATCACTCTGGTGCACATTGTTGCTTACGTTAATTTAAGTTTGCCTGCATTTGTTTATGCAATGCCCCCCTAGAGTTCTGAGACCCGTTTCCGTAGCGTTAAGGTTTGGACTGTAACTAGGCCATTGCAACACATTGAATATTTTCTTTTTCAGGCATTCTGTTGTAGATTTTCTGGTGTGCTGGATCATTGTCTTGTTACGTGACCCAGTTTTAGCCAAGCTTTAGCTATCATAAAGTATTAGTTTGGTATACACAAAAGTTTATGGTTCACTCAGTTGGGAGAGATCTATCAAGTTTTGCATGTCAGTTTTCTGGCATACAAGCCTTGAATCAATCACATTTGTTAGCACATGGCCAGGAATTGCAATTATTTTCCACCTTCCACCACTTTTATGCCAAGTGGGCATGGAGAGTCGTGTAGGGGGCCATGTCCTTGCACTAGCCATAGCTTGCGCCCATTTAGGCTTGTGGAAACCTTTCATTAGATTTAAGGGTGAAAACTTGATGAATAGGTTCCCTTTAATCAGAGCTGTTCATCTCAAACATAAGATGCTGACAGCAGGGAAAAAGAAATATGTTTGGAAGAAGTCAGCCAATACTAGTTGCCATATCAGCATGTCATTTTGAAACAATGTAGACGATTAAAGATGATATAACTATTTGGAACTGGGTTGTTACTGTGTCTTTTTGCTGCTTATACAGTGGTTGTACAATATGTATAACTAAACAATGTTCTGGCTTAACAATGAATGTTCTGTAATTTTACTGAGGAAATTGTTATTGACTTCCTGCTTTCTGGTATATTAATTTTTAGTTTCACTGAATAACAGTTTTCCTTAATTCAATGAACAGAAGGAAGAAGCAAAAATTGCAATTTTCCACAGAAATTACTGTGTTGTTTGCTAATTATGAGGAATCATTTATATTTGAGCAGATGTTTCTGTTTGCAGCATACATGCATATATATGACAAATGTTTACATATTCACTGCAAAAATATTCTAAAAATCTTATGCAGCTAAAATTACAATGTATCAGCAGGAGACAACATACTTAAGCGTTAACTTGAGCTCAAAGGGAAGATATAATACAATTAAATATTTCCATTCTTCTGAAATTTGTTATTTTTACTGTATAGCAAATAGTTTTAGGGGAAGGCACATTTTTAAAATAATTTTGTAGAGAATTTTCTTAATTATATTTTTAAATGAGAGAGGAGTATTTAAGTTCATTTAGACATAAACAACATGGAACTATTTCATAGGACATCTACCATCAGCTTAGTGATGCTAGATGTGTTCTAGTAAGAAGATCCTGAAGAAGATAATTTCTCAGGACTTCTTTTATTACAATAATAACAAATAATAATAATAATTCCTTTATTTATACACTCACCGGCCACTTTATTAGGTACACCATGCTAGTACCGGGTTGGACCCCCTTTTGCCTTCAGAACTGCCTCAATTCTTCGTGGCATAGATTCAACAAGGTGCTGGAAGCATTCCTCGAGATTTTGGTCCATATTGACATGATGGCATCACACAGTTGCCGCAGATTTGTCGGCTGCACATCCATGATGCGAATCTCCCGTTCCACCACATCCCAAAGATGCTCTATTGGATTGAGATCTGGTGACTGTGGAGGCCATTTGAGTACAGTGAACTCATTGTCATGTTCAATAAACCAGTCTGAGATGATTCCAGCTTTATGACATGGCGCATTATCCTGCTGAAAGTAGCCATCAGATGTTGGGTACAATGTGGTCATAAAGGGATGGACATGGTCAGCAACAATACTCAGGTAGGCTGTGGCGTTGGAACAATGCTCAATTGGTACCAAGGGGCCCAAAGAGTGCCAAGAAAATATTCCCCACGCCATGACACCACCACCACCAGCCTGAACCACTGATACAATGTAGGATGGATACATGCTTTCATGTTATTGACGCCAAATTCTGACCCTACCATCCGAATGTCGCAGCAGAAATCGAGACTCATCAGACCAGGCAATGTTTTTCCAATCTTCTACTGTCCAATTTCGATGAGCTTGTGCAAATTGTAGCCTCAGTTTCCTGTTCTTAGCTGAAAGGAGTGGCACCCAGTGTGGTCTTCTGCTGCTGTAGCCCATCTGCCTCAAAGTTCAACGTACTATGCGTTCAGAGATGCTCTTCTGCCTACCTTGGTTGTAACGGGTGGCGATTTGAGTCACTGTTGCCTTTCTATCAGCTCGAACCAGTCTGCCAATTCTCCTCTGGCATCAATCAACAAGGCATTTCCGCCCACAGAACTGCCGCTCACTGGATGTTTTTTCTTTTTCGGACCATTCTCTGTAAACCCTAGAGATGGTTGTGCGTGAAAATCCCAGTAGATCAGCAGTTTCTGAAATACTCAGACCAGCCCTTCTGGCACCAACAACCATGCCACGTTCAAAGGCACTCAAATCACCTTTCTTCCCCATACTGATGCTCGGTTTGAACTGCAGGAGATTGTCTTGACCATGTCTACATGCCTAAATGCACTGAGTTTCCGCCATGTGATTGGCTGATTAGAAATTAAGTGTTAACAAGCAGTTGGACAGGTGTACCTAATAAAGTGGCCGGTGAGTGTATATTCTAAGGTTTTCACCTTGTTAGAGGGACACTATTTTTCTGAAACTACCTCAGGTTGCTAAAGACACTAAATATGGAGTGGTTGGCCAGTAGAATATGGAAGCTGGGACCTTAATTGTTTAGGGTGGCAAGTTGCTAAATAAAGGATAAATGTAACCCAGGATGGTCAAATTTGACATCAATGCAAAGTTTTGGAAAGATAGCGTCCCCCTTACAAAGTTAAAACCTTAGAATTGTCACCTTGTAACTATTGTCTTTTAACCCCATATTTTATATATTTTATGTATTTAATGTACTGTATTTATAATGTATTTATCAATATTCTGAATGATCCAACTATTTTAATGACAGACCTTAATACACACATATGGCTATGCAGACCTTGCCTCTTTATGTTTTACCCAGGCACCATCCTAAGGGGGTGGATTCTTTAAACACTGTGTAGTGGATATATAACCTCCCTGCTTTGTGTGTCACATTATGAAGCTTTTCTATGTAACCTGATGAAGCTTTGTGAGGAGACAAAATGCATAGTTTTTTTTCTGAATAAACATTTGAAGTAGCACATTTATGATGAAGTCTTCCTGCAATCTACTTTTTCTTTACCTTAAGTAGCCATGTCTAAACATATTCATAATATTACCAGTAAAAAGTTATTTTAAGCATATAGTTTTTATTTTTATAGCATTTACAGAAAAATTAGGATGAGGAAAGATGACATCATAAGTAATAATGTAGCTTGAGGCGGGGGGGGGGGAGGGTGATATTATTCGCACAATTTCTAAGAAATTGCATGTAATCAGGAAGCTTAAAAGTGAACACTTACATTACAGAGATATACAGCATGGCCTCTACTACCATCTAGAAAATCAAGAAGTTGGAGGACCAATTACGTTCTTTTAGAATCTCAACTGAAACCATGATGAGTCTTCTGAAGTGGCAGACATTGAATAAGCTGAAATTAGGGCAGATGGATTAGTTCATGTATGAGGGATAATTTACTGCAGTGAACTCCCAAAAAGATCATTTGACAAGTCCCATGAGTGCTATGAAAGTCCATTTTTTATACAAAAAACGACATTTGATTTATTTGCTCCAGCTACATTCCCAAATGCAATCAGCAAGAGAGATATTAATAGCAAAGTTCAAGTTGATGGTGTTGCAACATAGTAAATAATATTAATGGCAGTTTTTGAGGAGGTGTTTATATAAAATGACATTGGTTGTTACAAATGACATTGGTTGATGCAACACCTACATTTATATTCTAAATTCAAGAATCGGGGCTATGATGCTTTTAACTTCTTCTGGGCACAATAGCTAAAATAATAAGATTACAAAAAGACATGTCAAGTCCATCTTATTCTTGAAAATGTGAGTCCCTCCGCGTCTCAGGCACAAAAAATTTCAAAAAGAACCCTAGATGATAGTACCTTAGGTGACAGATCATGAGACCTCCCAAGACGGGAGCCCAAATGGATTATCAAGTTGAATACTTTAGGAGTCCTCGGCCTGAAGCAAACAAATTACTTTTTCTGTGAAATTTGTTGTGTAACATAAATAAGGAAAGTACATTACTTGTTTTTAATCTTAAAGGGGTATTCTCGTCTCGGCATTCACATTCAGTTTCATTAATCTTCCATATATAAACATTTCTTCAATTGGATGTTATTAAAAAAAATGTTTCTGTGTGAAGATAATTTCCCATAAACATAGCCATGTTGTCCCTTAGAAACGAGATAGCTTCCTCGGTTACGACCACGTCACATTTAGGCTGCAGTGGCCAGACATGTACTATTGAGCCCTTCCTGACCACCTGGCTTCAGCGATCATCACTACAGGACGGCTGTGGGACATGTAGTAATTCTCAGATATTTCATATACAAAAACTTTTTGTTTATTTGTCCAATCCCTTCAGCAGAGGTGGCCGTATCCGAGGAAGCTATCTCGTTTCTAAGGGACCATATCACTACATTTATGGAAAATTATCTTCACACAGGAACATTTTTTTTAATAACATCTAATTGAAGAAATGTTTATATATGGCAGGTTAATCAAAGTGAATGTGAATGCCCAGACGAGAATACCCCTTTAATGATGTTGAATTTGTAATGTATGGTGTAGTTTCTAAATTGTTTGCTGTTACATGACAACACAGCTGGCCAGGCTATTATTAATCCATATTGGCATGTGAATGTCGTAGGCTTGAGAAAGCACCAGTGATAGCAAAATGGACCATCGTCTAGTCACTTGCAGCGTCCTGTATTTATTTACCTACACATTTAACCCCTTAACGCTGAAGCCACTTTTCACCTTCCTGACACGGCCCATTTTTTCAAATCTGCCCTGTGTCACTATAAGTGGTTATAACTTCGGAACGCTTTAACATATCCAAGTGATTTTAAAATTGTTTTCTCGTGACACATCGTACTTCAGGTTATTTGAAAAATTTTGGTGGCATGTTTTGCATTTATTTATGAGAAAATCAGATATTTGGTGAAAATTTGGAAAAATTTTTGATTTTTGAACTTCAAAATGTTCTACTTTTTCCATACATAGTCATAACCGCAAAAAAACGTAATAACTAACATTCACTAAATGTCTAATTTATGTGGACATGGTTTTTTATGCATACTTTTTGTAGGATGTTATGGGCCTTTGAACGTTAGGTGCGATTTTTCACATTTTCATAAAAAACGCGAAATCCTGCTATTGAGGGACCTGCTCAGGTTTCAAATCACTTTGAGAGACCTAAATAAAAGTAAACCCCATAAATTACCACTGATCCACTGATCACTTGTTCAAGCTCTTCTTCACATTACACAGTGTAATACAGATGTAATGCACTGTGTAATGTAAGACACTGAGCATGCTGAGCATGCTCAGTGTGTTACAGCCGGGTCCTGTCAGAAGGCAGGACCCGGCTACAGGAAGGAGGATCGCGCAGCCCCGGGCACCGGCAGTCCCGGGGCTGCGATCGGAGCAGTGGACCCCCCCGGTAAGCACCACGGGGGGGGTCCGATTCTTCTGGAATGCCCCTAGCATGCCACGGTCAGCGCGACCGCGGCGTGTCAGGGGTTAACACCCGCGATCGGAGAAATCTCCGATTGCGGGTGTTAGAGGCAGGTGTCGGCTATAATATATAGCTGACACCTGCAGCTTCTGGCGCCGGCTCCATTCAGGAGCCGGTGCCAGAAGCATGATGTAATAGTACTGCATTTTGCGGGAACGCACCTCCCGCGATGCAGTACTATTACGTCAAATGTCGGGAAGGGATTAAATAAAGCTCTGACTACATTGAGTCTGACTATATTGGTGAGTGTTGCTTTTTCTCTAGACATTGATACCGAATACTCCAAGCTATTATTGTCAGTGCCAATCTAGAGGAATACAAAGCAGTCATAACAGATTAAAGACAATTTTCCATCCATGGATCAGTTATCCATCTCAAGTGCAAGCAGTCTATTAGATATGGTGAGCAGGGGTGTTGCTAGGGTGGGAAAAGATCCAGGGCAGGGGCGCCAATGCATTTGTATCAGACTTTCAGTAATGCCCCTCTGGTAAATAACCCCCTCACATGTGGTTGTGACAATAACAACTTTATTGAGGGGCTATACAGCTACAGAAACAACAGAGAAATCCTGACTTACATCCAGTGACATGTCCACTTCACTACAGTATTAAAGGGGTATTCTCGTCTGGGTACTCACATTCAGTTTCACTAATCTTCCATATATAAACATTTCTTTAATTGGATGTTATTAAAAAAATGTTCCTGTGTGAAGATAATTTCTCATAAATATAGTCATGTTGTCCCTTAGAAACCAGATGGCTTCCTCAGATACGACCACGTCACACTCTGGCAGCGGTGGCCAGACTTGGGCTATAGAGTCCTGTCTGACCTCCTGGATTCAGGGTTCCTTACCACAGGACGGCTGTGGAACCTGCAGTAACTCCTGGACATTTCATATACCAAAACCTTGTGTTTCTTTGTGCAATCACTGCAGCAGAGATGGTCGTATCCGTGGAGTAAGTCTTGTTTCAAAGTCCATTTTTAGTCATGTGCATTCAGTCTGTTAAAAAACGCATGCGTTTTTGAAAACACTTCCTTTTTTATCCAGTTTTCACAATTATCTTAATTAAAAACGCACAAAAACAGGTTCAAAACGTCACATGTGCCACCACCCTTAGACCCGGCATCACCACGTCTCCTTTCTGTGGAGTTCACCGCACAGATATCTTATGTCCTTCATTGTCCCGAAATCTTGGTTCTCCGAAGTTGCGCTCGCATGTTGCAGTTACAAATGCATCGCAATCAGTTTTGAGGTGGTTTTAGGTGAAGTTTTGTTATTATAACAAGTGAAAGACATTTGTGGAACAGGTTTCCCCTTCAAACTCAAATTCACTCATTCAGTTAATGTCTTACACGTGATGCAGTTGTAACTGCAACGTGTGACTGCACCCTGACAGTGTTGTCCTGCTGCTGCCCCTAACACTCTCCCAAAATACTGTAAGACTGTGCTCACCCGTTTGCATTTCAACAAATAAAGACACCAGGCGCTCTTATCCATCACATGCATTTCACTGGAAACTCATGTGGGATCAAACCTAGGCCCTTCCTAATGCCACGTGTGAACACGCCCCAAGAAATGTCCCCCACAGCCCCCCAAGTAAATGTCCCCCACTCATCCCTCAATAATGCCTTCCACGCAGTCTTCCAGTAATGCCTTCCACGCAGTCTTCCAGTAATGCCTTCCACGCAGTCTTCCAGTAATGCCTTCCACGCAGTCTTCCAGTAATGCCTTCCACGCAGTCTTCCAGTAATGCCTTCCACGCAGTCTTCCAGTAATGCCTTCCACGCAGTCTTCCAGTAATGCCTTCCACGCAGTCTTCCAGTAAAGCCTTCCACACAGTCTTCCAGTAATGCCTTCCACGCAGTCTTCCAGTAATGCCTTCCACGCAGTCTTCCAGTAATGCCTTCCACGCAGTCTTCCAGTAATGCCTTCCACGCAGTCTTCCAGTAATGCCTTCCACGCAGTCTTCCAGTAATGCCTTCCACGTAGTCTTCCAGTAATGCCTTCCATGCAGTCTTCCAGTAATGCCTTCCATGCAGTCTTCCAGTAATATCCCTCTGTAATGTCCCCCACACTGTCCCCTGTAATGTCCCCACACATTCATCCAGTAATGTCCCCCATTAATGAGCCCCACACAGATACCCCCTGTAATGTGGCCCACACAGATCCCACTGTAATGTGCCCACATACAGATCTCCCTGTAATGTGCCCCACACAGATCTCCCTGTAATGTGCCCCACACAGATCTCCTTGTAATGTGCCCCACACAGATCCCCCTGTAATGTGCCCCACACAGATCTCCCTGTAATGTGCCCCACACAGATCTCCCTGTAATGTGCCCCACACAGATCCCCCTGTAATGTGCCCCATACACAGATCTCCCTGTAATGTGCCCCACACAGATCCCACTGTAATGTGCCCACATACAGATCTCCCTGTAATGTGCCCCACACAGATCTCCCTGTAATGTGCCCCACACAGATCTCCTTGTAATGTGCCCCACACAGATCCCCCTGTAATGTGCCCCACACAGATCTCCCTGTAATGTGCCCCACACATTCATCCAGTAATGTCCCCCATTAATGAGCCCCACACAGATACCCCCTGTAATGTGCCCCACACAGATCCCACTGTAATGTGCCCACATACAGATCTCCCTGTAATGTGCCCCACACAGATCTCCCTGTAATGTGCCCCACACAGATCTCCTTGTAATGTGCCCCACACAGATCCCCCTGTAATGTGCCCACACAGATCTCCCTGTAATGTGCCCCACACAGATCTCCCTGTAATGTGCCCCACACAGATCCCCCTGTAATGTGCCCCATACACAGATCTCCCTGTAATGTGCCCCACACAGATCCCACTGTAATGTGCCCACATACAGATCTCCCTGTAATGTGCCCCACACAGATCTCCCTGTAATGTGCCCCACACAGATCTCCTTGTAATGTGCCCCACACAGATCTCCCTGTAATGTGCCCCACACAGATCCCCCTGTAATGTGCCCCATACACAGATCTCCCTGTAATGTGCCCCATACATATCCCCCTGTTATATGCACATCGATCTCCCTATGTTCTCCCTCTCACCTGACTCATGCAGCTCCGTGCACTGCTTCCCCCTGCAGGTCATGTGATCGTGACATCATCACAGGTCCTGCAGGGAAAGCAATGTAGGCTGTGTACTGTGCCTGTCTCATCACGATCTATGTCCTGAGGACTTGGATCGTGATAAGAGAGAGGACTGATTTCCTGCTGACCCAGGGAGATCCGGGGCACCGGGCAAAAGATCCGGGGCACGAGCCCCGGATCTTTTGACCTAGCGACGCCCCTGATGGTGAGTAATCTATTAAACAGGTTCTCAAATTTTAAAGACAGTTGTCAAATTTTAATCCTCTAGTGATGTTTAGACAATACACTAGCTGAGCAGACACTTCATGATTCCTCTGTGGTATGACATACTGGGGCACATTTACTTACCTGGTCCGAAGGAGATCCAGAAAGTGCCCGACAACAATGCACTGTGTTGCGAATCGATAAGATCGTGCAACGATTTTCTGAATGTGTTTCCTTTCCCCGTTTAGGTCCACCGGAGTTCACCATCTTTCTCCCGATGTTTGTAGGTGCATGTCTTGCAACACAATTTTTAAGTTAAATCCCAAGGTTTGTCCAAATCCATTGGATCCTCCGAAGGCCGGCCCCCCAATTTGTGAATGAACAAGTGTGCCAAAATTCGATCGCATGCAGCACAATTGCCTACTAAATACCTGTCCCAGCGGCGCGATCCCCAAAAATGTTGGAAATGTGGCCGCGGGACCCTGTGTGATGACAATGGGTTTAGATTATCAGTGTACAGGGGTTAGATACACTTTAATTCTGAGGATTCTAGTAATATAGAAAAAGATAGATGAGACAATATAGAAATCTAGTTAAGATTCTTCTAAAAGATAACACATAACAGAGTCATGAGATGAATATAAAACACAATGACACACTAATCTCTGCTACCTCACCTATTGAATAAAACACACAGTCAGCACTGCAAAGCTCCCCTACCCTGAGATCAAGATCTTATCTTGTAGAGTTCCTCTGCATGTTGGACAGGAGGTGTCTACGACTGTAGTGCTTTCTGCCTTCTGCCCCTCCCCCTGCATTACAAGAAAAGCTATTCATCTGCCCGACCATAGTCAGGAGTTTATGCTCATATCTAGGGACAACCAAAATATAAACACCAGGGTTGAGACAGAAAATTATGTCTGTGAAAGGCTATATTTTTGTTAGTAACATTGCATAAGAAAATGTGTAATTTTGTTAACCTTACTATATTTAAGAGAGGCACGTGCCCTCTTTAAATCTAGGTGGGCTTATCTCAGATTGTCAGCATGCCAAAAACTTAAATTATTCTTCTATGTAAATTTATTTGTTAGGTTGGAAGGCCCTACCTTCCACTCTGCCCACACATGTAAATAGTGATGAGCGCGTTGAATACATTGTGGTTTTCGCTTATGTTGTGCAAATGTATAAAATAGATAGAATCTCACTTCAAATGTATTTTACATTTCAGTGAATTTGGGTATTACTTAGTTTAGGTTTACTGGGCTTTTCACTTGGAAAAGTACTATAATTAAGTTTTACAGTGTAAATTTTACAGTTGGCTGCTGGTAATGGACAGGCATGGTGATTAAAATGCTGCATACATAGCAATACCTCAATTAGTGCTTGTAAAGAAAACTAATTTTGGTTGAAGCCTTTTTAGAAACCTTCATACATGTTGGTTTATTTGCTTTTATAACAGCTACAAAATGACTGAACCACCCAGTGTGACGATAACTTTGTCTTTACTCCAAGTGATAATAATGTTTTCTCAATTTTATTACAGTCTCTTGAGAATGTGACTGATTTGCATATTCTCTAACACTTAATTAACGATGTCACCTTCCCAGTGCCTTGAAAACAGTTTGCATTTTTTTTCCTCGGCAGGACTCCAGCAATTACCTCCTACATTTTCTGCTGCCGTTCTTTTTTATTACTTTAATGACAAATAATTGGACAGATTCTAAGTAATGAGGGTGAGAGCCAAAGGACTGCGGCATAGGAGACAGCTCGGCGGCTTGTTACAAGACACTTTTAGTGGTCCCTAAATCAGACAGACAAGCAGAGTAATGATCGTCTTGCTATAATGAGGCACAATTAAGAACTGCTGCAGCAAATGACAGTGCAAACTGCAGTTCACTGAACAATAACCTTTGCTACTTTTTTCCTACCCAAGATCGAAGCGTACTCTGCTCCTGCTATAAAAATGATTATCATATCATTTCTAACCTCAAAATAGTGCCCTGGTTATTTCATTTAGTATAATCATCACATTCCTATTACTTGCAATTAAATGCAGCCACTGTGTTAAATAGTCATATTAAGAGGCACAGATTAAATATGATTTCCATTCCCTGTCCCTGCATACGGAATCATAAACAAGCATGACCTTCTTATAGATGTAATATGTATAGATACAGTTGCCAGAGCACTATGAATCTGCTAATGAATTTAACTCATTTAAAGTGTGAAAACTAATTTAGCAATTCACATGTGGAGCGTTCTGAAGGAAAAATGTTCGGCACAACACTTCTGTCTTAATTAGATTTTTCCAGTAACGTGTTATGTCTTCTTAGGATGGCGCAGTTCTTATTTCAAACTGTAAATATAAGATTCTGTAAAAAGTTATACATAGTCTTACTTAGAACTAGTGGTTAATGTAGACTGACATACGGGGATGTTTCAAGCATAAGAAATTAAATACTGTCCACTGATGGTGGATGTTTGAGTAGATAGGAATTGGGGATGTTGGATCTCAGCATTTCCTATCCACTGTTTGGTCTAGAGCAGCGTTTATGTACATTCTTATTTTTCTTGTGGCTGGACATGTCCAAAAGCAGTGGTGTAACTACTGCTGTAGCTGCTGCTATGGGGCCCATGAGGTTCAGGGGCCCGTGGATACACGGTCCCTGCAGGGCTTTGCCATGACCCGTGGTAAGTGGTCTGAGGATGCACTGCGGGGTGCCCCCGGGCCCCTCCCGGCTATCGCCCACCTCTTTCCTGGATCGACCACCCGACACCTCCCTGACCTGCCCGCCAGCCACCTCCATGACCTGCCCGCTCATCCCCCTGTAGGGCGGCACAGTCGACGCCCGCTCACACCTCCCTGCTCGACCCCCACCCCCCGCTTGCGCCCCCCCCCCAGAACCCTCACCTGCACACCCGCATGATGCCGAAGCCAGGTGGTCACCCATACAGCATGCAAACATCCTAAAAGGTAAGTATATACATATGCATATACTGTGTATATCTGTATATACTGTGTATATATGTATATACTGTGTATATGTGTATATACTGTGTATATATGTATATACTCTGTATATGTGTATATACTATGTATATATGTATATACTGTGTATATACCATGTACATGTGTATATATGCATAGATGCAAATACTGTATTTATACAAGCATATATTTATATAAGCATATATATGTGCACATTTAAATATATTTACACACATATATATATATGATGTATGTGTTGTTTTTAGAGATGAGCGAACACTAAAATGCTCGGGTACTCGTTATTCGAGACGAACTTTTCCCGATGCTCGAGTGCTCGTCTCGAATAACGAACCCCATTGAAGTCAATGGGAGACTCGAGCATTTTTCAAGGGGACCAAGGCTCTGCACAGGGAAGCTTGGCCAAACACCTGGGAACCTCAGAAAAGGATGGAAACACCACGGAAATGGACAGGAAACAGCAGGGGCAGCATGCATGGATGCCTCTGAGGCTGCTTAATCGCACCATTATGCCGAAATTATGGGCAACAGCATGGCCATGACAGAGTGACAGAATGAAGCTAGATAGCATGTAAAACATCCAATAATTGACCCTGACACTATAGGGGACGGCATGCAGAGGCAGAGGCAGCGGCAGCAGGCTAGAGAGTGGCATGGCGACATACCCTAATTGGACTCAGGCTTCAAACCAATGGGTGTCAGAGAGGAACCAAAGGAGGTGAGCAAGAAGCGCTCAAATAATATCGGTACATGATAAAAGTTTGCCAGTATATTTTGTGGATTACACAGCAGGGTGGCGACAAAGTTAACATGGAAGCCATGAAAACAACCCAAAATTCTGCCTGACACAGCTCGTTTGATAAGGGGACCATGTATGCTTACAGTTCATGCCAGTCGCTGCACTGGCTGCCAGTCTCCTTTCGAATACAGTTTAAAATAATAATAACCCTCATCCATAAAGCTCTGTATAATGCTGCACCCCCCTACCTCTCCTCTCTTATCTCAGTCTATCGCCCAACCCGTGCTCTTAGATCCGCCAGTGATCTTAGATTAACCTCTACCCTAGTGCGGACCTCCCACTCGCGTCTCCAAGACTTCTCTAGAGCTGCACCAATTCTATGGAATGCTCTGCCCTGGACTATCAGACTAATACCTAACCTCCAAAGTTTCAAACGTGCTCTTAAAACCCATTTCTTTAGGCAAGCCTATAACACTCATTAACTGCATGAAGTTTTAACTCTTCTACTAACCCGTCCTGTGTCGTCCTCCCATCTGTTATCCAGCAACCAACAGGCACCAGACTTCTCTGCAGTCCCATTCACCCTGGACCTGGTATATAAGATGACGGCTGAGTGGTTCAAGCGACAGCAATTCCATTTATTATATTTTTTTCTATTCCCTAAGAAGAATGGCTTGACCATTAAATATTCTTTTACCTCGTGTTACCCCATCATCTTCATAAACCGTAAGCTCTGGCGAGCAGGGACCTCACTCCTGTTGTTCCATACAAATGTTGTGCTCTGTTACATTACATTTGTATTTGTTTCCTATGATTTGTAAAGCGCTACAGAATATGATGACGCTATATAAATAAAGATTATTATTATTATTATTATGGAGGCAGTGAACTAGTAGTAGATTAAAGGTGCTGCAACTATGTTAGTTGGATCTTGGGATGGAGCTGGCGCTCTGCAGCCAGGCGAGCTTTTGCCAATCCAAGCCCCTGTCTCTAGGCTACTCCCCAAACAGCACTTCTAAGAACCTTTTGTATAAGATCAAGTGTAGTAGCGTTCTTATAAGTTTAGGATATGGCGGGTGAGGGGAATGTAAACAGATGCGCAAGAAGCGCTGAAATAATATCCCTAAATGGTAAAGTATATTTTGTGGATTACACAGCAGGGTGGCGACAAAGTTAACAACTTTGATGTGGAATGCCCTGTAATAGCTCTTGGGCGGTGTGCCTTTTATCGCCTAGGCTCAGCAGTTTCAGCACCGCCTGCTGTCGCTTAGCGACGGCACTGCTGCTGTGCCTAGAGCTACCGACTGATGGCGCCATGCCCACGGATGGTAATTCGGAGGAGGAGGAGGTGGAGGAGGGGTGGGAGGAGGTATAGTAGGCCTTTGAGACCTGGACCGAGGTAGGCCCCGCAATTCTCTGCGTCGGCAGTATATGACCAGCCCCAGGGTCAGACTCGGTCCCAGCCTGCACCAAGTTAAGTGTAGTAGCGTTCTTATAAGTTTGGGATATGGCGGGTGAGGGGAATGTAAACAGATGCGCAAGAAGCGCATGATGCGCATGGAGCTGGCGCTCCGCTGCCAGGCGAGCTTTCGCCAATTCAAGCCCCTGTCTCTAGGCTACTCCCCAAACAGCACTTCTAAGAACCTTTTGTATAAGATCAAGTGTAGTAGCGTTCTTATAAGTTTAGGATATGCCGGGTGAGGGGAATGTAAACAGATGCGCAAGAAGCGCTGAAATAATATCCCTAAATGGTAAAAGTTTGCCAGTATATTTTGTGGATAACACAGCAGGGTGGCGACAAAGTTAACAACTTTGATGTGGAATCCATGAAAACAACCCAAATTTCTGCCTGACACACCTCGTTTGATAAAGGGACGATGTATGGAGGCAGCTATATGGACGACTTTTGGAGGTAGCAATGGAGACAACGTGTGGAGGCTGCTATGGAGACAATTTAATTTGGATAGTGCCTGTATGTGGCAGTCCCAAACATTTTTCAAACCAGAGGAGCAGGTAGGTGGCCCTCCAGTAAAATGGAATAGATTGAGTGCCTGTATGTGGCAGTCCCAAAAATGTTTCAAACCAGAGGAGCAGGTAGGTGGCCCTGCAGTAAAATGGAATAGATTGAGTGCCTGTATGTGGCAGTCCCAAAAATTTTTCAAACCAGAGGAGCAGGTAGGTGGCCCTCCAGTAAAATGGAATAGATTGAGTGCCTGTATGTGGCAGTCCCAAAAATGTTTCAAACCAGAGGAGCAGGTAGGTGGCCCTGCAGTAAAATGGAATAGATTGAGTGCCTGTATGTGGCAGTCCCAAAAATGTTTCAAACCAGAGGAGCAGGTAGGTGGCCCTGCAGTAAAATGGAATAGATTGAGTGCCTGTATGTGGCAGTCCCAAAAATTTTTCAAACCAGAGGAGCAGGTAGGTGGCCCTCCAGTAAAATGGAATAGATTGAGTGCCTGTATGTGGCAGTCCCAAAAATGTTTCAAACCAGAGGAGCAGGTAGGTGGCCCTGCAGTAAAATGGAATAGATTGAGTGCCTGTATGTGGCAGTCCCAAAAATGTTTCAAACCAGAGGAGCAGGTAGGTGGCCCTGCAGTAAAATGGAATAGATTGAGTGCCTGTATGTGGCAGTCCCAAAAATTTTTCAAACCAGAGGAGCAGGTAGGTGGCCCTCCAGTAAAATGGAATAGATTGAGTGCCTGTATGTGGCAGTCCCAAAAATGTTTCAAACCAGAGGAGCAGGTAGGTGGCCCTGCAGTAAAATGGAATAGATTGAGTGCCTGTATGTGGCACTCACAAAAATTGTTTCAAACAGAGGACCGGGTAGGTGGCCCTCCAGAAAAATTAAATGCATGAAGTACTATAGCAAGAGCCAGTGGGCCCTGTCAAAAAATAGCCATTTTCCTCTGCTTTACTGTACAAAGAGGAGGAGAAGGAGGAAAATGAGGAGGAGGAGGAGTGGATCAATTATTCAGGTTGAGCTTCCTTCACCTGGTGGAGATTGGAAATTCTGAGAAATCCAGCCTTTATTCATTTTAATAAACGTCAGCCTGTCAGCGCTGTCAGTCGACAGGCGTGTACACTTATCGGTGATGATGCCACCAGCTGCACTGAAAACCCGCTCGGACAAGACGCTAGCGGCAGGGCAGGCAAGAACCTCCAAGGCGTACAGCGCCAGTTCGTGCCACATGTCCAGCTTTGAAACCCAGTAGTTGTAGGGAGCTGTGTGATCATTTAGGACGATGGTATGGTCAGCTACGTACTCCCTCACCATCTTTCTGTAAAGATCAGCCCTACTCTGCCGAGACTGGGGACAGGTGACAGTGTCTTGCTGGGGTGACATAAAGCTGGCAAAAGCCTTGTAAAGCGTACCCTTGCCAGTGCTGGACAAGCTGCCTGCTCGCCTACTCTCCCTCGCTACTTGTCCCGCAGAACTACGCACTCTGCCGCTAGCGCTGTCAGAAGGGAAATACTGTTTCAGCTTGTGCACCAGGGCCTGCTGGTATTCATGCATTCTCACACTCCTTTCCTCTGCAGGGATGAGAGTGGAAAGATTTTGCTTGTACCGTGGGTCCAGGAGAGTGAACACCCAGTAATCGGTGCTGGAATAAATTCTTTGAACGCGAGGGTCACGGGATAGGCAGCCTAGCATGAAATCTGCCATATGCGCCAGAGTACCAACGCGTAAGAATTCACTCCCCTCACTGGCCTGACTGTCCATTTCCTCCTCCTCCAACTCCTCCAACTCCTCTTCTTCTGCCCATACACGCTGAACAGTAAAGGACTCAACAATGGTCCCCTCTTGTGTCTCACCAACATTCTCCTCCTCTTCCTCCTCATCCTCCTCCACCTCCACCTCCTCCGATATGCGCTGAGAAACAGACCTGAGGGTGCTTTGGCTATCAACAAGGGAATATTCTTCCCCTGTCTCTTGTGACGAGCGCAAAGCTTCCGACTTCATGCTGACCAGAGAGTTTTTCAACAGGCCAAGCAGCGGGATGGTGAGGCTGATGATGGCGGCATCGCCACTGACCATCTGTGTTGACTCCTCAAAGTTACTCAGCACCTGACAGATATCAGACATCCACGTCCACTCCTCATTGTAGACTTGAGGAAGCTGACTGACCTGACTACCAGTTCTGGTGGAAGTTGACATCTGGCAGTCTACAATCGCTCTGCGCTGCTGGTAAACTCTGGATAACATGGTCAGTGTTGAATTCCACCTCGTGGGCACGTCGCACAACAGTCGGTGAGCGGGCAGTTGGAGGCGGCGCTGCGCTGCCCTGAGAGTGGCAGCATCTGGGCTGGACTTCCTGAAATGCGCACAGATGCGGCGCACCTTCGTGAGCAAATCAGACAGATTGGGGTATGTCTTGAGGAAACGCTGAACTATCAGATTTAACACATGGGCCAGGCATGGCACATGTGTCAGTCTGCCGAGTTGCAGAGCCGCCACCAGGTTACGGCCGTTGTCACACACAACCATTCCCGGCTTGAGGTTCAGCGGTGCCAGCCACAGATCAGTCTGCGCCGTGATGCCCTGTAATAGCTCTTGGGCGGTGTGCCTTTTGTCGCCTAGGCTCAGCAGTTTGAGCACCGCCTGCTGTCGCTTAGCGACGGCACTGCTGCTGTGCCTAGAGCTACCGACTGATGGCGCCGTGCCCACGGATGGTAGTTCGGAGGAGGAGGTGGAGGAGGGGTGGGAGGAGGAGGAGGCATAGTAGGCCTGAAACACCTGGACCGAGGTAGGCCCCGCAATCCTCGGCGTCGGCAGTATATGAGCAGCCCCAGTGTCAGACTCGGTCCCAGCCTCCACCAAGTTAACCCAATGTGCCGTCAGCGATATATAGTGGCCCTGCCCGGCAGCACTCGTCCACGTGTCCGTGGTCAGGTGGACCTTGTCAGAAACGGCGTTGGTCAGGGCACGGATGATGTTGTCTGACACGTGCTGGTGCAGGGCTGGGACGGCACATCGGGAAAAGTAGTGGCGGCTGGGGACCGAATACCGAGGGGCGGCCGCCGCCATGAGGTTGCGAAAGGCCTCGGTCTCTACTAGCCTATAGGGCAGCATCTCCAGGCTAAGCAATCTGGAGATGTGCACATTAAGGGCTTGGGCGTGCGGGTGGGTTGCACTATATTTGCGTTTCCGCTCCAGCGTCTGGGGTATGGAGAGCTGAACGCTGGTGGATGCTGTGGAGGATCGTGGAGCCGACGATGGGGTTTTTGTGGCAGGGTCCTGGGCAGGGGGCTGACTAGCAGCTGACACAGGGGAAGGAGCAGTGGTGTGCACGGCCGGAGGTGAACGGGCTTGTTGCCACTGAGTGGGGTGTTTAGCATTCATATGCCTGCGCATACTGGTGGTAGTTAAGCTAGTAGTGGTGGAACCCCTGCTGAGCCTGGTTTGGCAAATGTTGCACACCACAGTCCGTCGGTCATCCGGTGTTTCCTTAAAGAACCTCCAGACTTCTGAAGATCTAGCCCTCGCCGCAGGAGCCCTCGCCACGGGAGCTTCACTAGTTGACACATTTGGCGCTGATGCACCAGCTCTGGCCCTGCCTCTCCGTCTGGCCCCACCACTGCCTCTTCCAACCTGTTCTGGTCGAGGACTCTCCTCCGTCTCAGAAGCACTGTGTTCACCCGGCCTCTCAACCCAGCTTGGGTCTGTCACCTCATCATCCTCCGATCCCTCAGTCTGCTCCCCCCTCGGACTTCCTGCCCTGACAACAACTTCCCCACTGTCTGACAACCGTGTCTCCTCATCGTCGGACACCTCTTTACACACTTCCACTACGTCAAGAAGGTCATCATCACCCACAGACTGTGACTGTTGGAAAACCTGGGCATCGGAAAATTGCTCAGCAGCAACCGGACAAGTGGTTTGTGACTGTGGGAAGGGTCCAGAAAACAGTTCCTCAGAGTATGCCGGTTCAAATGCCAAATTTTCCTGGGAGGGGGCAGACTGGGGGGGAGGAGGCTGAGGTGCAGGAGCTGGAGGAGTGGCGATTTCGGTGACATGGGTGGACTGCGTGGAAGACTGACTGGTGGTGGACAAATTGCTCGAAGCATTGTCAGCAATCCACGACATCACCTGTTCGCACTGTTCTGGCCTCAACAGTGCTCTACCACGAGTCCCAGTAACTTCAGACATGAACCTAGGGAGTGTAGCTCTGCGGCGTTCCCCTGCTCCCTCATCAGCAGGTGGTGTCTCACCCCGCCCAGGACCACGGCCTCTGACCCCTGCAGTAGTTGGACGCCCACGTCCCCGCCCTCGTCCTCTACCCCTAGCCCTCGGGTTAAACATTTTTAAAATGAGAGTTATAACTTTGTTTTTTTTTTTACTTTTTTTTGTTTTTTTTGTGTTTTTTTTTTTTTTTTGTGTTTTTTGTTTTTTTTTGAGTTTTTAAAACCAAACAATGCTATCCTATTGCTATGGCTATTTTCTAGCCAAGTATCAAAGCACACTACTATGCCAGATGAGATGACACTGAGTTAGTGCCTAATTGAAATCCAACCCCTACTAAATTTTCCCACTTCGGTCTTTGCTATGGATATGTGCGTCACTAAGCGCAGAACACAGCGGTCGCAAGTCTCACTACAAATTGCTCAGAATTGGCTAGTACATGCACTGCAGAAAGTACAGCCACCAGCAGATCAACCAGAAATCAAATATATAGAACGCTACTGTATGCGTAAGTAAGCTCTTTGTATTCTCCTATGGCTATTTTCTAGCCAAGTATCAAAGCACACTACTATGCCAGATGAGATGACACTGAGTTAGTGCCTAATTGAAATCCAACCCCTACTAAATTTTCCCACTTCGGTCTTTGCTATGGATATGTGCGTCACTAAGCGCAGAACACAGCGATCGCAAGTCTCACTACAAATTGCTCAGAATTGGCTAGTACATGCACTGCAGAAAGTACAGCCACCAGCAGATCAACCAGAAATCAAATATATAGAACGCTACTGTATGCGTAAGTAAGCTCTTTGTATTCTCCTATGGCTATTTTCTAGCCAAGTATCAAAGCACACTACTATGCCAGATGAGATGACACTGAGTTAGTGCCTAATTGAAATCCAACCCCTACTAAATTTTCCCACTTCGGTCTTTGCTATGGATATGTGCGTCACTAAGCGCAGAACACAGCGGTCGCAAGTCTCACTACAAATTGCTCAGAATTGGCTAGTACATGCACTGCAGAAAGTACAGCCACCAGCAGATCAACCAGAAATCAAATATATAGAACGCTACTGTATGCGTAAGTAAGCTCTTTGTATTCTCCTATGGCTATTTTCTAGCCAAGTATCAAAGCACACTACTATGCCAGATGAGATGACACTGAGTTAGTGCCTAATTGAAATCCAACCCCTACTAAATTTTCCCACTTCGGTCTTTGCTATGGATATGTGCGTCACTAAGCGCAGAACACAGCGGTCGCAAGTCTCACTACAAATTGCTCAGAATTGGCTAGTACATGCACTGCAGAAAGTACAGCCACCAGCAGATCAACCAGAAATCAAATATATAGAACGCTACTGTATGCGTAAGTAAGCTCTTTGTATTCTCCTATGGCTATTTTCTAGCCAAGTATCAAAGCACACTACTATGCCAGATGAGATGACACTGAGTTAGTGCCTAATTGAAATCCAACCCCTACTAAATTTTCCCACTTCGGTCTTTGCTATGGATATGTGCGTCACTAAGCGCAGAACACAGCGGTCGCAAGTCTCACTACAAATTGCTCAGAATTGGCTAGTACATGCACTGCAGAAAGTACAGCCACCAGCAGATCAACCAGAAATCAAATATATAGAACGCTACTGTATGCGTAAGTAAGCTCTTTGTATTCTCCTATGGCTATTTTCTAGCCAAGTATCAAAGCACACTACTATGCCAGATGAGATGACACTGAGTTAGTGCCTAATTGAAATCCAACCCCTACTAAATTTTCCCACTTCGGTCTTTGCTATGGATATGTGCGTCACTAAGCGCAGAACACAGCGGTCGCAAGTCTCACTACAAATTGCTCAGAATTGGCTAGTACATGCACTGCAGAAAGTACAGCCACCAGCAGATCAACCAGAAATCAAATATATAGAACGCTACTGTATGCGTAAGTAAGCTCTTTGTATTCTCCTATGGCTATTTTCTAGCCAAGTATCAAAGCACACTACTATGCCAGATGAGATGACACTGAGTTAGTGCCTAATTGAAATCCAACCCCTACTAAATTTTCCCACTTCGGTCTTTGCTATGGATATGTGTGCCACTAAGAGCTAAACACAACGGTAGCAAGTCCCCCTGCTAATTCCTCACAAAATGGTACTAGATGCAAATTAAAATAAAAAAAGTAGAACGTTATTGTAGCCCTAAGAAGGGCTGTTGGGTTCTTTGAGAATCACTCCTGCCTAACAGTAAGCTAATAGAACACCCTAACGCTTTCCCTGACCAGCAGCAGCTCTCTCCCTAGCGGCATCCAGACACAGAATGATCCGAGCAGCGCGGGCAGCGGCTAGTCTATCCCAGGGTCACCTGATCTGGCCAGCCAACCACTGCTATCGACGTGTAAGGGTACCACGTCATGCTGGGTGGAGTGCAGAGTCTCCTGGCTTGTGATTGGCTCTGTTTCTGGCCGCCAAAAAGCAAAACGGCGGGAGCTGCCATTTTCTCGAGCGGGCGAAGTATTCGTCCGAGCAACGAGCAGTTTCGAGTACCCTAATGCTCGACCGAGCATCAAGCTCGGACGAGCATGTTCGCTCATCTCTAGTTGTTTTGTATATGGTAAGTATGTATATGCTCTATATACTGAATGTGTGGGGTCAGCATATACTGTATATATATAAATGTTATATATATATTATATGTGTATTTTATATGTATTATAGGTATATAATGTGTATACTGTATGTGTGTATATACTGTATGAGTTTGTATATACTCTGTGTATTAGTGTATAAATGTATATGAGTGCATAAATGTGTGTGTATAAGTGTATACTTGTATGTATGTGGGTGCGAGTATACGAGTGTAGAACTTCATGTGTATATAAGTATATAAAGGTGTGCATATATCAGTGTATAAATGTATTAACAGTTGTCCTTTTTGCACATGTCAGTTCTGCTTTGCTTCATTGTGACATGGCAAGTGTTTTGTGAGCAAGATATAACATTTCATTGGACTGGATTCATGGACACATCACTTATTGCCAACTTACATGTGACAGTTTCTCTTTTAGGCAGGCTTAGATTGGGCAATTATTACAAGCTCCTTGAAAGGTGGTTAGTTTAGCTTTAGCAAAAGGCCGGCCTTAAATGATTTAATTGCTTAATTTGATACTGGATACAAGACTGAGGTGGAAGTGATAATAACGCCATGCAAAATCTTATCTCAGACTGCAGTAGTAATAATAATAATATTTGCCTAACAATAAAGTAAGGAAAGTCACTGACTGAATCCACTTTGCACCATGATGCAGAATCAGGAAAAGGAAAGCATAAAAATACTATTACAATTAATGGTGCGCAGGACCTTTAAATTTCCTGAGTCTGGCACCTGCGCACCTTAGGACACTGGGACGTGTGCGCACGGAGCGAGGCTGGGACTCGGGAGCGGGGACAGGTGAGAGACGCTGGTGCTGCTCCTGTGGGGAGCGAGGAGCACGGATGAGCCTGCGACCCGCAATATGGGTTGTGGGACCACCCGTGACACTGATTGGCAGTGTCTTATATTATTGTCATGTCATTTTATTTTTTATTAAAAATATAGAAACTATGTTTGTGATGTGTAAGCTAGTTTGCATACATCTAAAATATTTATAACTTTTAGTATCAGATAGTTTCAGCATTAATTTAAAATATCTCTCTTTAACCGTTAGTTCTCTGTTTTTCTTAAACAGAGCTCTAAATAAACTTTATTAGATGAATAACATGGATTAGATAGCAGGTTTCCAATATTTAAATACTGGAAAGGAATAAAGGATGTCATGCACATAATCACTGAGCTAATTGGTGGCATGATTGGCAATGAGGAGCTCATTCATACCTGACTGTTGATGGGGACCAGAGATGCAGAGCTGCAACATGGGGTGACTTATTTCTCTTCTTTTTTAAGCTGTAAGCTGCTGCATGGACGCCTGTTTTAAAACATTGGGCATTCTCTTAAATTAATTCTAAGTGATTAGAGTATTTGTAAGATTTATATCGATGAACACTGTGGTCCTAGTGGTTGGAGTTCATTGTCTGCACAGACGTATATTAAATGGCTTTGGCTATCAACCACATTAATACCCTATAAACAGTTTGGCTTCAAGTCTTACCCATCCTTAGCCGTTCTATAGTGAATACAGACCTAAATCATCTTCTCTACAGGGACAATGTACCTCCTCACCAGGACCTTGGAAAACCCCAACAACCATTGATTATTAGCGTCGACCTATGATACATAATTATGCAGGCTCTGTATCAAAGTCAATACTTGCAGCCTCATTTTCCTATCCTCTCATCTCAGCTTGACATGTGGAAATATATTATTGATAATATCTCCAGCAAAACTGACAAGTACAACTTTTTCCTTTGCATTGCAGCTAATTTTCTCTATTGCACTCTAAACAGTGATATTTCATTACCATTTATATGAAATCTGCCTAAAGGCTTTGTTTTTTTTAGATACTTGAATCATTATTGATAATGATTTATATTCAATCCCTCTCTTCCACGCTTGGTTTCCCATGGTGTAAAACATCCTCCAGAAAACAAATTACTTTTTTGTTCTAGCAGAATTTCAAGACTGGCAACAACTCATCGGACAACCCTATTAGTTCAGCAGATCCCCTGATTGGAGAAAGATCATTGCTCTTTATGCAATTTTTTCCTTTTGATAACTGTATATATAAAGAAAAAAAACTTTGCTGCATCTAATGGCAGCTATCTATTATTCACAGCACATTTACTTTCAGCATTCATGTAGATTCCCTTTGACATAACCTACTGTGTCACAGTTAATCCAATAAAGATAAAATATAGCTCAGCAAAAGACCGGTCGATTCCAGCTTTCTGGTAATTATTAAAGACTATTTCACACTGATTCCTTCAATCGATGCATTCCCCTTGCTTGTGATAGCTCTTTGCTTTGAAGCTCTCAATCCTTCTATGGTCTAGAGAAAAATATAGCCACTTTTTTCCTAGTCCCTGGGCCTTAGTATGAGTTCAAAGAGCACCACGAGTCATCATTGGTTTATCCTCAAAGGCTGACACTCTCTGTTTGATGTGTAGTGACTTAAAAAGTCATCTCTAACAAAGCATGTGTTTGCTACTAGTCTATTGAATAAGCCTTTTATCAGCTTATCAGTATGCACCCAGCACCTGCTAACAGCTCAGAGGAGAGAACATGCTGTCTCCTTGTGGACTGGCTATTGATTTAATTCCCCTCTCTAATTTCATATTGTCCTGGTGTCCAGTTGCTGAAGGATTTCTTTTTTCGGTAGAGGAGCAATACAGATGTAGTTACAGTAATGAATGTGTCCCGTACTGGACTTGTTATACCACAGGTCTAGAAATAAAGTTATTTTTAATTTTACTTCAATTATTTCACTTTCCATTTAGGTTTTAGACTTTTAGATTGTATCTGATGGTCTTGTCAATAATCTGACTTTTTTTATACATTTCAATTGATTCTATATAACCAGTCCTTGTATGTACTAACCCATAGGGATTTTCTGTAATAAAAGCTTATTACAAATAAAAAAGTCTTAAAGGCAGGGGAATACACTGATATAATAGGGACCCAAAGAAAAAGCATCTTAAGTGCTATACAGTGTACTAAATATGCAATAGTGTTACATAATTACAATAGTGTTAAATATGGAATAGTGTTTCATAATTACATTTAGTTTTTGTTTTTTTCGAATACCTTTATGAACCTGGCATGTAAATATTATGGTGGTTATTTATCATATTTTTTCTTTTATTCCTTATACAGGCGGTCCCCTACTTAAGGACACCCGACTTACAGACAACCCATAGTTACAGACGGACCCCTCTGCCCACTGTGACCTCTGGTGAAGCTCTCTGGATGCTTTACTATAGTCCCAGACTGCAATGATCAGCTGTAAGATGTCTGTAATGAAGCTTTATTGATAATTCTTGGTCCAATTACACCAAAAATTTTGAAACTCCAATTGTCACTGGGGCAAAAGAAAAAAAAATTGTCTAGAACTTCCATTATAAAATATACAGTTTCGACTTACATACAAATTCAACTTAAGAACAAACCTCCAGACCCTATCTTGTATGTAACCCGGGGACTGCCTGTATTTGCAACATTTTTAGTGCATTTGCATATTTTTTTATAATGATAGGACACAAACAAAGACAGTGAACCCTGACGTCCCTACCTAATTGGGTAACCCCCTAAACGGAGACAAATAACTGGGCGACGTTCCCTCCCTTGGTAAGGTGTAAACCCGTAATAAAACAGACAGACAAAACACAATAAGGCGAGGTATTCAATCCGGGTCGGCAACAGCGGGGAATAACAATAACCAAATCGCAGTCCAAATAGAATAGTCAAGACACAGGCAAGAAATCAGAAACCAGAAACTAGAGAATACTAGAGAAGTACTAGTGAACACAGCAAGATAGCAGTTTGACCAGCAAAGAGTCATGGCTTAACTGGACACTTATAGGAAATTAGGCCCTGCACAGGTGGCAGGAGCAAGCAATTGTAGGTCCACAGTGTTAACATTTGCAAGACAGAATCTAAACAGTCAATTACTTGGTAAAACTGGAGCTGAAAACGACTTTGGGCTATTGATAGATGGTAAACAAATTTTTAGAGCCAGACAGCTGCTGCAAAAGCAAATAAAATTATGAGATGTATCAAGAGAGGAATAGATTCATATGATAAAGACATAGTTTTGCTCTTATACAAATCCCTGGTCAGACCCCATATGGAATATTGTGTACAGTTTTGGGCACCAGTGTATAAAAGGATATAGTAGAGCTGGAAGGGGTGCAGAGGAGAACAACCAAAATTATAAGGGGAATGGGGGGACTAGAATACACTGACAGATTACAAAATTTGGGATTATTCAGTTTAGAAAAAAGACCACTGAGGGGAGACCTCATTACAATGTACAAATACCTGAACGGACAGTACAAAGATCTCTCCAAAGATCTTTTTATACCTAGGCCTGTGACCAGGACAAGGGGGCGTCCTCTACGCCTAGAGGAGAGGCGATTTTACCATTACCATAGACAAAGGTTCTTTACTGTAAGAGCAGTGAGACTGTGGACCTCTCTGCCGCAGGAGGTTGTTATGGCGGACTCTATGTACATGTTCAGGAGAGGCCTGGATGACTTTCTGGAGAGAGAATAATATCACGGGTTATGGGGATAAAACATTTATTTAATTCTTAAAGGTTGGACTTGATGGACTTGCCTCTTCTTCCGGCCTTATATACTATTCTACTATGATACTATGATGTGAGGAGTGTGGACATCAGGTCAGACAGTGACTAGAGCCTAGTTCAGACTGCAGGATGACACAAAACTCAGTGTCTCCTAATCCTACCAGCACAGATCGAGGAGACAGCAGGCGCAGATGTGACATTTGCACTGCAACTTTTGTACAACTTTTAAAGTCACAAAAAACAGCAGAATCACATGCCTGATGTATCATCCTATATGATAAATCAAAAAAGTCCAAAACACTGAAAGTAGACTACAGTGGATATAGTCCCATGGTTATATGAAAACAAAACAGGTGTCTCCAGAATTGTAAAGACCTGTAGACACAAAAAGGAAGAACAAAAAGCTCCCAAATGTACCAAAAAGAGTTGCTTTACAGGGTGGGCCATTGATATGGATACTCCTAAATAAAATGGCAATGGATGGTGATATCAACTTCCTGTGTGTGGCACATTAGTATATGAGAGAGGGAAGCTTTTCAAGATGGGTGTTGACCATTGTTTTTCTTGTGAAATTCTCAATAAGTTTTATATTTTACATGACCCTCTTCCAATTGGAAAAAATAAAGTTGAATCCAAAATGGCTGACTTCAAAATGGCCACCATGGTCAACACCCATCTTGAAAAGTTTTCCCTTAGTCACAAACAGGAAGTTGATATCACCAACTATTCCCATTTTATTTAGGTGTAAATGGCCCACCCTGTATTCTGTATGATAGAAAACTTCTGAAAGGACTTCAATATACAAGTGCTTCGCAATAAATTTGAATATCAGCAAAAGTTATTTTTTTCAGTTATTCAAAAAGTGAAACTCATATATTATATAGAGTCAATTTAAACAGAGTGAACTTTTTCAAATGTTATTTATATTTATGTTGATGATTATGGATTACAGTCAAGGAAAACCCAGAAGTCATTTGCACAGATATGTTATTGTGTCTGTGCCAGTTTTTTGTTGCGCTAAAAAGAAAATCTTTGGAGCTTGCATGTAGTGTTTGTGCCACTTTTGTGTCTGGGTTGCACTTTGTCCAACACTTTAGAAAACTGTGGGTATGGTCCTGATTTGAGCCACATTTGGCTTCACCACAATTGTGTCACAACGGGCTGAAGCAAAAAAGTTGCAACTGTGTGCCCATCCTGAAAACAGCCCAGATTAACTAAGAGCATTATTGAATTGTCTGGTGCAACCTGCACGTAAGGTGTCAAGTCCTGCTGGAAAGTGAAAATTCCATCTCCAAAAACCTTGTTGGTAGACGAAAGCATGAAGTGCCCTAAAATTTCCTGGTAAATTGCTGGACTGGCTTTGGTCTTGATAAAACATAGTGGACCTACATCAGCAGATAACATGGCTCCCAAACCATCACTGATGGTAGAAACTTCACACTACACCTGAAGCAGATTGTGTTCTAATCTTCCTCCAGACTATGGGACCTTGATTTCCAAATGAAACACAAAATTTATCTTCATCTGAAAACACCTTGGACCACTGAGCAACAGTCCAGTTCTCTTTCTCCTTGGCCCAGGTAAGACAGTTTTGGCGTTGTCAGGAGTGGCTTGACATATGGAATGCGACAAGTGTACTCCATGTCCTGGAAACGTCTGTGTGTGGTGGCTCTTGAAGCACTGACGCCAGCAGCAGTACTCTACTTGGGAATCTCTTCTAAATTTTTAGCCATTTCTTAACAATTCTATAAAGGCTGCAGTTATTGGGGTTGCTTGTGCACCTTTTTCTACCATATCTTTTTCTACCACTTTATATTAACATGCTTTAGTACAGCACTCTGTGAACAGCCAGCTTCTTTAGCAATTACTTTTTGTGGCTTACCCTCCTTGTGGAATGTTTCAATGACTGTCTTTCCCATGACTGTGTCGCCCACTGAACCAGACTAAGGAACCTGTTTAAATGTTTAGGAAGTCTTTGCGGCTGTTTTGGGTTAATTATTCCAATTTCCTATGCTAACAACTTTTGAGTTTTGAGGTTTTTTTGGCTACAAGCCATATTCATCAACATTAACACATGTTACATGGAGCGGGCATTATTGGAAGTGTGATACATATGCATTGTGGCCCATGTTCTAGATCTTTTACCACCCTAGCAACGCCCCCAAACAGAACTTATCCTGTACATAGCCTGCCTGCCTGTACTATAAATAAGTCATGCATGAATTGAGGCATACAGAATTGTGCTGTGTATTCTATTAAAATAGGTTCCTATTTATACAAAGCTGACAATATTTCTTACTTTGGAATTGATTTAAAAACAAATGGATAAAAAAGAACATTAAAGCAGAAAATTAAAGAGTTTTCAAATGGAAGAGCTTTTTCTTCTGAGGCTTTCCATTTTGTTTGGAATGTATGTCGAGTGCTCTCCTAGCTCTAGGGAGCTGTGAACACAATGGTTGTTTGATCTATGTCCCAAACTGGCACTCTTGTCATTTTAGCAGCTAGCAATAATAAGAATTTATCTGAAGACCTAATAGCTTTCTCTATATAAGTACTTTGAGTACCGAGAACCACTCTTTTCATTGGCTCTTTATTCTCCCAACAACAAGAAAAGGTGCAATAAAGTAAAGTGACACTACATCTTCCATATTCAAGAGAAATATAATAATAATAATTGTATTAAGGAAATGGAACAAAGTTTATGTGAAGTCTAAGGTTATTGATATTTATTAACCTTTGCCACTCAAAATAGATCCAGCATTTCAAGCAAGGCCTCCAATCCGGTTTAAGGATTATGTTGGGATTTTGTAATTATTTTCTAAGATAATTAAATGTATCCATTCAAAGTTGACTATTACGTGGTTTCACATACTCCTGTATGAAAAAATGTTACCATGGCAAAATCCAATATAAGTATGGTATACGTATACTGATCAGAATTTATAATGATAAAAATAGGCCATCATAACCTCTTGATTTTAGAAGTCAAAAGACTGACATACCATACTAGCTATCCATCATATCCTTTATATGGCCTTTTTCTTTAAATGGAGAAAAGAATTCTAACTCAATTTGCACTCAAAGACTGGTGCACATATCACATGTACACATGTATTGCTTATTGTAGACACTTCTAAATGACTAGTGCTACATTAAATGGCCCTGTTGTATTGGACCATCACTATTACCACTAATGACTAGAAGGGTATTCCTTGGACACCCCTTAATATCCAGTAAGCATTTCTGTCCTTAGCCATTTTTGACTCAACTCTATTAATTTGACATGCTGAATGTTCAGAACTATGGGGCAGATTTATCAAACTGTCTAAAAGTAAGAATGTTCTTAGTTGCCCATGGAAACCAATTACAGCTCCACTTTAAAATATTTATGAGCAGTGGTAAAATGAAAGCTGAGCTGTGATTGGTTGCCATGGACAACTAAGAACTTATTTACTTTCAGACAGCTTTATAAATCTGCTCCTATATGAATGAACTCTGTACAATTATCAGAACTCTCTGAATAGTTCTGATTGGATGCTTTTTAGCATGTGAGCCACACCCTTGGCTGTCTTTTTGAGAGCTATGATTGGCAGCTGCCTTGAAGAATCTGTTCCCTGGAAAACTGCATGGTCTATTCTGAAGCTCAGTGTTAGTATCAGCGTTGAGTGTTGCTGGGCTTAGCCAGTCAGCTACTAGGGTGGCATCCAGGAACTGGATAAATAGCTTATCCCCAGTTTACCCAGGGCTGGTTATACTTTCTCATGTGATTTACAGTACTTCTGTCTGTCTGTGTTTTGCTGGACCTGAACCCCAGCCTGATCATAACCCCAAAACTGTACTTAACAAAGGATCTCCCTGTAAATGTTTTCCTATGTCCACTCAATTAAACTTTTGATAACATTGCATAAATCAATAGAGCAGATAATAATAGTTAACTGTGTAATATACTTTATTAAGGAAATATTTTCCTGTGACACCATTTCCCCTGCCTTTCTTCCTTCTTTAAGCAGTTTCTGTGTATCTCAGCTTTCTGTCCTCTACTCCACAGCTGATCAGATAAGAACCTGTTGATGTCTCTAATGGCTTAATGAAAGTACCCGGATAGTCTATTCTCCTCAGCATTCTGCATCATTTAGAGAAATAGGCTAGAGATATGAAAAGAGATAATTAGTCTTCTTCCTTGTCTGAAGTGGAAGAATTTAAGTTACACTGCTCACCACTGGAGAATGAAGCAGAAAGAGGCATGGAAAAGATGCTGTCCTTAATAAAGTATATTACAGAGCTTATCCCCATTTCTGAAATTTAAAAATTCTTCAAAGGGGGTATATAACAAAGTCCATATATCAACTATCAATATCATGTTTGATGCCTGGGAATTCCACTTCAGTTAGCTCTACTTATAACTAAAAAGGGGATCTAGTGATGTATGTTACAAAGTCTATTGAAGACAGATGAGCACAGAGTTAAGCTATATCTATCAGTTCCATATGCTTTTAATAGATCAGTAAACTGTGGATTCACATTCTCTGGACTCTGTGGATATAGGTGATACATTTTTGTCAATAAATAATCTTTTAAAAAATTAATTAGTGCAATGTAAGGTGCTGACTATATAAATTTGCACTTAGTTTATATTTGGCTCTCAGTGTAAAGTTCTTAGATTCGGTTGTCTGAATCATGTAGTAACTATGATTTACATTCCAGAAACCTTTTTGTTAAGCGTCATTGATGCATTCTGTTCTATGGCAACTATTTGAGGAATACGTATTCATCTACTGAAGAGGTGAAACTAGTAAGGGCTCTATAAATACCACCTCTTAAGCTGGGGTTTATAATCTTAAAGTTGTGGAACACAGAGGCCTGATTAAAGTATGGAATGACAGAAGGCATTAGCACGGTGTATATAACAGATGTAGCAATTGAAGTAATATGGACGAGATTTATTTTTAGTGATCCAAACTTGCTGTTGATAGATTATCTAGCTATCAGATGGTTCACACTTGGTCTTTAAAATACATGCTAACCACTTTGCCAAGAAATAATAGAAAGGACAGGAATGAAAATAATACCATTGCTCTTTCAATCTGCAGCTACACTTCCCAGCCTGTAATAAATAATTATTATATCATAGATACATCCAGATTATGCTAGACGTGTGATCACAACGAGATTGCAGGATTGTTTCTTGGATGAATCCCAGCACAATCCCTTCTTTGGATGTTGGCAGTGCTCTGAAGAAGTTAGATAAGGTGTTTTGTGTACACTGTGCAGGATGATACTTGGACAACCAATCAAAAGTAGTAATACAGACGGTCCCCTACTTAAGGACACCCGACTTACAGACAACCCATAGTTACAGACAGACCCCTCTGACCTCTGGTGAAGCTGTCTGAATGCTTTACTATAGTCCCAGATTGCAATAATCAGCTGTAAGGTGTCTGTAATGAAGCTTTATTGATAATCCTTGGTCCCATTACAGCAAAAAATGTTTAAACTCCAATTGTCACTGGGGCCAAATTTTTTTTTTGTCTGGATCTACAATTATAAAATATACAATTTCGACTTAAATACAAATTCAACTTAAGAACAAACCTCCGGACCCTATCTTGTATGTAACCCGGGGACTGCCTGTATGGGCAATGTCATAAAGGAGTGAAACATTTCAGCCATTGGCAAGTAAAAGTGGTAAACTAAGCATGTAGTTAGGGTGCTGATGGTGTCCTCAGATTGGGGATTGGTTGAGCAAGAATTTCATTTATGTCTAGAGCAAACAAGAATTTGAGATTTGACATGACACGACAGAAAGGCGAAAGTTGGTAATAAGTGATTTCTGTCTTAAAAAATGAAGGGCTTTTAACTCCTTTATCTTAATTATGTTTATAGAGGCATAGACACACACACAATACACACCATTAACTATTATTTTATTATAGTAAAAATAATGTATGCCTTAGTGTTCATTAAAAGGTACAGTACGTATTAAAATGGAAATATGTAGGAACAATTGTTGCAATGTTTTGTGTACTAGTGGCAGTTTTTATGGTAAGATTCTGCATTGAAAATCTACATCAACTTACAGTAAATATAAGTGAATTACATTTTATAAATCCATATTTTAACATGAAAAATGAATTCATGGTTAAATCCAGTCTTAATGTCTTGGACTGAGTTCTTACCTGCATTGAAGGGTTGCAATTACACTCTGTCCATTGAGCGTAACATTGACTAACATCAACTAACATTGACCTCAATATACGGATGATTTCCTTCAATCACGTGTCCATTATTAATCACATGTGGGATGGGGTACAGAACCTGTTGACTGCAGGTATGAACTTAGCCTTAGTCAATTGTAAACATAGAATGTCGGGGGCTACCAAGTCACCCGACTAAAATGTCGGCACTGCCGGACAAAGACGTGATCAATTAATGGAGAGGCACAGACACAATACTTGGTGCCGGGTAGATGAGACTGTGTGGGTGGTGCACTGCTGTTACACCAGGTAGAAGATCCATACAAATAAAGACACGAGATAGCGGCTCTCACCCAGGAATCTTCTTTATTCTGCTTTATGCATATGACAGGGAGGTGCAGCACAAGAAAGACTTCGGCGACGGGTCGTTTCGCGCACTCCTGCGCTTCGTCAAGCCGTATGAGGGACGCCAGTGGAGGTGAGATTATAAAAGTCCTCCCTCTGACGTCACTCACGGGGAAATCATGTGATCGAGGAAGTCATGTGATCGGGAGAAACAAAAAGGGTGTGTGTAGTCACAGTGTGGGCGTCGCTACAACACATCAACATCCCAACAAAAACACCCACAAAAAGGGAAAAAAGAGAAAGGAAATGGAATAAGTAAGTAACACATCAACCTATTAGTATCACATAGTTAAAAACAATTTCCTCGCAGTGTGATATATCAAAGAGAGTTACAAGAAGCCAAATAGCCTAAAATATGCCTTATACGATACCTAGCAAACTATAAGAAGACCGCCATGTCATTTTTATCATTTAGTCCTGCAGGACCTTCTGCTTCAGTCTTAAGGATCCATCTAGCCTCGCACCGGAGGAGTTCCCTATGTCTATCTCCTCCATTGGTGTTCACTGGTACCCTTTCTATCCCTGCAAAGGACAATACATCAGGGTTGCCTGCATGTTTAGTGTGTACATGTTGTATCAGTCTTGGGGATCCTTTACCTGTGATCACCGAGCGATGGTGTTCCCTAAACCTAATGAAGAGAGGTCTGATGGTTTTTCCTATGTAGAATCGTCTACAGGGGCAGAAGATAACATAGACTACATGGTCTGTTTTGCAACTGATAAAATGCGCGAAACGGCCCGTCGCCAAAGTCTTTCTTGTGCTGCACCTCCCTGTCATATGCATAAAGCAGAATAAAGAAGATTCCTGGGTGAGTGCCGCTATCTCTTGTCTTTATTTGTATGAACTTAGCCTTAGTTGTGTGTAATTAAATGACCATCATGGTAGTATACATGCATTAACATAACATATGTATTTGGACAGTGTCGCCTTGTGCCAAAGTTCTTTATTTGTTAAGAGACAGAAATAGTCGTCTAGTACTTTACTGACTGAAAGACAGGGCCCTGCAGTGCATACAAGATACTATTTTTGTGATTTTGTGATCTTTTCATAACTTTGCTTGATTTTCTAAAAAAGAGAAAACAATTTCCCCTTGAAGTACTGTATGGTGTTATAAGAACATTTAGTCTTGGTTATATTACATATATTACACATGTTCATTCCATTAACATCATCTGTTTGTCACATATTTAAAGATATAAGCTGTTAAAAGTAAAGTTTGTGACAGTCTGGAACAATCATCTACTCTTATGGATGATATTTAGTGCTTCAGGTAATATAAAGCAATGAATCACAACTCAAACTGTGTAACTATTTATAGAAGAAACTAATATTAAAGTATAATGTACAAATCAATTTGTCTTCTAGAGTTAGTGGAGACAGAATTTTAGAGTGAAAAGTCAGGGTGGCATAAATACAACAAAAATGCACATTCAAACACTGCATTGACAGCCCATTGATTTCAATAGTTATTGAATGATGCTTTATTTCTCTGTGGTTGTACAGGGAAGTAAAAGTTAACCTGTTTAGGCCCAAAAACCACCAACAATCTGTTATGCAAGATAGTGTCAGGTTAACAATGATGTCCTTCAATATTCTATAACATTCAACAATATACAGAATAAAAATATTGAACACTGTATTCCAACCCTTCGTACCAACCAATAAAGCTTCTATGTTGGTCACTTAACAGCAGTTGTTCAAGACTAAAAAAGGATTTTAAAAAACTTAGAAAAAATTCAAAAATAAATCATAAACAGTAAAATGTATAGGTTGATTAGATTGTGAGCACCATTGGGACAGGGACAGATTTGGCAAGCTCTGTGTAGCGCTGCGGAATCTGTGTGCACTATAGACATAAAGGAGTTATTATTATTATTATTATTATTATTATTATTATTTCAACCACCAACACCAATAAAAAAAAAATATATATATATACCGTACATATAATTAAAAATATTTGAAAAACAATAGCACATTGGGGGAGATTTACTATTCCATTTCTGCAGTATTTATGTAAAAAGACCCATCTCCAGTCCATCTCTTATCAAGCATGACATCACATGACTACATTTAATTGAAAAATTAAAAATGTATAGCTTCTAAATTGCGCCAATAAAAAATCCAAAGAATTGATATACGCCATTTTCTTGTAGCTTAATTTTTGGCCCACATGATCTGTCCTCCTAGGAGAGTGGCTTTAGAGGCAACCCAGGCAGCCAGCTGGGTAGCCAGCAACCAGCGTTACTGAGTTCCCGCTCAATGTGATCCACTGACACACTAAGCACCATGCCGTACAATGGCGGCCCATTTGGGTGACTATCCATCTAG
Source organism: Engystomops pustulosus (assembly GCF_040894005.1). Lineage (NCBI taxonomy): Eukaryota > Metazoa > Chordata > Amphibia > Anura > Leptodactylidae > Engystomops > Engystomops pustulosus. The sequence goes on from NC_092411.1 coordinate 111,714,697, forward strand.
GCACTAGGTCTGATTTGGTACATTTCCAGAACGGACATTCCTTCTTTGGCCAATGCCACTAACCTTCTTAAAGTAAGTCTTTGAGACTTTTATGCTCAATACAAATCTGAGCATTTTTAACCTCTTATTATCCGTACTGACTGGTATTTTATATTATCTCATCTGCCTCCTTCAGCTGACACATCTTTGCTAGTTTGGATGCAGGTTCTACTGGTAAGATTATGCTCTTACTTTACCTATTGCAGGCATTTGGTTATATGCTAGGTTCTATTGCATATGATTGATTTGACCTTGTATATTGGTTACTTTTACTGCATATGACTGAATAGATCTTCTATATGTTTTTTGTCTATTATGCGCCTGATGAGCCTATTTTTATAGGCAAAACATGGCATGTAGGGTATTTGACTGGGTGTGACCTAAGAAACCTATAAACCTGCTTGTTTATTGCTTTTACCTACTATCCTTGACTGTCTAGGGTTCTTCCCTTTAATTTGAGATATAGGCTCCCAATAATTATTCTCAGATACTTTATCTGTATTTGTATATTACACTAGTTGATGGATCCTATAAATATGGGCAGTAGGCCTATATTAGGTAGAGGTTCCAGATGGGGTGGCAGCCGGTTAGGGCTGTGGCCCTGAGTTGAGGTGATTAGTGTGCAAAAGGGTATTCCAGTCCCCACTTTCCACTTTAGGTTTTTATAGGGTACCCAGCACACAACACAACTAAGAGTGCTCCCCTGTGTTTTGTTTTTTATCAAAAACACACTTATTCTACATTCCGTTTCTGTACACATTATGGGTTTAGACTGAGGTCAATACTTTTTTGCCCTGGGCTGGCAATATACTACAGGGGCTGGCTGGCTATATACTACTGGGGGCTGGCTATATACTAGAGGGGGCTGGCTGGCTATATACTACTAGGGGCTGGCTATATACTAGAGAGGGCTGGCTGGCTATATACTGGGAAGGGTATGACAATGAATTTCCCACACTCGGCTTATACTCAAGTCAATAGGTTTTCCCAGTTTTTGGTGGTAAAATAAGGGGTCTCGGCTTATACTCAGGTCAGCTTATACTCGAGTATATATGGTAACTCGTCTCTTCATTTGTTGGGTCAGGATGATCATAAAATAGCAAATTTATATTGGATTTTGTTATGTTTAAATATTGTCATATCAGTACATTCTAATGCCTATTGTGCACTTTTACTTCTGTGTATAGAATTTTGTTAGTTTCCTTTTTTTTTGCAGAATGAGCGGCTGTTTTCATTGATACAATTTTAGGAGCTGCATGACCATGTGATCACTTTTTATTAATATTTTTATGGGTAGCTTTTTATGTTATAGTGTGGACCATAATCTTAGTTACAATTTTTATACGATACGATTTAAGTATAATAGATGTGTGTAATGTCCGATTGTAGTCTGTAAGACACATGGACAGGAAACAGACTTGTCTGAATAATCCCCTATAGCAGCATACATTTTCTGTGAATATTCTGTCAGTTCTCTTCTTGACACTGTAATCTATTAGGATGTGAATTTATTAGGTGTGTCTAATAAAAATAATTTGGTAACCTATCAGACATAATTAATGCATTGCAGGCATCCAAGCGATACAGGCACTCACAGATGTAAATATGTAAAGTTATTTCCCAGCAGAAGTAAATTTCTCCTTGCATCTCCAGCTTCATTGCATGGTTAACAAATCAGTGAATCACATTACACATTCAATCATCTGTGGTGTATAATTAATCAATCCCTGCAAATTACATTGTGTAAGAAATGAAGACAGACACGAGTCATTAAAACTTGTAATTAATTTTATTTAATACCGTACCATAGTTCATTGATAAGTGATGAGGGAGGTATTACTTTATTAAGTATTCTGAATAGTTTACATGGTAGACTGAAGATAGGCATATATTTTTACAGAGCTCATAGTAATGACTACAGATGTACATATATATATATATATATATATATATATATATATATATATATATATATATATTGTTCATGAAGTTATAATATTATATTTATACTAATGATTATTTTAGCTGAGTTTGCACTTTAGACCTCACATAGGGATTGCTTCATTGTAGTAACTTCATTATCATCAGAGGCAGCAAAACAGTGAAAGCCTTTACTCCTACATAGTATATATAAGGTCTAAAAGAAAATGGGGCATGTATATCAGTATATTTACAACCTGTTTAGATCTGTTGTAATAACAATGAAGCAATGATCTTACAAATGATGCTAGTTTGACAGTTTTAGTGGGAGGTATAAACTATAAATGTATATCACCCATGGCTGTACAGGATAGAAAATAATATTATTGTCCAGTTTTTTGCTCCAGTGAAAATGGCCAACATCTTCTTGCTCAATACATTGGCTTTCAACTTTTGATTCAAAACTGCTTTGCTATTAAAACGATATGATGAAAATATACAGTGAGAACTAATAAAATGAAATCATTTCTGGCAACACAGTCTCTGTTTTCATACAAGCAATTGACCTTAACATATTCAGTACAATTTTCTGCTAGTCTCCAGTTTCATCTCTCAAAATAATCCTGCTAGAGATAAGAGTTGACATATTCCATTGCTAATATACTCAATGACCTGATAAATTTGTATGATTTAATGTAAAAAATAACTCTAGAAAATCTCATGTGTCAACTAAAGAGCCAGACCTTTAATAAATAAGTCAATTGTGGGGATTAACATTGTTATAATAATTTTGAGTGAAATAAGTAAAAATGAGTGATAGCAATATAGATAGATTAGAATACAGAATTCTGATATACTATAGATATTAGAGGAAAATACCACCAAATAAAATAAATGTATAGGTTTGGAAGCAGTGATGAAGTTTACTGGAGTTCTATAGAAAAAGAAGTTTGATTTAATTGAACTAGTGCATGACCGAATGTGACATAAGGACTACAAAAATCCTTTTCCCAAACTTTGATATATGTTTCTTTATCTATTACTTTGTTTGAAAATGTTATCCACAAAAAACTAAAACTTTATGTCACAGGCATGAAACAGTCTTACAATTAGGAGCCATGTCATTTGAACAAGGCCCAAAGAAGCATCCAACTTAACTCTCCACTCCACTTTGGTAGACATCCAATCAACATCCATTAAGTGTAACTGATGGTTATTGGTTTAGCTGAGCCAAGGCCAAAAAAGGCATTGTATGTGTAGCTCAAGGTCGTCTATCCAGGCTGAACTCTTTTGATACATGGCGTGTGTTTTCTGCATTATGCCTCAAACACCAACTCCTAACAATGAATGAACCACCATGGTAAACGCTGATATTTATGTCTGAATCATAGGCCTACATGGCATCATGGTGTGAGGGGGGGAGGGGAATTACTATGTCAGGGCGGAGTTTCTCATTGAGGTGGAGCAAGTTCACTATATACTGAGATACAGTAGTACTTCAGTATATTGTATCAGTGATTAGACCCCCCAAGGGTTGAAAAAAAACATAGAAATAAAAATCTTAATTCACATACCCACCCTCTTCCTGTATCATAATTAATAATATAATTAAATTATAAATTAAATTAAATAAAATCATGTTAGGCAAACATCCAAATGTGTTGTGGACATTACAACTTTCTTTTGTTTGGTATGAATATGGAGATACCAAAGTTATATAAGTTTTATTATGTTTTAATAGATTTTTAAAAATGTAAATCTTTTGTGCAAAAAACTAATTTCACTATTTTGCCATATTCTAACTTTTTCATACAATGGAGCATGAAACAGTGTAAGGTGTAATTTTTGTGGTATGAGCTGATGTTTTCATTGCTCCCATTTTGGGTACTGTACAACCTTTTTATCATTTTTTATTACATTTTTTATGTGTTGCAAAATGGCAAAACAGGTGATTTGGGCATTTGGTCGCTTTTTTCTATTACAAGATTCAACAACGGGAATAATTGTTTTCCTATTCTGATTCAATCGGGTGGCGTTCAGCTTCTACCACAAGGCAACACCAATGAAAGGAGAGCACGGATCCTCACTCCACCTGAGAACCATTTACCAAAGACGAAAAATGATCCAGCTCAAATCCAGCGATGCATAGCGTTCAATAAAATGTATCTTTTATTTGCAACATTTTAAAAAGACATTGACAAAGACATAGGAATGAATACAACCCGTTTCAGACGCAAGCTGCGTCCTTAATCATGCGTAACATTATTTGTTTAAAAGCTGGCAATTTAAATGCACAGAAAACAGACCATGTGATTAGTGGGTTCCTCCCACAAGGGGCTGCGTCCTTCCTGCCGGAGATCCGCTTGTGTCGTCATCATGGCAACGGCACATGGCACTGACGGCCAGGCCCACCACAAGGGTGTATCTGATCCAGCCAATCACATGCACGCATCGTCGCCAAGGCAACCACAATTTTCATATTCTGATACATGATAACACTTGGGATGTGGTGACCACTAACATGTTTATAATTATGTTTGTTTATTCCTATTATATTACATGAATAAAAGGAAAAGGCGGGTGATTAGAACTTTTAGATTTTTCAACATTTAATTATTTTTTTTTTTAACTAATGACAGGCCCTGGAGTCTCAAAGATGGGGTGGTGATGACCCTTGCCAAGATGGCAATGCACATGAGCTTTGGAGTAGGCATTTAATAGGTTTAAATCCAAAATTGGTGCCATCACTGATCACATGTGTTAGTCACATGTGTTTGCAGCAATATATAGCAAACAGCCTGATAAGCCCTCTCCATATTTTTCCCTTGTGGTCCATATATGTACTATTATGGCGTTTTGACTTCAGCATGTCTACCAAACATATAATAAAAAAGTATGAAAAGGTATTGGCCTCACAATACAGCAAAGCAAAAAAATTTTTGTACAAAGATAAAATAAAAAAAAAATGCATTAAACACAGAAATGGTAATCAATTTTACCCCATTTGGATTTTTTTTCTACCTTTCCAATTTATTGCATGGAATATGTAAACAAAAGCAAAAAAGGTATAGCCTTTAAAGAGGAGTGGAAAAAACTAAAATGCAAAGAGGAAAAAGGCCATCTTCAGCAAGGATTTATGTACAGTGGGTATGGAAAGTATTCAGACCACTTTAAATTTTTCACTTTTTGTTTCATCGCAGCCAATTGGTAAGATAGAAAGCAACAGAAATTAAGATTGTTTAATAAATTAGCAAGCATAAGAAAAACTTAAATATTACATGGTCATAAGTATTCAGACCCTTTGGTCAGTATTGAGTAGAAGAATCTTTTGGCCTAGTACTTTTTATGAATGATACAACAAGTTTTTCACACCTGGATTTGGGGATCCTATGCCTTTTTTTCCTTGCAGATCCTTTCCAGTTTCCTCAGGTAAATGGGGCATAGTGAACAGCTTTCTTTTCAGCTTTCTTCAAATATGCTCAATTGCAGTTAGTATTCTTTTGTAACCTTGGCCAGATCTGTGCCTTGCCACAATTTTGTCTCTGAGCTCCTTGGGCAGTTGCTTGGACCTCATGATTGTCATGTACTCTGATATGCACTGTGAGCTGTGAGGTCTAATGTCGACAGGTGTGAGCTTTTCCTAATCCAATCAATTTAATTAAACAAAGATGGACTCCAATGAAGTAGTAAAACTATCTCAAGGAGGATGAAAGGAAATGGACATCATGTGAGTTAAATGTGAGTGTCAGAAAAGGGGCTGAATACTTATGACCATGTCATTTTTCAGTTTTTCTTGTTTAATAAAATAGCACTAATATCTACATTTCTGTTTTTATCTGTCAAGATGGGGTGCAGAGTGAACATTAATGATCGAAAAAGAAGTTTTTTGATCTTAACAACTGGCTGTAATGAAACAAAGAGTGAAAAATTTAACAGATGCACTAAATAGTGATGATTTAATGGGCATTAGATATGAAAATAAGTGTAGTAAAAGGTGTAAGTATGACCTATAGCAGCCAGTATACAGTATGCTTTCATGCATTACACTGAACTTTACTGGAAAAAAGCTGGATTCTGATTGGATGCTTTGGGCAAAGCTTTCAATTTTTATCTGTATTGGTTTTCATAAATGAGTCACTACTGACTATTGATGCTCAGGGCAACTTCTTCAAATTGTACCTAGCCAGATCCACAATAGATTTATATTTTAAAAAGAAAGAATATGCCAACCTATAAGCTATGATATCGTCTTGTAATATTTAAGCTGATAAAATATTTAAGATCTCGGCAGAACTGTTCTTCTATTTAAATTCTAACAACACAATCAAAAATTTTCATTTTTATTCCAGCAATGTGCTCTTGTTCCAAAGCTGAACGCAGTATATAGACACCCACTGAATGAAAAACACGGGTGATGTGAATGAGTAATTGCTTGCCAGCTAGTCGACAGCGAGAAAACTGACACTGTGCTGCACATATTTCATGAATAATGAGAGGAGTTTCAGCTGTGTGAAATCACTGTCTATTGGGTCAGAAATTTCACATTAGTGGATTCATCAGAGCAGATCGGTGTCAGAAAGACATTCTTTCCTCAGGTAAACATACCTTTTGCTTCAATAAACTGTCATATCTTAGTTGTAAGTAGAGAGCAGGGCATCGCACTTTTGTTAGCACATGTCTCAAACAAAAGCAGCACTTGTCTTTAAGCTTTATCTTGGTAAAAAGTACAGGAAACTAGAAGTCTAACATTTCTGGACATATGCAGGTCATACAAATGCAAGCCAACATATCTCTGCGGCTTCTTCCAATGTAGTGTCTCTTAGATAATTAGCGTGATAGTGTTATTGTTATGTCATGTGAGAGTGATTGCTCTGTTATGTGGTGACAGAATTATATCATAATGATATCATATAATGTAGTAATATGTAGATACACCAAAAATCTCAGACATATAGCAGGAGGTTCATTTCTAACAATATGTTAATTTATGGTGCCAATTATATTTTGAACTAGCATTTTGCTTATGAAACTGCCACCATGTAAATCCAGCATAATTTCCAGACAATTAAAAAAGGTCAGTGCTCAACTCTTTAAGGTAACAGTTTAAATTCAATAGGTAATCTCACCACTTTCCCTTCAGTTAGAAATTGAGGATCTCCTAGGTTTCTTGCTCTTTTCTCCGTTCCCCAAACACCAGATTCCAGAGCACCACCGTGTCACTTCCGTGCCCGTGGTGCACTATTGGTCCTGTGCCAGAAGATAAACGGATAGATAGTGCACATTTCCAAGGTTAAAGAAAGATGCTTTATTGTATATACTCACAAATTGCAGTTAAAAAGCGTGAATATCACAGCCAAACACCTTACCCGACCCAGATTTCGCCTCTTCAGGATTCTTCTGGGGCATGTTGTTTAGCGCTATCACAGGTGTTTAAATCTAAAAATTTGCATAAATACAAAACATATCATCCGTGACAAAAACATTAAAAATAATTAAGAAACATTAAAAAAAACATTTCCCTATGACTATACCTATATGTTATATGCATTATAATACAAACAATTCATTTTTTAAAACTTTATATATGATCGATCTTTATGTCATACATATTTACATTTCCATCCAAAACTAATAACTAATAGAATAAATAAATAATAAAATATTTTATACACAACCTTCAAGTCTCTCAAGGTTTAAACCCATACTAATGGCATAAATATTTGTTTATGAGGAGAAACCTCAGGATGTGTTTCATGTAATCCCAACCAATCACAGGCCCTGAACCAATGGACCTATCAGTGGTCGAGATGGACCCCTATTCCAGCCCTATCTCTAGTCCAATCCCAAACTATCTCTCAAAGACTGCAGCGCAAAGCTTCAGCTGTCAGATAGCCCCAACTCAGAGGCTTCGTATATCGGAGGAGAAGCACAAGTAATGTATTGTATATTAATTCCTTTACCCCATCATCGTGCCTTTCTATATTAAAGTATTGGTTGTCTATATGTGTGATAAAATTTGTATATGTAATAAACTTTCCGTCAATATCTAATTTGCTTTCTATATTATAGTGCACTATAATCTATATATGTGATAAACTTTCTGTCAATGCCCCATATGAAGACCAAAAGATACTAGTCACTATTGGAGAAGAATTTTAAGTCCATCTCTACTCCCATTATCAAGTGGGTATTTTTCAATTGATTTTTTCTTCAGTTAAGTAATTAAACATCAGGGGAGGTTTCTCGATCTACCACCTAGAGTCTCTTCAGCCGCGGGGTCTAAATATGGATTTCGAGCTGAAGATTCCTCCATTGAAAAATCCCCACTATCGCTATATAAATGGGTATGGAAACATTTTGAAGAAACCTGTAAATATTTCTTCTCTTTCTTTGTTGTAAAGTTGAGATAATTTTACCTGTGTTACAGTGCATTGATCAATTGACAAAACACCCATTAAAACCTGTGTCCACTGTTGTGGACACTAACTTTCAGAAAGAGTCAGAAAGTAATTCCTGGTGCACACCATGGAATTTGCCAATTTTTTTGGTCCATGTGTGCCACTTTTTTTTTTTTTTTAAAAAAGGGCATGGTGCTGAACAAGGCAAGTAAGGACCAGGAACTGACCTGGCATCAATTAAAGCCTGTAATGCTGCTGTTATGGAACAAACAACAAGCAACCTAGACAATTTAGCTCTCCCTACCTACTCAAAGTCACTATCCTAAACATGCAATGAAAATATGGAGACAAAAAACATAGAGACATGGAGACAAAAAAAGACAAACAAACACAAAAAATCATATGAATACTGGTGAAAACAATGCAGTACAGAATCCAGAGACAAAAGGATGGTCAGAATACAAGCATGGGTCAAAAGATCAAATAGTATGGAAGTCCAGAAAATGCTAGCATGCTCCACAGTAGACATATAGCACTCCCTGGGAAGTGGGCAACCAATCCTCTTATGAAATAAGAGTTACGGTCCAAAAAGTAATTGGACTATTCTCCTGAAATTCAGAAAAACAAGTAATTTTTTTCCTTATACAACATGATAAAAATATTCTGTGCACAAAAATAATGATGAAAGTGTTAATTAAACAGCCATTATCACTTGCTAACATAAACATTGAATAAGATACTTCGATACAAATGTAGTCATTTCTATTTTGGGATTTGGCTAACACATTGTGGAAAGAAGAAGTCCTATTAAATATCATTTATAAAGACTTCAATTCTCAACCTCATTTTATCCTTCTTTATATTAACAGAGTTAAGATGATTAATAACTACTTTCAATAGATACATAAGTGAGATGTGAAATTGCTTTTGTGAAGTTATAAAAGTAGTTCATGGTAAGAGCTGGAAAGAAGCCCAGAATAAGAGTTATCTATTCCACAAAGGTTGTGACAGGTCATCTTGAATTGATTGGAGTAATTGGTACTCAAATATTGGAAGAACGTATGTGTTTTTAGTTCTTGCATAGATGTTTTGATATTCTCTCTTGTCTCAACTGAAAATACTGAAAACTTAGTATCAGAACAAAAATGGCACTGTGCGTGAGAACATAGAAACTTTGAGCATTGAGCTATCGCAACCTTAATGTTCAGTGTTCATCCCCCACTATCATATTTCTGGAACAGACACAAAGACCGGAAACATCTACTTCCAATTTTTATCTTTCATCTATGAACGCTCTTTAAAAAGATTTTGAAACTTTACCCTTAATAATGGTCTGATGTTTTGAATTGACTTTAAATGACCTGCTGGTGTTGTGTTGTTAGTAACAAAATAAAATCCAACATAACTCTAACTACCTAGACTAGCCATACCTGAACAAGTGGTTGATACCTTAAAGGGAACCTGTCATGGGAAATTGACCTAACAAACCACTACTAGTATATTGTCAGGTAGCGTAACACCTTCTATGTTTTTTTTCATGTTCCAGGGTAGTGGGATCATTGAGAAAATCAACTTTGAAGTGAGATGTAAATTGGTTGTATGAAGTCCAGGAGGTGAAGATTTTAACACTGAAATCAAGCTCTCTTTTCCTCAGTAAGCCCCCTTCACTGTAATTGATAGTCCTGAATCCAGAGACATCACTAACCAAGTCTGATCAACAATGTCAATAACAAAGTAGGAGGTATTCAGAGCTCCACACTTTGACATCAGTGTTAAACTCTCTGCCTACATAACATTATAAAACCAATTTACATCTCACTTCAAAGTTGATTTTCTTGATGATGGATCATGAAAGAAACAAAAACTAGAAGGTGTTATGCTACCTGACAATATACTAGTAATGGTTTATTAGGCCAATTTCTCATGACAGGTTCCAAACATTTATCTCCTATCCATGTCTGGTCACTGGAATTCTGACTGCTGGGATTTCAGACAATTGTCAGTACAAGGACACCTAAGCTGCTCTATGGTAAAAAGAAGCTCCAGGATTACCTCTTCCTGAACTGTATGAAAAAATGGAATGTGTTGTAAAATATGAATAGATATATCATATCTTTAATTTGAAGAGTACATTTTTTTGATAAATGAAAAGGATATAAAAACTTAGTAGTTTTTAGACAAAAATGCTTTTCATGTTAGTTATATTTTCTCCTTGTTTTTTCCCCTGCTTTGGTTTATATATGGAGGTCTGTTATGGGTGGAGAAAAGTAATGGGTATAGAGGTTTTGCTGTGGACAAGTACAGTTGTCTGTAATAATGCATAAAGTTTACCAGTGATATAAAAACTCATGGCTATCTGCAACATGATTTCATTGTCTAGATTTCTTTTCTTCTCTTTTTTTTTTTTTTTATTGAATAAACTCAATTACCGTATATACTCGTGTATAAGCCGAGTTTTTCAGCACAAAAAATGTGCTGAAAAACGTCCCCTCGGCTTATACACGAGTCAATACTGACTAAAATTGACTAAAAAAATAATAAACTTATATACTCACCCTCCGGTGGCCCCGATGCGCAGCGCTGCTCCCCCGATGTCATCGCGGCTCCTCTTCTGGCTTCCCGGCTGTTCTTCTTCCTTCAGCGTGCTGGGCGCCGCCATGCTCTTCTCGCGGGCGGCGCCTAGTATGACGTCAGCAGCGGCGCGTCATACTAGGCGCCGCCCGCGAGAAGAACAAGACGGCGCCCAGCAAGCTGAAGCAAGAATAGGAGCCGCGATGACATCGGGGGAGCAGCGCTGCGCATCGGGACGCACGGTGAGTATATAACTTTATTTTTTTATTCTGCTGGGGGCACGGCTGTATACTACTGGGGGCACGGCTCTATACTACTGGGGGCACGGCTCTATACTACTGGTGGCACGGCTGTGCTGTATACTACTGGGGGCACGGCTCTATACTACTGGGGGCAGGCTGTGCTGTATACTACTGGGGGCAGGCTGTGCTGTATACTACTGGGGGCAGGCTGTGCTGTATACTACTGGGGGCAGGCTGTGCTGTATACTACTGGGGGCAGGCTGGGCTGTATACTACTGGGGGCTGGCTGGGCTGTATACTACTGGGGGCTGGCTGGCTATATACTGGGGGGTCTGTGACCAATGCATTTCCCACCCTCGGCTTATACTCGAGTCAATAGGTTTTCCCAGTTTTTTGTGGTAAAATTAGGGGTCTCGGCTTATACTCGGGTCAGCTTATACTCGAGTATATACGGTATTACACGTAAATTCAAAAATTAGGAGATGAGGAACGCTCTCCAGGCATCAAGCAACTGTTATACACATGGATCATATAGTAAATGGACAATCTTCAAGAATGACAACATTTGTTTACAATTATTATTATTTATTTATTTATTTATTTTTTTTGATAATGCAATAGTACCTATACAAGATATATAGGGGGAGGGACAACTAAACATAATATAAGACCATATTATGAGAACTCCATTCCTTTTAGGAGTGTCTAACATATAACAAAAAATGCCCCCCCCCCAAGCCCCCCAATCCCTCCCTACCACCCTCTGCCCGTGCTGGAGATGTGAAAGGAAACCAAAATTTAACTACCTTATCCCTGACTACCCATCCAGTGGGCACCCCGGGACGAAAGAAAAACTCCGTTCTTTCAAATTCTCCACTGGTCCCATAGCAAACTCAGTCTACTACCATTCCCATAGCGTTTCTCATACGCGCATTCATACGCTTTGGTGCGTTCCACAAGATTACTCCATTCCTTCACCACTGGTGATTTATCATCTTTCCAATGTTTGACTAATATTAGTCTAGCAAGGAAAAAAAGCTTCAGCGCTAGGTCACTTTTTGCTTTAGAGTCCATGGGAATCGGAAGCAGGCCCAGTAACCCGCAAGTAGCAACTCGTGGCAAGAAGCATTGAAGCTGATTCTCTATTGTCTTAAAAACCTCCTCCCAGTATAAACTAATCTTCGGGCAATCCCATAAAACGTGTAAGATGTCGGCATAGACCCTTTTGCACCTCTTGCAGTTGGAGTTTTCACTTAACCCTATTTTAAACATCAAATATGGTGAAAAATAAATTCTATATAAAATATTAAGTTAATTGTGGATCTAACCACATTTTTATAAATATCTCGCCATTGTGCTGCTGTGATCAAACCAACCTGATTTAGCCATTTTACTTGACTTATATGGCTGAAGTTCTGATCAATGTCAGATCTAATCAGACGATAAATCCTAGACAGATTCAGAAGTGACGTCTCTAACCCTAAAATTTCAGAGCAATTACCACCTTCGTGTATCGTGAACTTGTCGTGATATAATTCTTTCCTAAATGCATGTGCTAATTGACAATACCTAAAATAATCTTTCTCCTCCAAAATCCCCTTCGTACACCAAAACTGAAAGGAGGGTAACCCCCCCTGTTCCCCCAGATGCTCCAAAGAATTAATCCCTTTTTTTCCCCAAAACCCGACATCTTCCATTTTATATAGTTCTATGAAATTGAGATTGCCCCATAGCGGGGTGAATTTAAGTCCCCCCTTAATCCCATATAACCTCTTAAAATCTCTCCAAGTATTCTCCAATAACACCGCCAGAGGAAATTTTTTGCTAGCATGACATTTCAGTTGACCAGACACCAGTAGGGTGAGAATAGAATCTTCTCTTTAACTCAGTTTCATCTCATCCCTTTCTCATTCCCTCTTTTTAGACTTCTATGGACAGCAGCAGCCTATCATAGTTACAACTATATATTGAATTATAAAATGATAACTAGGGAAAAGATAAAAAAAACAATGACATATTCTAAAAGTAAATTACTGACTTACATGAGTTATTTTGTGGCCTAGCCATTTGTCCACTGGGAAGCCCGTTTGGACCTGCATTACAGACATGACTTCTGGATGATTGATAGTTATGAAGAATCCTTTAAAGAATTATAAGCCTAGGGGAGAGTATTTTTAAAGGAGAACTCTGAATATCTATTTATGGTTGTTGTGAATTTCATTATACTGTATTATGCTGCATATCATGAAACAAAAAAACACTAAACCCACTTTTTATCCCCCATATTATTTGAAACCCATATAATCATATCATTTTATCCAATTGGGATAATAGGCATGCTCCCTGGCCTATTTCAGCCATAGCTAGGGGGCGTCAATTTGCCATATTGGAGGCTTGGCCACCATTCCGGTAATATGGCTGGGTCGTGCAGGTTACACACAATCATGTAGGCTACAAGATACCTCTTCCACTTGTTTCTGATCAGTATCTAGTGTCAGATCAGTGATGTGTGTGACATTGATATGAATGAAATATTGCACTTTTAAAAGAAACAAAATGATCTACCTTAGGTCTTCAAATATCAAATTTAGACAAATAGCACTTTAGAAAAGGTTAGGCCTATAGCTAGGCTCTAAAATTTCTAATCTATCACCAAAATCATCTTACCAAAACAATTTCTGATTAATGCAAACAATAGGATAGCTAGCTTTTAATATGTTTGTGTAGTATGTAACATAATAGTAATGTGAATAATCAAGCTGACCCAAATAACTGGTTAATAGTGGCCACTCACAGGTAATTTCTAAGTATGGTGGGCTCCATGTGATTTCACCATACGCTAACAAGTGTGACCTGGTTTTATGATTATTTCTTGTTTTGTTGCTCTGACCTGAAATAGCTGTAACACTGCACACTAGGAGTTGAATATGTTCCAAGAAGTAGAGAAAACCTTTTCTGAGAAGCTTTTTTCATCTTTCATGAAAATGTCTAAAGCCGATTATTGTAGCTTAGACATCTTGTTGCAAGCCCAAAGGTGTAATTCTAATAATACAATTTCCTTGATGCATAGTACAATTTAGTTTTATGGGTGAGAGAAGGCATATTGAAGGTAGAGAAGTCACATATTGAAGGTAGAGAATTGCCACTAATTGATCACAGCACTAGTGATATTAGAGAACCAGGTTGATAGACTGTATTGTTATCAGAGCTCTTTAAAATAATAGTGCTACCTTTAAAACATAAATGTCTTTACTGAACAAAGTCTGACACAGCTGACTACATTTTATTACACTTATAAATTGTTGGATGTCATTTTTACCTTTGTTACTCCCAGGTGAGGACCTTTGTTGTGGGTCACAGTTTCACTAAAACTGGTAATATTTTCACAAACACTGCAGCCGACCTCTGGCCTTAGTGGTACATGAACACAGTATATGAGAACAGTGCTGTGCAGCAGTTGTGTCAAGGTCCTTGCTCATCTGATTGGTCAGTCCAGTGATTGTCTGTAGTGTTCATGGGATTCTTGCCAGTTCCGGTCCATCCCAGACCCAGACAGGGGGCATTCAAAAGGAACCAAAGGGTCTGTGTATCGTTTTTTTGTTTTCTACTTTTTTGACCTTGTCCCAACCTCAAATAATCCTGAAAATGCCTGAAAAATTCCTTAAAAGAATAGCATCATGGTTGGCATTGTATAGTTTGTATTTACACACTTTATACTGCACCACTTATTGTGGCCCCCACACCTGATAATGCATTGTGGGCACTGTACTTTATCCTGTCCCTACATTCTACATGCATCCTTTAAGGAAGAACAATAATATAAATGACTGTATATGGGTGTACCTGACTAGTATGGAATTAGACCCAAGTGGTGCAGTATTTTCAGACACCAAAGTTAGATAAATAGGGGTAGATTTATCAAGTGCTCTTGATGTTGGCCCCGCCCATTGGACCACAACAGATATATCAATAGTCTCCAGCCTATTGATATATATCCATTGAGGTGGGGGTACTACAGTGCACCCGCTCAGTTCTATGCCAGGTCCTACCTACACCTGCGCCTGCACCACTCCGCACTCGATCACCTGGCATAGATATGGAATCCAACATAGTCATGGGTGGTATACCAATATTCAGGAGTACAAGCAGTGATAAATCCCCCCAATAGAGAGTTATGTCAAAGAAACAGATCATTGCCCTGTCAATCAAAGATGAGCAAATGGTTATTATTAGTTTCTGGAAAAAAAAATATAATAAAAATAAAACAAAAGAAGTACAGCAATTGTAATGGCACGTACACTTCTCAAACAGGCCTCTAACTGTTAATAAATTATCATGTCAAGCAATTGCTGTGCACAGAAATTCTACTGAGCTTCCGCCGCATTAAATGTCAGCTCATGTCTAAGCCAATCGATTTGATAATTACATACATTTTGTCTCTTGACATTGGAAGACAGCTCTTGGTTATTTAAGTCAACACGGAATAAAATGAATATGTTAATGTGTGCTGCAGGACATGATCTACGCTATCATCAGATACACTAAACGGCTCAATTTTAAGCACAGAAAATATTTTCTTTGTTTTTCTTGTGTTACAGGACAGGTATATAGAAGCTAATAGCTTTATGCACACAAGCGTGGTCAATACATTCCCTCGAATTTTACAGCCTCATAAAAAAATACAGTGACCTCTGGGCTTTCTGGTTTAATCAAAGCAGTCAGTTCTCTTGTGCCCTTTTCCTATCTGTTGGAGCATAGTGAAAAGCACCGACTGACTGAAGCTCCTGCTGCTGAGAGAGGTTTCTGAATTATTCATAAGTGTTCTAATGGTAGGTGATGAGATCTCTTCATGCTCAGGCCTTGTCACTAGGTGTTTATTACTTTGTTTCACTACCCGCCTGCTTTTACTGTGGGTCACAAGAACCCTATATACGCTCTTGACATGCATTGCTAAAGATAGCACTTTAAAAAATCTCTTTCGCCTGGGAGGTCATGTGAAAGTTATTAGGAACAAATTATTTCTTCATTTCCGCTGACTGGCTATATAGCCTTAATGATCTGTCACCTAGCAATGGGCTGCCTGCTCAAACAGAAAAAAAAAATTCCATACTGATGCGTTTATAACTAGAATCAGTTTGTTGTAGCCGCTTTCTTGTCAAGCATGTGTCCAAAGTACATTCAGAATTTACATATTCATGACCCATCAGAGATATTGAGAGAGGAACCACGGTCATAATATGATACTAGATTTTACTGTGTCCTGCAGCTGTTAAAGTCTATTAAGTGCGTAATGTCTTATAGGTTCTATGCATCTGAAACTGTGATAATGGGCTCTGACGAAAAATAAAAGACATTGGTCTTATAAACTATATTCTAGAAAGTATTGATGCATTCTTGTCAATATAAATAAAGCCTTGATCATCCAAGGTTAAACCACTATGAGGGAGATTTATTATTTCTCTTTCTAGTTTTCCTGCCAGTCAAGTTCCTTTTTTGTCTTTCTTCTTACTCTAAGTTGTCTTGGGTGAATTTTCATTGTGTTTACTTGTTCAATTGGATCTTTTAAAAAATTGCTAATTTTTGTGCAAAAAAGTCTCATGGTTGGCTGTCCTGCTTCTTCCTGGCAAGTTTGCTACTTGAGCCTGGGCGAACTTTTGCACTTTTTTACAACTTTTTCAAAAGTTGCAGATGGCCAATACAACTAACTTTCGTCTAAACAGCTGGATGCATTAGATAAATAAAGCAAATTCATCCAAAAGCTGTGCACCGCGAGTTGTGGTGCAAATATGGAAGTCGCAGAAAAATGTGCAAATTCACGACTGCTCAAATATCTGGGATATTTTCATGCTAAGAAAAAGAAGGAAACAAAAAAAATCTCCTCCTTTATCCAATGATTGAGGTACTGAGGGGCCTGATCTTTGCTTTTGTCATTCCAAACTAAATCTCACTTCACTTATATAAGACTTTGCTATACAACAGCAGCACCACTGTATGGAGCAGTACAATTTTCTATAGCGCCATAATAGAATAACAATTCTATATTTAATAGAGATGAGTGAGCATTAGCGTACTCAAAACGGCTCGTTGCTCGGACGAGTATTTTGCCTGCTCGAGAACGAGCTTTCACTCAAGGATCATATATTGTCAATACACCATCAAAGTAATACACACATTTGCGATTGATGGCAGTCAATGCAAATATACTTCTGATAAGTTAGCAGATGTATGGAAACATCTGCAATGTGTTCTTCAGTGAAGAACACATTGCAGATGTTTCCATACATCTGCTAACTTATCAGAAGACATGAGTGCAAAAAGGTGTTATTCACAATAGTTTGTAAAGAACAATATGTGTGAAGAACATATTGCAGATGTTTAACAAGGGTCATTCTCCTTTTTGAAGTTCCATGAATATTCCATTGAATAAAAAAAAAATTAACAAACAGGACTGACTTGGTTCCCTTTGGTCCTCTTGAAAAATGCTCAAGTCTCCCAATTACTTCAATGGGGTTCGTTATTCGAAACGAGCATCGGAAAAAGTTCGACTCGAGCACTCGAGCATTTTAGTGCTCGCTCATCTCTAATATTTAACCATTATAACTAAAATGGTTGTTTGTGCTTTTACTAGCAAAATGTAGTGGTAGTATTGGAGGGATTGTTATGTACCAAATTTATACTATATGTATGAGGACTTTCATCTACAGAAATAGCTTTTGTGTGTATCCTAACATTCCTGGTGGTCTATGTATCACTTGGTTTCGATTCAAATAATTGGCTAGTGCCATCATCACATTGGGTATTTTAAGGCAGTGGAGAAATTAATGTTAGTATAAAATGATAAGTGATCTAAGTGATCACTTGGTAAGTGATCTAAGAAGCCTCAGTGCCACTTCATGAAGCTCGAAAAGTTTTTGTGTAACTAGTAGCTAAATGGTCAAGTTGTGGTCTAAAGTAGTTAATATCTTGTATAATAGCTTTCCTTGTGGCTTTAAGCAGATATAAGGTTAATTGTTAGCACCATTGTTGGTCGTTGGTTGTGAAATGGATCTTAATAGGTCAAACTGGATTGTAATCTAAGTATACAAATTATGTGTGTGACCATGACTGTGAACAGTTGGTGTTCTCGGTGGACTTTTGAAGATAAGTGGTTAAGGAGTATCTAACAATTTAAAAACTTTTTACATACCTGTTTGTTGAGAGATGAAAAGAGCTTAAAGGAGTATTCCCACGAAGACAAGTTTCTTATATGTACTCAGGATAACAAAATAACAAATTCTCTAATTCACTGTTATTAACACACATGCAGCATTTCAAAGATATAAGTCCAAGTCTTTTCTCTATCAGACCTGGTGTACAAAATTTCAGTTGCGCCTAGACACAACCCTGTAACTTCTGATTACGTGTCGGGCCGCCATCTTGGTTTTCTGTGTGAGATCATGCAGATGAGATTTCTGTCTCTCTATGCTGTGTGCCTGTAGCCACACCCTCTCCACGGAGCTCAGAGACACTGAATGATCACATCCTGCTAGGAGATCGTGAGCAGAGAGAAAGGCTAAAAACTACAAGGAGATAAGTGATCCGAAGGGAAGGGGGAGGCAGCCACATATCTTTGAGATGTAGCAGAGCTAATAGTGTACCAGTATAAAAGTATGTCAGCCTCTGCCTGTCGTCCTCCGTCTAATCATCTCATGCACCTCTGATCTGTCTCATTTCTTTCTATATAGTATATAGTAATGTGTCTACTTAGAGAGGCCCCACCCACACCCTGTGATTTTGCACTAAGCAGCCTAGAGAGTGATAGGAGCTAAACAGCTATAAAACTGAGTGAAATTTTAAAGTAAAGGGTTAAAATTCTCTTTATTGTGTAAACATCACTAGGGGATGACGTCACGAGGAGCGACAATCTTCACCAAGGTGTCGGCGTGGGATGGGTTAATATGGACAGGTTAACACCTGTGATCGGTGCAATATGCAGCAAAGACTTACCGGATATGGAGAGGGCTTAGTCCGTGAGCCCTCTCCATTCTCCCGCAGAATGTCAATATTACGTCACACATCGGTAAGGGGTTAATGTTGTCTTCCTTGCAGGCTAAGATGTTGCCGCGGAGATATATTTTAAAGAGAACCTACCCCCCCCCCAACAAACCACACAAAATACCTTTTAGATGCCTTTAAAAGTGTTCCACAGATGCCTCTATTGAGCTACCATTCTTCTAGAAAAGACTTTTATTGATGTTTCTGTTTCAGTCATGGAGGTTGGGACTGAAGTATACAGTCAAGCTGCTTTGCCCTCCTCACTGGGCGGGGCAATTATTAAGGTGGATTTCTCTTCACATAACCAGGGTCAATTTCAACCCAACCTTCCTAAGGGAGTGTTTAATGATATAGCAGTGCTGAGTAACAAAGATCTACTGCCTGGAATAGAGGATATCAATAAAAGTTTTTTTTTTAATGAATGGTTGCTATAATCCCATAGATAGAGGCATCAGTAGAACATGTTTAAAGACATTGAAAAAAGTATTGGGGCTTATTTACTAAGGGCAGAGGATTGCACTTTCGTCGGACTGTTCACCGTTTTCGGGATTTGCGCAGCTTTGACAGGTATTCAACAGGTGTCTGCACTGAGTATGTGTTGCACGTGATTGGTTTTGGCAGAGTTGTGCTGGCTTTCATGTGACAGAAATCGGGGACTGAGCACAGTATTTAAGTTTCAAATTGTGTCGCAAGACAATGCACTTACATGCACCAGGAAGAAGAAGGTGAAATACGGTGGACCTGAGCAGGGAAGCGACACATGCAGGATATCGTGCGCATGATCTTAGTGAAACGGGGCAAAGTGCATTATTGTCAGACAATGCACTTTCGGTGAACTGCGGGGGACCAGGTAAGTAAATGTGCCCCATTGTGTGTGGTTTGTGGGGGGAAGAGAAGAGAGGCAGTTGCTGGTGACAGGTTCTCTTAACTATAGTGTAAGGTCCCATCCACACTATAATGTTAAGTGCTAATGAAAAACTAAAAAAATATATACAGTATGTATGTATATATAAATATAATGCATCTTCATTTTTGGATGAAGACGATTCACTGTACATGCTATAATTGCGTTAAATCATTGTTCACCTTTTGAGAGCTTTATGATAAGGCATGATTGATTCTAGAAAATTCTTTCCATCCAAAACTCATTTTGAAGAAAAAGCGAAAACACAGCAAAAAAAAAAAAAAGAGTGCCTACCTGATGTCTTTGTCAGGGAACACAATTTCCACAATTTTACCGTAATAACTGTAAATTAATGTGACAATACTGACAGATAGATAAGGTAACAAGTGCTTGGAACAGCTTTGAAATCTATTCCTAAAGCACAGAGGCGTCTGAACCTTTTGTGTGCGAGTCTGAACCCTGTCTCTGCAAGGTTACTTTTTAACAATATAAGGAGCATAAGTGCCTTTTCATCAAATGAAAAAAAGCATGCCCACTGGCAAATGAATCATATTATAAAAATTGATCGCATCCCAAAAGGGAAAAATGTTATTGAAGATCCAGTGGCCTGGGATGATACTTCATTGATCATTGTAAGAAATACTTCCAGAAACTGTTTTTTAATCTTTCCGCTAGAGCATTAGCAATTATTCTTTAGCCCGTGGTGAGTAATGACTTCAGTTTCCCAGTTCCTCAATCGATAAAACATTTACCCTACTGCTACAAATGTGCTCTCCGCTTAGACAAGCAGAATTTTTCTTTCAATTATTCTTTTTTTTTTTTGTGTGTGTGCATGACCTCATAAAATATTTTAAACATATTGCAATGTAGTTGAACAACACCTTCAATCTATATAAATGTGATAAATCAGCACATACATACATTTTATAGAACGCATCCAGCGCTGGTAACTTTTCACTATTTTTAGTAGAGTTTTTCTTGAGCAACAGAAACGGTTAAAAAGCAGAATAGTACAACTGATTGACTTTTTAGCTCTGAAGAAAGATACAGTAAATGCTCACTGAGCCTCGCATTGAATTTGTAAGTAGTAAATGTTCCTGACTCCACTGAAATCTATATCTGGAAAGGATAATGCACTCAACAGATTGTGTAAAATGCGGCATCTACCATATAGGTAGGGTAGAAAAATAGCATACAGTATACTGTGGGGGATTGTAAATTGTAGATTGAGTTTGTACAAAGACAAGTTTTTTTAAATATACTCAGGATAACAGAATAACACTTTTTCTGATTCACTGTTATTAACAAAAATACAGCATTTCCCAGATATAAGTCCAACCTGTCTCTATCAGTCCTACTGTACACAATTTCAGTTGCGCCTACACACAACCCTGTAACTTCTGACTTAGGATCGGGTGGCCGCCATCTTGGATTTCTGTTTGAAGGCCGTGCTTGCTGAGTTTCTCTGTCTTTGCACTGTAGCTGCGCCCCCTGCAGTCTCACGGAGGTCCGTCATTGCTGCACACTGAGACACAGAATCCGAGCCGCTGAGGCAGCAGCAGTAGCATGGGGACAACTACAAACTACACACAGATAAGTTTTTTATCTAGGGAGGCACAGCAGGAAGGCAGAGCAGATCTAGTGTGTTGTGGAAATGCAGATATGTGGGAGAGCTGACAAATGTGTAATAAGCATCTAATGGATCTCATCATCTCTGATCCGTCTCATCTCTCTCTGTGTCAGATACTAGTACAATGTTCAGAAGGTAAATGAAAGTGTATATAAACCACATTTTCAGGTCACAGAACTAGATGCATCATAATTTGTCTGCTTCGAGAGTCCTCGCCCACATGCTGGAATTTTGCACTGACCAGCCTAGGGAGTGATAGGAGCTAAAACAGCAGTAAAAAAAACTTGTGAAGTAAAGGGTTAAAAATGATCTTTATTGTGTTAATATCACTAGGGGATTGCAATTTGTGAATTTTCTTTATGGGAAAACCCCTTTAAAAAAAACTGTTTCCTATACTAATAACAATAACGAATCTTAATTTCTACAGCACCTTCATATTGCAAATCATGGGGTACATAGAGGGCCGGCATTAGGGCATGGCAATGTGGGCAAATGCTGGTGAGCCCCGACCATTGGTGCTATGGCAGCGGCCTCCAGTAGCTCTAGTAGCAGCTGTAATAGTAATCAGTACTCATGCAGTCAGAACTATCAGCTCAAGTACTATCACAACAGGCTACAGCTTGTGCATGAGATGCAGCTTGAAGCCTTCCCCGAATGCCCTGAGATACTGTCACCCTTGCAGCCCCTGTACACAAACCAAGAGCTGTGCACTAGCGGAGAAGGAAGGAGAAAGGGATTTGTTTATCTTTTATTTTACTGCATTTCCCACTAGTGTCTAGAAATTCCCTTATCCCAGAATATTTCTACTTAGTAGAAGGAGGAGCCTCACCATTCTGACAGCTTGGACAGCTCCTCTTCTATCTTCATGTTCACGGCAGGTGCGTGTTCAGCACCTCTTCTTTCTTCAAGCCGACACAGCGGCTGACAACATAGTTGTGCACCGACCGGCCCGTGCGCACAGAGCAGTCGCGGACCTGGCACCAGCTTGAAGAAAGAAGAGGCGCTGAACACGGAGCTGCCGCTGACCTGCCGCGCACATGAAGATAGAAGAGGAGCTGCCCGGGCCGTCGCAGTGATGAGTACCGAGTTTATTTTTCTTCTGGGAGTTTATTTGTTCTACTACAGGGGGCTGGCAGGCTATCTACTATAGGGGGCTGGCAGGATATATACTACAGGGTTCTGGCAGGCTATATACTGGGGCTGTGACCAATGCATTCCCCACCCTCGGCTTATACTCGAGTCAATAGGTTTTTCCAGTTTTTTGTGTTAAAATTAGGGGTCTCGGCTTATACTTGGGTCGGGTTATACTCAAATATACGGTAATTGAGAACTGTAAGGAGGTAATATTTAGCTTTAGTGAATTGGTATTTGAAAAACTCTGTATGTGGCAGGGGGCATATATTGGGGCTTATTGTGAATGTCCCCACTGTGGGACTAATAAAGGATTATCCTATCTTATCTTATCCACCTAATCTTCTTTCCTTATAGTCAGATCACAAAACTCGCAAAGATCAGAGGGTTTACTGAGGTGGGGAGAGACTTCAGTGCTAAACTCTCTGCCCTCATGACTTTATACAACCAATTTACAGTGGGTACAGAAATTTTTCAGACCCCTTAAAATTACTCACTCTTTCTTTCATTGTAGCTAATTGGTTTGGTTAATAACGTTCTTTTTATTTGCTCATGTATGTACACTCTGCACCTCATCTTGACAGGAAAATAAAAACAAAAATGTATTTTTTCTAATTTATTAAACAACCACTGAAATCACATGAACATTAGTATTCAGACCCTTTTGTGTGACACCCATATTTAACTCACATGCTGTCTATTTCCTTCTGATACTCCTTGAGATGTTTCTACTCCTTCATTGGAGTCCAGCTGTGGGCTTGATTAGGAAAGGCACACACCTGTCTATATAACACCTCACAGTTCACAGTGCAGGTCAGAGCACATGAGAATCATGAGGTTTAGGGAACTGCACAAAGAGCTCAGAGACAGAATTGTGTCAAGGCACATATCTGGCCAAGGGTACAAAATAATTTCTGCAGTATTCAAGTTTCCTAAGAACACAGTGGCCTACATAATCTTAAAATGATAGAAGTTTGGGGAGACCACAGCTCTTCCTCAACTTGGCCATCCAGCCAAACTAAACAATTGTGGGTGAAGAGCCTTGCTGAGAGAGGTAAAGAGGAACCACAAGATCACTGTGGCAGAGATCCAGTGATGCAGTAGAGAGAGGGGATAATGTTCCACAAATCAATTATAACTGCAGGCATCCACCAGTTGCGGCTTTATGGCAGAGTGTGCGGACGGATGTCTCGTCTCAGTGCAAAAAAACACATGAAGGACTTCTAGACTATGAGAAATAAGATTCATTTTTTGGTCTTATGAGAGTAAAATTAACTTAAATTCTTAGTATGTTTGGAGAAATCCCGGCACAGCTCATCACCTGCCAAATACAATCCCAACAGTGAAACATGGTTTAGGCAGTATGATGTTATGGGGTTGTTTTTAGCAGGACAACTGGTTGCAATTGAAGGAAAGTTGAATGTGGCCAATAACCAGGATATCCTGCATGAAAACTTCTTCCCAAGTGTTTGGAACAACCCAAAGACCCTAAGAACACAGCGAAAATAATAAAGCTGTGGCTTCAGAACAACTCTGTGACCATTCCTGACTGTCCCAGCCAGAGCCCTGTCCTACACCCAATTGAGCATCTAATGGAGAGACTTTAACCCCTTCCCAACATTTGACGTAATAGTACTGCATGGCAGGAGGTGCGTTGCCGCATTTTGCAGAACTATTATATCATGCTTCTGGCGCCGGCTCCTTAACAAAGCCGGGGGTGTAAGGGGCATTTCGCGGGAAGATAAGCCCTAAACTAGCTCTGTCAACCAAAAAAATATTAAAGTTAT
The DNA here is from genome assembly GCF_040894005.1 of Engystomops pustulosus. Classification (NCBI taxonomy): domain Eukaryota; kingdom Metazoa; phylum Chordata; class Amphibia; order Anura; family Leptodactylidae; genus Engystomops; species Engystomops pustulosus. Next base: position 111,739,353 of record NC_092411.1, read on the forward strand.
ATCTCTGAAAAGATGGCGATACAAAAACAATAGACATTTTCTTTATATTAGTTTACTTCCAGTAAAATTGTAAAAATGTATAAAAAACTATATAAATGAGGTATCACCGTAATCAATTTTCTTTCCCTCCATTCGTTCAAGAGTTAATAAAATCTCATCAAAAAGCTAATGACCCACTAAAATGAAGTATTTGTAAAGTGTATCTTATATTGCAAAAAATAAGCCCTTATATGTCCAAATTGCCAAAAAAGATTGTTTAGCCTTTATAAAGTGACAATGCATAATCTGCTCTGAATGGCGCAGCTTCCCTTTAATGCCCTGGCATGTGCCCATAAAGCAGTTTAGCACCACATATGGGGTATTATTATACACGGGAGAGATTGGGTATCAAACTTTGTGGAGCATTTTGGTATTTTATCCACTGAGAATTTGAGCAAAAACAAGAAATTTTTTGATCTTGCCAATTGGCTGCAATGAAACAAAGATTGAAACATTTAGAGGGATCTAAATACTTTCCGTGCCTGCTGTGTATCTCACTTCAAAGTTGTTTTTATCTGTATGATGACCCCAAGAAAGAAATATGGCATGCACGCAACGGAAATCGGGGGCCGTGGCCGACCGAAAACCCGACGGATTTGGAAAAACCGCCGCATTTAAAGCAAAAAATGTGTCGCGGAGCTTGCACTTACCTGGTGTATTCCAGTGCGTTCCAGGGTACTTCAGCGCAGCAGCGCCACCTGGTGGACGGCGGAGGAACTACCTTAATAAATCCTGGCCGGACCCGAATCCAGCGCAGAGAACGCGCCGCTGGATCGCGAATGGGCGGGGTAAGTAAATCTGCCCCATTGTGTGAACTGTATGTACTGAGCATGCCGGTGAGATATTCACATTTGTTTCACACATTAACTGCACACATACAGTATATTACACCACATTGCATGTCGTTATATTGCAGATGCACCAGACATACAGTCACATTTCTAGGTGCATCTGCCGGCGTTTTCTGACCCTGTTTGAGGACACTGTTGTTGCTACACAGGGCAGAGATATGGCCACCACTGCATATTCACAGCGGGATACATCAAAAGGCTTCCGACCCTTGATGTATCGGGCAACCTGCCGCACAGCCGGTGACTTTTCACATTTGAATAGTCGCCGGCGACAGCAAGTGAGCCAGCGTGGGGACAGCAACGCCCCACGCAAGCCTGCTGCCGGCCGGTTGCGCCCTCCACTCGGTCGGCCTTGTCTGCCCTTTACGCCCCTTCACGCCCTACCTGCGTGAAGGTGGCGGATTGCTACAAATAGGTTCTGCTAAATATGCCTCATGATCTTCAAGGTATATTCATTACAATTGGAAGCATCCCCAGGATCTGCCTGTTGGGGTTGCTGGGTGACGATATGGCCATTACACCTAACATTATAGGCATGTCTTGTATATTTTACCAGGCCCGCCAGCTGATAGCAACTAATTGCATTCCACCGCTTCCCCTACTATTAAAGAACTGAAGCAGCACCTGAACGATACAAATACAAATGGGTACAGTATACGGGCAACGTCCTGATTGGAATGAGTGTTAAATGTTCTTCTGGGGGTGTGGGGCCAGCTAGGTCGATATATCGTGGAAGGAACAACTGATTGAAGACAACTGCCAAACTACTGACTCTTGAAGAACTGTACTGGGGAATAGCGGAGGTTGGGAATTGGGGGGAAGGAAGGGGAATCTGTTGTGTTCTTGTTCTTAGTGATGTAAATGGAAAAGTATTGCTGGATGTTAACAAAAAAGATCTTATTTTAAAAAAATGGCGCTTTTTCCTTCTGTGCTTCGCTGTGTGTTGAAGCAGCAGGTTACATCACCACGTTTGGTGTTTATGTGCTTGGGAGAATCTGAACAACAAATAATTATATTTTCACCTTATAAGTGGGTACATTTGAAGGCAAAATTAATGTATTGATGACAAATGTTTTCAAAAGTTTGAGGGGTAAAGTGTTTAAAATGGGTTGCATTGTGGGTGGTTTCAATTACCAGTACTTTCAAAAATAATTTATAAAATAAAATGATCCCTCAAATAATTGAGAAATGTTCTTACAAAATAAATCAGAAATGTTCTTACAAATTTTAAAACATGCTGTCTGATTTGGAATCTTTCTAGCATTGCATTAAAATAAATGAACATATAAAATATGGTATAAACAATAAACAGAGATTTATTAAGTGATATTGACTTTTTTGGGTACTAAGGCTGTTTTAAAAGCAGAATATTTTTAAATTTGAAAATGGTACATTTTTCCAAATATTTGCCAAATTCCCCTTTTTTCATAAATAAATGCAAAATGCATCAACCAAAATTTATCATTAAGCTGAAGTACAGCATGTCACAAAAAACAGTGACCTGGTTAAGATTAAGTGTTCTAAAGTTATTACTGGATAAAGTGACACATTTTGAAAAATAGGGCTTGATCATCGAGGCACAAATAAGCTTGGACACTAAGGAGTTAAAATAGCTGGTATGCTCTGTACTACTTCTGTTCAGAGAAGTTCTTGCTTGTGTCACTACGTAATGTGGATTTAATGATCTACTCAGAGGTCTCTCTAAAAATCTATTAGTACTTCTTATGCATGAAATTAGTTAGCTCAGGCATTTTCATAGAATCGAATACACAGTCAGAAGCTGATTAATCCTTTCAGGACCAATATGGAGCTGTCCATGTACCGGTGCTGCAGTCGGATGCAGCAGTTAACCTAGTAGGTTAAGCCAGTACAATTACAGCAGGTAAGGGCAGGTGTCTCCTGTATAAAGCAGCAGGAAACTTCTTTGTCTGTAGTAGTCTCAGCTGTCAGCCCTCTACATACATCCCTTGAAGACCAGTCAACGTAATTTAACATTGACTCGTCTTAGAGGGGTTAATGGTGATGACCGGTGTTATTGCATAGTGGCCATATTTAGAGAAATAATTTTGTAACCATAATTAGTTTGAAGAGTAATAAAAGTAGTCTTTATCTAATACAGGCGGTCCATGACTTAAGAACTTGACTCGACTTACAGACATCCCCTTGTTACAAACGGACCTCTCTGCCCACTGTGACCTCTGATGATGCTCTCTGAATGTGGTAATTTTATTATTTAGGCTGCAATGAGACAACTGTAAGTTATCTGCAATAAAGCTGCACAAAAAATTAAATCTTCTCTGTATAGGTCCAATTTTAGTTTGTGTGCTGCCAAAGCAAGCACACATTGACAGGCGTAGCCCCGGGAGTAACCCAGGGCCACAAAGTGCGTTCGAAGTGTCGATGATCAATGTGCCCTGCAATCCACATTAACTCTTGTAGCTAGCTACATTCTTCATCGACACGCGAGCCAAGGGATCCAAAAAATATAGAATGCTTCACGAATTTGCATGTCATCCTTGCACAGGGGCCATGCTAATCTTCTCTGTATGGTACCAATTTTAGTATATGTGCTGCCAAAGCAGGCACAAAAAAAAAATGTTTGACCTCATCCAGGGCTCCCGGTGTCTTGCATTATGATCCTTCTGTGTCGTGCCTCCATTTGTTTAAATGAGCCCGGAACTTTGGCACCGACAGCTTGTGGCCAGCCCATTGTCTCTATGCCCCAGCACATCATACAGCCAATACCCCCCTTCTCCCCCCGGCCACCTCGCTATCTTTGTTTAATCTCGGACAACTCTTTAACACAGTGGCATCAAAAACTTGTCCCCAGCCCTTTCCATACAGTTAGTTCAATAAGAACCTGAAATGTCAAAAACTAAAATTTAAAACACAACAAAACATTTTTTTTTTTAATTAAAAAAGTGAAAGCCACCACTGGGGGTCCATACTGGACTGATCAGAGAAACACTGTGACTATGGAAGGTCTGACCCTGCATCTGTTGGTGTCTTACATGTCAGCATTTTTCTTTGCCGTGAAGATTATTTTTTCCAGTGTTTACATGTCCCTATTTATATTTAATAAAAGTTTTATATCCAGCACTGACCACTGATCAGTAGATCATTTTCTAGGCACCCTCCTGCACAGAGGATGGCCAGAAATATTTCTTATAGACCAATGTATAATAAAGTCATGGAGAGAACATAGGTGAAAAAAATCTATAAAAAAGTTTCTTCTAAAAAAAAAAAAAAAGTGTGGAGCTGTGGGAGGACCATTTTTTTAAGACTATGGATTGATGCGGTGCCATATGGGTTGTCTTTACAGCCAAAATATAGCTATATATAAAAAGAAACAAATACATTTATGTGCATGATGACTTAGTGGAGATTTTCAAACCACAATTGATCAACAGTACCTAATAGTGAATGGAAGTGCCACTGAGCTTAGAGTGTCGTAGGCAGGTTGCAAAAGAGGTGCAGAGACTGGAAGAGTCACAGAAAGGCATACAATTGAATGCCCTGATTACAATGATGCCCTGATTTTTACTGAAAACAATACTCCCGCTGAATCGGAGGATGTATGCCAGACGAATCCAGGCAAATTGAACTTCTTAACGCCAAGGTGCTTTTTTGTTTTTGTGTTTCCATTTTTTACTCCCCACTGTCAAAAATCTATAACTTTTTTATTTTTTCATTTAAAGAGCTGTACAAGTTCTGGTATTTAATATGGTATTTAATATCCCCATGTACTGGGAGGCAGGAAAAAAAATTGCAAGTACAGTAAAATTGGTGAAAAATTTGTGCCATTTTCTTGTGGGCTTGGATATTAGGGCTTTCACTAAAGGACATGTCTACTTCATTCTTTGGCTTGGTGTGATTGTGAGGATACAAAATTTGTATAGGTTTTATAACAAAAATTAAAACTTGTAAAAAAAGAAATTCTTCATTTTGCCATGTTCTGCTGCTAAAAACTCTTTCATACTTCAGTGGAGCTGTGTGCAGTGTCATTTTTGCAACTTTTGTTGAATTTTTCAATGCTACCATTTGTAGGACTGTACGGCTTTTTGATCACTTTTTATAGAACTTTTTATATTTTTCACCTTTCTGACCAGGCCCAATTTTTATAATCTGCCACGTGTCTCAATAATTGGTTATAACTTTGGAACTTTGGAATTTTTGTGATAAATTTTGCATTTTCTTATGAAAAAAATGGAAATTTGCCAAAATTTCTGAAAAATTCTGAAATGTTCTGCTATTTTGGCAGTTTGTTATACCACCCAAATAGTTTGATAAATAACATTTCCCAAATGTCTTCTTTATGTTGATATGTTTTTTATTCACCCTCTCATTTATCTAGGATGTTATAAGGCTTAGTATTTTAGGTGCTTTTTTCTAATTTCCATGAAAATCGCCAAGACTCATGATTTGAAGAACAACTCAGATTTCAAGTGACTTTGAGAGGTCTAAATAATAGTCTATGCATTGAATAATTTTTTGGGAAAACACATTTATTTAGGCCAAAATTACATGTTCACAATGGATTAAATGATGAAATCATCTGTGAAGTTTGATAACCAATTTTTCTTGAGTGTACTGATATCCTATGTGTGGTAAATTTCTGTATGGTCACATGGATGGGTATTGAATGAAAGCAACACCATTCAAAGCAGTTTTGTACTGTCATATTGTGCAGGCTAAAAATTTTTTAGTTTTTTTGATGATGTGAACTTATAAGGGCAAGTTTTTTGCGGGATGAAATACACAGTACAGATACTTCACTTTGGGAGATCTTTAGCTTATTTGTCAGATTTTATTTACTGCTTAAGGATGACACAAAGAAAATCATCAATTTTTGTTTTGGACTCTAAGCCTTTTTTTGTCCACTCACCATAAAAACAATATGTTATCTTTATTCTATGGTTTACTTGGATTACGGTGATATCTCATTTATTTAGATTTTCTTATCTTTACCCAATTTCACAGAAAAAAAACCCTGTACTGTATTGCAACTGTTTTAGCATTGACAACTCTTCAGAGGCATAACTTCTGTATTATTCTTTTGACAGAGGTGGTTGAGGGCTTATTTTTTGTGTTGTTCTTTTCTGTGGTATTGTGTTGTGGCACATATTTTTGATTACTTTTAAGAACTTTTTTGTGAGGGTATTTGATGAAAAACCAAATATTATATGAAGTTATTTACAGCGTTCACTGTGTGGGTTAAATATTGATTGACTTTTTGATTACTTTTTTTGCTTGTCTGGGAGTGAATTCACAAAAAATATCAAATCTTGCATCATCTTTATAGAATTGATTTTACATTGTTCAGTGTACATGACAAGTAAGGGTTGCTTTGGTCGAGTTGTTTTTTATTGTCTGTTATGTTAGGTTTTCTATTTTGGGGATTTTTAACTGTTGCCAGTGGCAGTCAAGAGCCAACAGCTGGTAGGCACCGCCATATTGATGGTCGCTCCTTGTGATGTCATTAAGAAGCCAGGACGCTGGCCTTTAGGGCAAAATGGCAAAGAAAAAGCCATACCTGAGACTGGATAATAAAATGAATAGATTAATATGGAGAAAAGGACACAGACATTGTACAGAGGAACATTGGAAAAAAGTGGTATGGACAGACATATGTTCATATGTTCACCCAGAAGAACATTTGCGAGATGCAGAACAACTGAAAAGATGCTGAAAGAGTGCCAGATGCCAACTGTCAAGCATGGTGGAGGTAATGTGATGGTCTGAGGTTCCTGTGGTGCTGGTAAAGTAGGATATTTGTACAAGGTCTAAGGGATTTTGAATAAGGAAGTCTATCACTCCATTTTGTAATGTCATTCCATACCCTGTTGTCAGCGCTTGATTGGATCCAGTTTCATCCTGCAACAGGGTAATGAACCAAAGCACACCTCCAAATTATGCATGAAGGAGAGAAGCAAGTAGCTGGTATTCTATCTGTAATGGAGTGGCCAGCCCAGTCATCAGATGTCAACTTCATGGGAGCAGCTTGACCGTATGGTATGCAAAAAGTGCCCATCAAGCCAATCCAACTTGTGGGAGGGGCTTCTGGAAGCATGGGGTGAGATTTCTCCATATTACTTCAGCAAATTAACAGATAGAATTGGAGCAAAGGAAGCATTCTCGTGTAAGGAGAAAAGTATCATTTTAAGTGAAATAAAAAATATTTCAAACCTTGTCAATGTCTGGATTATAATTTCTACTCCTTTTGCATTTTATTTGAAAATTAAAAGTATTGAGTTTTCATGAAAAACACAAAATTGTCAGGGTGATTCCAAACTTTTAAGTGGTAGTATAAATACATTTTTATTCAGTAGGGGATACAATGGGGATATCAATGTTTTGTTACAGTTCCTATCTTTCTGATAGTGTGCAACATCTTGATAAACATAGAGCAACAATTTTTTATTGGCAAAAAATATAAGTGCAAATAAAGTAGACTTTGAAACACAAAACTATTATTTTATTAATGACACACGTTATTTATGTAAACTTAAATTGCAAGTATGATTTAAAGAAAATCCCTCGGTGAATTTGATAATACACATAATACACCTGGGCGAAATGTGTGGGAAATCATTCCCAGAGTCTGTTCAATATACGATAATGACTTTAAAAGTAAATGGAAACAACAGCAATTTTAAAGAGTCTCGCATTGCACTGCTGGATTTAACTACTTATTGCTGGCAGGTGGCAAACATTCTGTCAACTAGACTCCTGACTTCTGGCAGCAACAATATGCAGTCAGTAGGTAGAACAGAAACAACTGAGAGAACAAGCATATATTTGTAGTTTTATCTGAAGAAATGTTTCTAGTTCCATAACTGCCATTTGAAACTTTATGTTGTATAACTGTTTTTATTGTTCCATTTGGAGGAGGAAGTCTTCTAATATCACCATAAGGTTATTTATAGATTTTAATTTTCTAATAAGCAAAAAACACCCCTGGTAGAACAAAGCAGCAGCATATGGCTTCAATGTTATTACATTACACTATAGCATTTTATATCAAAAATTGACCTTAACAGCAACAGCTTCATGTAATTATTGGCTACTCTAATCAAAGCCATACAATAGAGTACCTTGTCAAAGTTAACAACATAAAGACAATTCTTTGAAAGCTAGTCTCAAGCTGAGGCATGTTATTTCATGGTGACCTCCTGACATTAACGTGTATTACTGTGCTCTTTAGGGGGTCCACATGTCAGGCACTAGGCTTCCTGTATGATGACAGGCTCCTATCAAAATGAAAATGCAGATTTCCTCACTTAAAGGGGTTGACCACATACAAGAAAGGGGTAAGTACAGTAACCTAATAGGGTCTAGGGACACCCATATTGTACTTACCCTAGTAAATATTCCCCTTCTTCATGAAGGATCTGACCCACCAGTAACTGCTTTCAGGACTTTCAGGACCAGGTCCTGAAACTTCTTATATGAACTTCTTATAAATCAGTGGAATGCGTGTTCATTACTGATTGGATAGGAAACACCACTTGATAATGCAACCAGTGACAGGGAGTGGTGTTCATTGAAAGGTGTGCATTCAGCAATGAGTGCACTGCCTCCTGAACTGCTGGAAGTCTTCAGGACACAGAATGTCAAAGTAAATCTAGAAAGTGGATGCTAGTAGGTCACATGACCCACACAACCCACTATTAGGACATTAACCTGGCAATCTGTCTTATATGTGGCCAAACGCTTTAAGGTTTGTTAGAGACAGGGTTGGTCCTTTCAGTGATAAATGACAAAAATGAGTCACTGGCAGTGCTGCTCTATCACACATCTGCAGTTTCAAAGTACTTCAAGTGCTGAAGGAGCAGGGGGAGGGTTACAGTTTATAAAGCCAGATTTAGGGTAGCTCTTCTAGCTCTTTAGCAATATTAAAAGAGTTGATCTTAGAAATAAGGAGGCCACAGCTAACAAATATAAGAAGATTACCGTAGTCAAAGTGCCTTGATCTATGAGTAAGTGCCCCTAATTTATTATGCTTGATTTTGCAGGTAGATTTTCTTTAAAGGTCATCCATCAGCATGTTATACGGAGCCGAACTGACTGCTTTGTTACATAGGACTATGCCCACACATGCTACCCATACCTATGTTTTTTATTTCCGGTAGCTCCTTTTGTGCTAAAACTTCACTTTAGAAATATGCAAATTATGCTGAAATGCTTTCGGGGTCTCCAATTTCACAGTTATAACAACAGCCCAGCTATATACTCACTGGCCCCAGTAGTGACATAGTTGAAGGGGAAAGATGAAAGAAGGCGATGGACAGAGAAAGTGTTGCTGTGAGTAGGAGGTGCTTTTCTAACAATCTCCAAAGCAATGCAGTCTCATTTACATATTAACGTACAGGCGGTATGTGTGAGCATAGCACTACATAAAGGAGCAGTAAGTTCAGTTAGGTAAATCGTAATCGATTCCCTTTAAGTAAACAATGTAAGTAATCAAGTAGTTTAGTGGATGCAAAGGTTACAGTGACAACTGTGACCTGGAAATTTGTAATGAAAGCTAAAAATTGATGCCAGTACCACATATAGCAAATATGAGTTTACAGAAGGGGTCAGCTTTGCAGGAACTTGCACACACAGAGGAATGGCTGCAGAATTAACATAGCATGAGTTTGTGCCTCATTTTTTGCTGTGGCAGGGGAATCATCACAACTACTTATGTGGTAAAAACATTATATAGTCTTATAGTCAAACTTTTTAACATCAATCTATGTATGCAAATTTTATGAATAATGTACAGTTTCTGTCCTGGGGTATAAATGTATAGCGCTAGAAGTTAGTACTTAAAGGGATTTTCACAGAAAAGACATTTATGGGATTTAAATGGAACGTGATAAACGTCTGATAGATGCAGATCCCCAGAGGTGTACAGCAGTAAGATATTCTGTTTCCATATAGAATTACCATAGCTCAGTTCTTTGCTGTTTTTGTAAAAAAAAAAAACTTGACCACTGCTTACGGTCTGTACTTGACAATCAATGTGAGCTTAGAGCAGCGAGATAGGGTGGTTTGACTTGATCCTAATCCCAGAGGTGAACCCCATGTCTATCAAACATTTATGGCTTATACCTGGGGTCCCCAAACTTTTTACATAGGGGGCCGATCACTGTCCCTCTCAGACCGTTGGAGGGCCGGACTGAAGTTTAAAAATAAAAAAAATAAGAAATTACAGCGCTAGCGGTACATGCGACTGCATCCGTAATACACTGGGCCCCCCTCAATTAATTATTTAATATACTGCACCCCTTTGTGAACTATTTTATTTATTGGCCCAGTGAATGAATTAATTGGGTCAATTAATTATTAAATATGCTGTCCCCCCATTAATTACTAGACTGCCCCTCATAATTATTTCCTATGCTGCCCCCCACCATTAAAGGAAACCTACCACTTGAAGTGGGAGGTATAAGAAGGACATACCGAGCACCAGCTCAGGGTGAGCTGGTGCTGGAGCTTATTTTTGTTAGTGTTTTAAACCGCTGTATCGCAGTTTAAAACACTTTTTAAACTTTATGGCCGAAGCTGCTTCGGCGCAGGGAGGTACGCGCTGAGCGCATACCATGCGCACGGCTCTCCTTCACTTCCTAAGTAGCCGCGCGCATGGTAAACGCCGAGCGCGTACCTCCCTGCGCCAAAGCAGCTTCGGCTATAAAGTTTAAAAAGTGTTTTAAACTGCGATACAGCTGTTTAAAACACTAACAAAAATAGGCTCCTGAGCTGGTGCTCGGTATGTCCTTCTTATACCTGCCACTTCAAGTTTCCTATGCTGCCCCCCCGCCATTAATTATTTCCTATGCTACCCCTCATAATTAATTATTTCCTATGCAGCCCCTCATAATAAATTATTTCCTATGCTGCCCCTTATAATTAATTATTTCCTATGCTGCCCCTCATAATTTATTATTTCCTATGCTGCCCCTTATAATTTATTATTTCCTATGCTACCCCTTATGAGGAAATAATTAATTATGAGGGGCAGCATAGGAATTAATTAATTATGAGGGGCAGCATAGAAAATAATTAATTATGAGGGGCAGCATAGGAAATAATTAATTATGAGGTGCAGCACAGAAAATAATTAATTATGAGGGGCAGCATAGGAAATAATTAATTATGAGGGGCAGCATAGAAAATAATTAATTATGAGGGGCAGTATAGGAAATAATTAGTTATGAGGGGCAGAATAGGAAATAATTAATTATGAGGGGCAGCATAGGAAATAATTAATTATGAGGGGCAGTATAGGAAATAATTAATTATGAGGGGCAGTATAGGAAATAATTAGTTATGAGGGGCAGAATAGGAAATAATTAATTATGAGGGGCAGCATAGGAAATAATTAATTATGAGGGGCAGCATAGAAAATAATTAATTATGAGGGGCAGAATAGGAAATAATTAATTATTCCCTATGCTGCCCCCTCATAATTAATTATTTCCTATCCTGCTCCTCATAATTATTCCCTATGCTGCCCCTCCATTATTATTTTCTATAATGGCCCCATAATCCATAATTGCATATATTAGGGCAACCACAATGTTTCGACTGCTGTTTTAAAAAAATAATAAAAACCCTGTACTTACCTCTGGCTCCTGCGTCTTCTTTCTTCGGGCTGCTGCCGGACAGGAAGCGGTGCGCGGCCGCGTGATGACGTAATCACGCGGCCGCGCATCCAGGTTCAAGGAGCGATGTGCGCCGGGGTTGTCTTCCGGCCACATCGCTCCACCTGCAATAATAGTGCTCGAGCGGCCGTTTCCGGCCGCATCGAGCACTATTCAGTGACGGGCGGGAGCTTCCTGTCCGGGTGGACGGAGGCCCCTGCCCGACTGCCGAACTGGATACGGCCCGACTGTCGTACTGGAGCGCCAGCCCGGGGGCCCCCAAATAACAAATCCGGATCCCGGGGTTCGGCGCTGGATGGGACGGGGGCCGGATAGAAACGGTCCGCGGGCCGCAAGTGGCCCGCGGGCCGTAGTTTGGGGACCCCTGGCTTATACTATGGATATGCCATAAATGTCCCTCCTGTGCAAACCCCTTTAAATCTCAGAACCGTACTAAGACACTATGAGATGAAATATTATTACCTGAACACAGCTCTTATATCTGTGCTCTCACCTGCCAATAACAATTACAGTGTTACATCTTGTGACAAGGGCTGAAGTAAATACCAATGTTGGGAAAAATCTTGAGCAGTACACCTATATACACTCATGCACAACATTTTTGCATACCATTTAATGAGGTACACTTAGGGTGTCAGTCAGGGTCCTGTGAGAATAGCCAGCAGCAGCGCATATATTGCGCACTTACTGTCAGCTCTCTGCAATGCGGTGTACTAACAGTGCTTATTCACAGCGCCGGTTGTATGTTTGCCCGTTGCTGTGAATAAGCACAGTGCGGTGCAGCCGCTTTCTGTTCGGTGTTGCTGGCGCAGGGGGGCGGAGGGGGTGTGTTGGCCGGCTCCCTCATCAATACGGCCGACTGCCAGGGGATAGAATACGAGGATCCGACCTCCTATTTGGTAAGAGGTTGGATCGATCAAAACAAACTTTGCAAACATAAATTTTAAGAAAAATTAAATAAATATAAAGGGGCCAATTTTTGGAGGTGACAGGTGCTCTTAAAAGGATGTTCTGTTCATAATGCATAAAAGCAAATTGGAGATTTCCTTTAATGGCCCCATTCATACTTCCATATTTATGCCCTCCTCTTGTGTAGCAAAAGCAAGAGTTGGGCATGCACATGTAAAGGGTAGGGACATGGGGTTTACAGATACTGTATATAATCTGTTTGTTGCTTCTGTATCTATATATCCAGTTTAATACATACTAAATGCAGAAAATAACTGTTAAATCTTCTGTCGAAGAACACCAATCATAGATCTCGAAATGTATGAGAAATGGCTACAGAATATGAATATAACTTTTTTATTATCCAATAATAATCCTACAGACATGGTTAAAGGGATTCTTTAGTTTTTTTGTATTGCCTATTCTTAGACAGGCAATCAATACACTCAGCAACCCCATGATCATAAGCAGTAATAGGGCTCTACTGATGCTGCTTCTGCTTTACAAGCAAATTATGTCATGTGCATTTATCATATGGCCTGTTTGCTGCTCAGTCCTAGTCAAAGGAATGGGGCTGAGCTGCAATACCTAGCATAGCCACTAAACAATGTATAGAACTGTACCTGACAAAGAAACAATGATGTGTGCAATTCTAGCCTAATATTATTACTTGTGATTACAATGTGCAAATTACCATACAATTATTTTTAATTATTAAAAAGTTAAAATATAATTTACTTTTCAATTTTTTGGGGGGAAAACTCAGTAAACTCATAATCTTTTGGGTGTGGGATATTATAAAAAATCATCTATGGATTCTTGTATTCCTTTGCATCGACTCTAAGACACACATTTACAGTGTCACAGCACCTGTACTCTAGATGGCAGCATCTACTTGTTGAATTTAGCTCCATGTAACATATGCCTTGTACCAAAAAGACAGGAAATAGGATACAACAGATGAGGTCCTTGTTTAATTTAACTTATGTGTTAGGTGTTAATAGTATTTTTTAACATTGGGCTCAACAAAATGTTGAAGAACTTTTCAAGAGAACCTGACCCAAAATAAATCCTTTATTAAAGACTATGATTGCATTTATCCCAAAATGATTACTATACCCACAAAGACAAGTTTCTTTGAAGTACTCAGGATAACAAAATAACACATTCTCTAATTCACTGTTATTAACAAATACAGAATTTCACAGATATAAGTCCAATCTGTCTCTATCATTCCTGGTGTATACAATTTCAGTTGCCCCTAGAGATGACCCTGTAACCTCTGACTTAGGGTCAGGCCACCATCTTGGATTTCTGTGTGAGGTCGTTGCAGATGAGATTTCTGTCTGTCTCAGTTGTGTGTTCTGTAGCCACGTCCCCTGCACGGAGTTCACACTGCTGCTTGCTGAGACACAAACACTTCCTGCCAGGACATTGTGAGCAGAGAGAGGCTGTAAACTACAACCTAGAAGGAGATAAGTGATCCGGGGAAGGGGGAGTCAGGCACAGCTCTGTGAGATGCAGCAGAGCTCCCAGTGTAACCGTGTAAAAGTCTGTCAGCCTCTGTGTATTCTCATGCATCTCTGATCCGTCTCATATCTCTTTCTATGTGTCAATGTGTTAGTACAATGTCAGATGCCAGATGAAAATGTATATACACCTTGTAGCCTAATAATGTTACCACATTGTCACTCCACAAAACTAGATGGAGCATAAAGTGTCTGCTAAGAGAGTCCCCGCCCACACCCTGGGATTTTGCACTGAGCAGCCGAGGGAGAGATAGGAGCTTAAACAGCAAAAAACAGAGTAAAATTGTAAAGTAAGGGGTTAAAATGATCGTTATTGTGTAAACATCACTAGGGGTTTGAAATGTTAGAATTTTCTTTCGTGGGAAAACCCCTTTAACTCCTTAACGCTCTGCGCCGTAGCTCTACGGCGCAGAGGTATAAGGAGTGTATGAAGAGGGCTCACGGGCTGAGTCCTCTTCATACAAAGGTGGGGGTTTTTGCAAAATGCATAAAACCCCCACCGCTAATAACCGCGGTCGGTGCTTGCACCGATCGCGGCTATTAACCCCCTAAACGCCGCCTGCAAAGTCGCAGGCGGCGTTTAAAAGACGGCGGCGCGTGGGCGCCGCCATCTTTTTTTTGATCGCCACGCCCCCGAACGTCATCGGGGGGTGGCGATCAGTTGCCATGGTAGCCTCGTGTCTTCTCTTGACACGAGGCTATCTGGCAGCTGCATATTCGTTACAATGAGCCAGTGGCTCAAAAATGCCATATATTGCAATACAGAAGTATTGCAGTATATGGTAGCAGCGAATGTGCTGCAAAAATGCCATATATTGCAATACAGAAGTATTGCAGTATATGGTAGCAGCGATCTGACCATCTAGGGTTAATGTACCCTAGATGGTCTAAAAGATAGTGAAAAAAAAAAGAAAAAAAAAAGTTTAAAAAATAAAAAAAATTAATAAAATATTAAAAGTTCAAATCACCCCCCTTTCCCTAGAACGGATATAAAACATAACAAACAGTAAAAATCACAGACATATTAGGTATCGCCGCGTCCCAAAATGCCCGATCTATCAAAATATAAAAACGGTTACGGCCGGCGGTGACCTCCGAGGCGGGAAATGGCGCCCAAATGTCCGAAATGCGACTTTTACACCTTTTTACATAACATAAAAAATGAAATAAAAAATGATCAAAATGTCGCACAGACCTCAAAACGGTAGCAATGAAAACGTCGCCTCATTTCGCAAAAAATGACCCCTCACACATTTCCGTGCGCCAAAGTATGAAAAAGTTATTAGCGTCAGAAGATAGCAAAAAAATTTTTTTCTTTTTTGTACACATTCGTTTAATTTTTGAAAATGTATTAAAACACAATAAAACCTGTATAAATTTGGTATCACCGCGATCGCACCGAACCAAAGAATAAAGTAGGCGTGTTATTTGGAGCGAAGAGTGAAAGTCGTAAAAACTGAGCCCACAAGAACGTGACGCACGTGCGGTTTTTTTTCAATTTTTCCACATTTGGAATTTTTTTTCAGCTTCGCAGTACACGGCATGTTAAAATAAATAACATTACGGGAAAGTAAAATTTGTTACGCACAAAATAAGCCCTCACACAGGTCTGTACACGGAAAAATGAAAAAGTTATGGATTTTTGAAGTTGGAGAGCGAGAAATGAGGCGAAAAACCCTGCGTCCTTAAGGGGTTAAACTTATATATAACTTGCCTGATGTGAGTCCAATTGAGCCCTGCATATTCAGTGATTACTTGTTTCTGGTTGACAGGTCTCACTGCTACAAAACATGCTTGTGGGTGGACAGGGCGATGTTATCTAAGGTCCTGTTACCACTGCAATGTCTAACCCATGTATGTATCTCATCACATGAAATCACAGCATGTCTCCATGGACTTCTAGTCTTCACCATGCCTCCATGGACTTCAATACCTCTCCATCCTCCATGGAGACATGCTGTGATTTCATGCGATCAGATATTTACAATGGGTAGACATTGAGATGTAACAGGACTTTAGATGACATCACACAGATCATATGACATGAAGTGCTGAATACTTGGGACATGAGTGGATAGGAGGGGCCAATTGAGCAAGGCACTCCCCTATGATGCGTGGGAATACAACATAAAGTTGATTTCTGGGGATTTAATGCAGGGGCGTAACTACAGCCGTAGCAAACATAGCAGTTGCTACGGGGCCCGGCAGGGTCATGGGCCCGTACTCGCCTGTGTGTCCCGGGCTCCGTTTTCCCCCTGGCTGTAGTTACGCCCCTCCATGTAATGAGAAGGGCAGCGGTACCGCTGAGTGCAGAACTGTATTTAGGGACGGGCACCATTCTCTTGCTCCTTGCAGCAGGCTCCGTGTAGGCTATCAGGAGGGACAGAGGGAGGGGAGGAGCATGCCTGCAGCCAATCCCCGCTCTGCATGTCAGCAGCGCGGGAAGCTTCAAACAGAGAAGAGGGAGAACCTGCAGCACCTGCAGAGAAGCAGCAGCCTCCTCCATAGCAGCCAGGAATCAGCCAGAGATAAGTCCTCCCTCCCCCCCAGTGTCTCCTCACACTCTGCATTAACCTCTTACTGTCCTGTGTGCAGGAGCAGTTATGAAGCTCTCCTCACCTGTCCTAGTGTGTCCCTTAAACACATGCAGACCCCTCTGCATCATCCCCACTTATCTTACCCCAACACTGCATTTCTGCATTAATATGAGGTTCTGCAGCAGCTGACATATGTATCTAGGACCCAGGACAAAATTATGGTGCAGTCAGTAATAAATGTGATGCAGTCTGTAATAAATGTGATGCAGTCGGTAATAAATGTGATGCAGTCGGTAATAAATGTGGTGCAGTCAGTAATAAATGTGGTGCAGTCAGTAATAAATGTGATACAGTCAGTAATAAATGTGGAGTGGTCAGTAATAAATGTGGCGCACGTTCAGACTAAGCAGTATTGTCGGACACAGAGCAGCTGCGACACAAAACTGGCGCAGACACTTCATAAATGTGGTCTCTGAGTTGTGTATTATAATGTTCTGCAACATCTTAAGTATAAATAGGGAGGTTCTGCAGCAGCTGGCTCGTGGAAGGTTCTGCTGCTCCTGTTCCTGCTTATAAGAAACTTTAGTAAAATGAAGCAAGGAGTCCAGAGATTTAACCCTTACCCTGCTTTTTTGCAGCTAATGGCTCAGCAGTGTAAGGGTTAAACCTCCTGACTAGTTAGTGATGAGGAGACATGGCCCATATACTGGTACTGAGCAGGAGTGGCCATGATTGGTTTCCTTTATCTTCTTCCATTATGGAGAATAACAGAGACCGGCAGTAAATAGAAGCCCCACCCCCAGCGCCATAACTTCTACCATCACTTACAGAAGAAAAACATGCGCAGCATCCAGAATTATTATCACAGCTATTAATACAGTAGAAGGAAAGCTTCATCTACTGCCGGTCTCTGTTAATCTTCTCCATAATAGAAAAAGATAATGGAAACCCCATGTAAAATTGAGGACCTATGGTTGGAGGGGGCACCACCCAAAACTTTGCGATGGGGCCCACTCATTCCTAGTTACGCCACTGATTTAATGGAAATAATTTTTAGCTAAAAGAAGAGTGTAGGTTAGTTAATAGGGCTCTATGGGAACCTGCCACTAGCTGAGTATGTATTGTATTTGGTTATAATAATAATAATAATAATTATAATAATAATCTTTATTTATATAGCATCAAATTCCGTAAGATCTTGCGAGCAGGACCCTAACTCCTATTGTTCCATATGAATGTTTGTACTCTGTAATGTAGGATTATATTTGTATACGTCCCCTATGATTTCCACTTAAGTTATTGAATTCAACATGAGTGATAACACAAAAGAGCTATATGTTTCTAAGGCTGCGTTCACACATGGCATTTACAAACACAATGCAACATCTAATTTGCCTGATTCCATTTCTGAACTTTTGTGTTGAGAAAACACAACCTTTAACACAATTTTCACATATGCTTTTACATTGAGTTAACAGAGCACAACAGTAAATGAGAAAATAACATGTTTGTTAACATTACGTTCTGTAAATGCAAATGTTAAAAGCAATGTAATTAGGTAAATCTTTTCTTCTCAATTGTTTCATTGCGCTTCAAAATGCAAAGCAAACACCACGTTTAAACGGAACCTTAGAGTTATGTTATGTGTTCTAAAAGTTATGTGTTTAAATAATCAACAGACAACCAGACATTTACATTCCATCTCCTTTTTGACATATGTTCAGCTTGTACACCATGTAAGCTTGTGTCCATAGACTTATACTGACAGGCAGAGGCATTATTTTTGTCTTTGTCTGCCCAGCGTACCAGAAAGAGCAGTATTCTTTCTGCAGGGACCTGAAAAGACTATTGGGGACGGATGCCATACTGTTGCATTCCTCCCCCATTACCTCTAAAGATCCCTGCTAAGCGTATGCTGTGGTCTTTTCCAGTGCTGAAACTGTCCAAGTATGTTGACAATCACATTACATGGAGGATAGACGAAATATCAGTAGCTGTAAATCATGGTGGAGGAGCTGAAATTACTGCCATCTATTGTACGGATATGTTGGGACAAGTCCCTTAGTTACCCTTACAACGGATGGAAGGGAATGTCCAGATTTCTACTGGACTATACTTGGTGGAGGTCCCACACATGAGCCTTGCATGACGTTTTTTTTTGTTGCACAGTTTACAGAGCTAGAAGCAGATGGCTCCATTCCCAAACCCAATACTCCAATCCAAACCGTTTGATTGTGATAATCTTCTCCCCCATTAAAATAGTTTGTAAGAAATATTTGCTAGCTAGGAGGTCTAACACTGAAACAAGAAGGAAAACTATTAACACACATGAAAATGCTGTCTGCACAGACCCTCAACATAAAGTGCCCACAGCTCTCTGACTGCTTCAGCCATTACTCAGAGAAGAAGCATTGGGGAACAGAACACTGCTGAGAGTCAAAGGCAACTTCAGTATTGGAGACCACCCATGTAACATTTGTTTTGCTACTCTTAAAGCTCCTCTTTTAGCCCCAAACCATCTTTAGAGCTGTTTTGCATGGTCATCATTGCTGAACCTATGAAATACCGGGCAGCAACTCGGTTGCCACAGCTATTGGCACAAACTATTGTGAAACCATATTGATTTGTAATGCTTGTCATCTTATGGGACATATATCTATAGGCCTTCAATTCTGAGACTTCCGACTTGTGTGCCTAATATTGTTAAATTACCTTGTTGGAGATTTAAATTCATTGGGTTTCTATCTTTTATGAATCTTTATATAATGTAAACACAAATAAACCATAAAATAAATCTGAATCTAATGGGGGATTTAGATTGAGGGAGGACAGACAAAAAAGGACAGTGAACCCTAAGCTCCAGTCCACCAAATGCCCTGCCTTGATATGGGACAACTACAAAGATGCTCTCTCAATATGTCAAAGTGTGGATATGAAACAGGACAAACAGACAAATAACACCAAAGAATAATTAGCAGTCCAAGTCACAATAGAGATATCCTATAAGGCCCAAAATCACAGGAACAAAGGCATAGTCACAAAAGGAGAGCCAAAATCGAATAACCAGAAGTACAGATAACAGAACAATACTGAAACCAAAAATAGAGCTAGTAAAGGTTTTTACCTGGCAAGGGGCCTCTTATACAGGATCTTTTAAGTGTCTCAGTTAATAGGAGCAGTTTTCTGTCAAAGAGATATGTGTGGTACATTCAATTCAACAGCCCAGCAACTAAACCACTGTTTACGCTGCCAAAGGCGGAGAGACACATAGAATTTCAACGTCTCCTCAGTCTCACAGCACTGACCAAGGAAGGTGCTGGCACAGACATAACTAAAATTTAAAATTGCTTCTCTTCTCTATTTTTCATGCCACATTGTGAATATATCATACGTGAGACAACCTGCATGGTAACCATTTAGGATTCCGTTGACTGCTATAAATTACCATACCACCTAACACGTCCAAATTAACATTTTTCTCTGACTAAAATTGGTACATCTGACAGCACTTCTGTTTGTTTTCAGTAAATGTTAAACAGATGTACTCTAATATCCTCTTGGGCTTAGTGAAAGATGACGCAATAACGTGAATTAGATTGTAACCCTGCCAAGTTCTGAAATCTTTTCCTCTTTCCAGTGCAGACTTTTCTGTAATTGAATTTCAAATTATACACAGAAGAAAAGCATTTGCAAAATATATTATCAAAGCTTGAAATCGGGGGGGAGGGGATCTAAAAATATAACCACTTAATTGTCTGCAAAACTGACAAAACTAAGAAGTGTGCGTACTTTCAACTCTGTAGATCTCCTTGTAAGTGCTGGATGAAGGTTTGCACAGAGGATACTTAAATCAATATAGTAGGGATTTTGGTTACATAAAACAAGGAGATGAACAAACAAACAGAAAAGGCAGCTGGTTGTGCGCTTTTAAACAGTTTGAACTCCATTTGAACCTAATTATTCTAAGCTTTGTCTGCTTTGTTATCCTCACATTCACTGTTTGTTCATTGGCACAGCACGCAGTGTGAAGCGCAATATTAGGAATACAAACTGTAAAGCAGAATGTGGTAGGTTTATATCTGCATAATCTTTCTGATACTGAATGCTATAACAATGAATATTCGACTTGGACTGTCTCTTAGCTTTCAAACCATTGTTTGTGCCACATCTTTATCTTGTGAAAGTATGTCATGATGACCTAAGCCAATTGTACAAGATGCTTGGCCTGAGATGTCCCTTTTAAAGGGAATGTTATATATATACTGTTTAAAATGAAATACTGACATACATTTTTATTATTAAATCTGTATTCTTAATTTTATGTTCATGATTATGCAGGCTGCCATCTTGAGTTTAATAACCATATTTCAATACCTCCTGTAAACGTCACAGTGTTAAGAATGTATAGGCTGAGTCTGATGTGTTTGCTGGAAGTACACCTATCACTAACAAAAATGGATTTTAAATTCCGCGGCTCAGAATTAAAGTGCTTGTGGTACATGTATACTGCTATCTTGGAATGAATGTAAGTTTCCCCTTTGTAAACCTTCATACAAGGAGATCTTCAGAGAAGAAAGTACACAGACTTCTTTGTATTGTCAGTCTGCAGTCAATTAAGCGGCTACATTTTAAATTTCCTTCTCCCCATTTGCAGCTGTATTGTAGAATAAATATGGTATGAAACAAACAGACCCCCTAAGAAAGTGTAAAAGTAATTTTTTTCTCAAAGTTTTTCAAAAATTTTAAAACCTCTAAAAGTTCAAATCACCTCCCAATCCCAAGAATGCAATGAAAAATTAACAAACCCAATCATAACAATGATGGGTATTCTGAAGTCCTTAAGTGGCCGATCAATGAAAATATAAAAATGATTTATGCTGCTGAACCCTGTAATGGAAAAAAATGTGGAAAGGATTTCTAGATTTTTTAGTTACTAAACAAAATTCACTGTATATTCTTCAACAAAGGACCCAGTTCATAAAAAAACATCAATTCTAACAGAGACCATGGGGGAGTAATACAACAGGCCGATCCAGGAACCCCAAACTCCCTAGGGAGGCCAATCACTACAATACTAGTCAAAGTAAGGCCACTTCACCGAGCCAAAGGCCTTGGGTACATCTAGCGAAAACATGACTCTTGACCTGGCATCTTCATGCACCGTCTGGAGATTCAGGAACAGTTACGCGGGTTACAAGTGGTTGATTTACCTGGCATAAAACCGTTCTAGTCTGGGCCTATAAAGGACCGGCTAACAGGATTAACTCTACATGCCAGTACTTTAGCTAACATTTTTATATCTACCTATTTTCCTATCTACCTGAAGGAGGGAGATGAGCCTATAGAAATTTCAATATATGGGATCATTCACTGGCGTGGAGATGACTACAATACATGTCTCAGTAATAGAGTCTGGCAGTGAACCTGCCTCAGGCGCCTCTCCATACAGTTTACACAGCCTGGGGGCCAGGATGTCAGTGTTTTGCTTATAGAATTCAACTGGTAGGCCGTTGGTGCCAGGAGATTTGCTGTTAGCTAAGGAAGCAATAGGCTCTGCGATTTCCAGCTCACTGATAGGGGCCAACAGGGCCACCTTGGCCTTGGGGTTAAGCGAGGGAAGGGAAAAAGAGCTATGGTATTCAGAAGGCTCCGAGTTGCCATTACATATATAGAAGAGTACAGGGATGCATAGAAGTCTCTAAATGCATCCACAATTCTATCAGGTTCATGTAGCAGAATTGCAGAGTCACTCGGATTCCAGACATCAGTAACCAGAAAAGGGGCAGAGTCTACCTTAGCAAAGTAAGCGAGTAGTGTCCCACAGTAATTCTGCTTGGAAAAGAATAGTGACCATTTAGTTTTGTCCGTCATAACGGTAGAATAGATGTACTGTGCATCACGCCATGCCTGGAGAGGCTGTTCTGAGGGGTCTCGCACATATTCTATCTTTGATTGCAACGCAGCAAGTTCAGCCGCAGTCTCATTGGAGGTGATGTATGGCCTGGGACATAGTTTTCAGAACAAAAGCCTTTAAAAGCCAGAAGGGGTGAGGTGTCCCCCAGCATAATGTTACACAAAGCGTGCATGGTCTGATATGGAATGGGAAAGATAGGAGGTCTCACTTATCAAGGGAAGGGTCAGATAATCAGCAAAACACATATCTATGTGGGACAAGGAGTTATAAGAAGTATAGAAGCAGGAGAAGGCTCTAATATCTGGTTGTAAATGGCACTAAACATCTTTGAGCCCCAGGCTCTCAGCAAGGGCGTGGAATGCAGCTGGAGAGGATGGAGCAGGCCCCTGGTCACCCGCCAAGTTCCCTTTCCAAGGACCTGTCCTAAACAGTATTGAAGTCTCCCATGCATATTTTAGGGACTCCTGTGTATAGTAGCATGAAGTTAAGGATAGAGCAGACGAGGTCGCACCTGAAGGGGGGAGGGACAGAGACAACAGCCAATATCAGGGGGCTCCATAAAAAAAGGTCATGGATAATGACATATCCACCATCAGGATTGATGGACACTTCCAGCAGAGTAAAAGACACACTCCTGTGCACAAAAATATATAGCATTAGAGGAAAAAACAGAATGCTAGGCCCAACCCATCCAAGCTTTCTTAAACCAGTGTAGCCGGTCCCCCTCCAGGTGCATCTCCCGTATGCACATTATATCAGAAATATGTTTTCTGAGAGCATTTCACCCTATCATTCATCACTCAGACATTCCAAGAGACAATCGTTAGGTCCCTATTCCCCATATCATATTAGTACAAGAGGGTATAATGGGCAGTAGGGCCCTGGGGTAAGGTGCAAAGGCGTGGCAATGGTCATAGTTGCAAGACATTGGTGTGGTAGGTGCAAAAAAAAGAAAAACAAAGGCATAAACAACACCCCCCACCCCACCGTGAGTAACGGTGTTACTAGGGCGCCATTATTTTTAGAGCTATAATTAACTTGCTTAACCTTTGATGATTTGCAGGCAAGCAGCTAAATAGTGGAATAACTGAAGTAATATTATTAAAAATAAGGAGTGCATGTGATGAACAAAGTGACATATCAGGGGGGAATTAACAATGTGTCTCAAGTTCTGCCAATTACTAGCTGGAATACACTAGTCTTTGGCTGCGCCAGATTTATCACTGTGATGATGAATCCTGGCGCAGGATAAGATTGTTGGTTCATACTTTAGACCTACTTTTAGTTTGTCTAAACTTTGCGCCAGAACCTTGGGCACACAGATGATTTCCTGCAAGCCACACCCTTTATCGTGAGGCCAAGCCCATTTCCAGAAGGCTACACCCCTTATTTGGACAAGTCGGAAAACTGCCAAAAAATGGTCTAAAATCCTTTATGACTGTGGTGCAAGGCATTTTAGACTGTGTTTTTTGGCGCAAAAACACCAGAATTGCAGCGCAAGTGCATTTACAAATCCCCCCCATCATGACACACAGATTTCACATTTATGCTATTTAGATTGATGATATACTCAGATCTGCATAATCAGGATAGGTATGTCCAGATTATCAGTTATAAATTTTCTACTCTAAGAGCATACATGTTCTTAATAGAATATGGTTATTCAATAACATCTAATAAAGTTATAAATAACTAACTAACAAAAACATGCATTGTTTATTGATTCAACCCTATAACATTTAGTAGATACTTATAGAAAAATTATTGTATCAAAGAATATGTCTAACATTACTGTGGTAGACATATGCCCTTTAAGACATTGGGGCACATTTACTTACCCGGTCCAGTCGCGATCCAGCGGCGGGTTCCCCGGCGCTGATTCGGGTTCAGCCGGGATTCACTAAGGTCCGTGCTCCGATATTCACCAGGTGTTGCTGCTGCGCCCAGGTCCGCCGGAGTTCACCTGCTTTTTTCTGGTGTATGTGAGTGCTTGATCTTGCGACACAAATGGCTTTTTAAATTCTGCGTTTTTTCCGAATCCTTCGGGTTGGCTGATGGCCACGCCCCCCGATTTCTGTCGCGCGAAAGTCGGCGCGATTGCGCCAAAAAGCGATCGCGTGCGCCACAATCCCATGAAATACAGCGCAAAGCGGAAATATTCAGGAAAAACCTGACGGATTCGCGGCTGCGGACCCTTAGTAAATATGCCCCATTGTATGGGAATTTTAAAACCATAAGTAAAGATGTTATAAATCTTTTCATAGCTTGCAATGAAGTATAATAGGAAGTTAAACAAAAAGACATGTTGAACATATGGTATCACGTCCTTCATGCATAGCAGATCATTTATGAAGCAAAAATGCTTAGCTGTGTAATAAACTCTTTTTTGCTCTATGGTGAATCTTGATTTATGTAAGTGTGTCTAGAGCTCTGTCAAAGATCAAGAAATTCATGGATTAGCATATCATTACAATTTAAATGGAAAATGCAAAAATATTGACCTTAAAGTAACTACAACCATGATATCTCACATAAATGTCATCTTCACTAAATACTATAGAATTGTGTGTGCCGTTCTGTGATCATCCATATAGATCAATTGTGAATTCTGAGATGCCCCAACACAGGCTAAAATTAAGTAGCTTTGACCTCTCCCAAACTGGAATGAGTAGGGCCATATTTAGTGTTGATGTTACCCTAGGCACTCAATGCTTATGCCCACTTTTGTTACCATCAAGCAAACATCTTTCCCCATAATTCCCGGCACAATACTAGACCAGGACTAGGTGTTTCAGATCCATGTATGTGATGCAATGACCAAGGTTTTTGATAATATGGCCAACCAGAATGCATTGGGGAGTTAACTGGTTAGCCATTTTATTAAAAATAATCCCGGTCATCAAAGAGTGCACTACATACATGGATCTGTTAAATTTAAAAAAAAATTAACCCTTTAATTAATTTGAATTGCTTGGAGATTCTCTTTTACAGATGCTGCATCCCTTTATGGACATAAAAAAGTCATAAGCTTGGTCTAAAGCTTGGTCTAAAACCCTAAGTAAAAGTGTCTCACACCCTTTCAGGATAAAATGACTCCAGAATTCTGACATAGACAGATTGATAAATCTCTACCAGATCAAAACATTTTAGATCATGTCTTACCTGGTAAAGATTTTACCTATAGTCTACACCATTTTTCTGTCAGATATTATAGTAACTTGTAACTCCCCCTTCATCCAAGACTATCTCTTTAACAATTTTGTAGCAAAAATGCAGAATGTAAAAATAAATACAATTAATAATAATCTGTTAATTTACACATCTTCCTTTAGGTATGCAAATTGAAATCTTTTTTTTTGTTCCATGAAGCAGCAGAAAACTGTGGATTTTACTATGTTTTGTGCCATTTGTGGTAAATAGACATGAGCAAATTAGAAATTATAAGTTAAACACAAAATTGTAAATTACGGTATAATAGATAAAATTTTCTTAAATGACATCACCAAAGTCCAGGGCAGATATAGGTTTACTATGGCCTCTATTACGTTACATCAATCACTCTTAAAGTAGGGGACCTACCTTGTGTCAAGTCATAGTCAAGGACACACTTACATCAGTATCTGGTACTCAGGTGGAATATTTGAAATATATCAATTGAACATCACACTTTTAAAGCAAAAGAAAATGCAGTCCATACTTCGATACTATTATTTTTTTCTTCTGTTGTCTCCAAAATGATTTACCGTATGTGCACTGCAGGATATACACATAATTTATATATAAAAACAATAAAAACATAATGCTGGACCGAGTGACATCAGTATTACAAAAGAAGAAAGGGCTCATTCAGTAGTATAATAATAAACTAAGTATTAAAATGCAATAAAAGCAGTACCATCTCAGTTTTCATGGTACATCAAAAGAACAAAGGTAACTGATTCATTTGGGTTTTGTAGACAAAATGTAAAATTAATTTATAAAACCTATTAAAGCGGTCCTTGGGGAGTAAAGAGTAGTTTTTATTAGTTTCAGCTTATAAATGATTCTTGAGTACAGATCTCTGTCCTACCACATGAATTAGTGTGTGCTCATTTATGCATATGATGAGTTTGTGGACCACCAACATATTGAACCACTACAATTTTAAGTGCAGCATATGTTATTAGGATGGAATAATGTTGAGTAGCTCTTGTGCAGACTGATATGCCATTTTTTCTGATGTACCATTTATGGGTTATCTGCCATTTTTACCTGTAGCCTACATTTATTTTCTGCTTCTGAATATACCATTACATGGAAGGAGTCTCATCACATTTCACATTTTCTGCTGCCATCTTCAGGCAGCAATTAACCCTTTCCCGCTCCCTCGCTGTACAAGTATGGCACCGTGTGCTGGTAATTGGCTCTCTGTGCAGTGTATGTGCAGCGCTTTCCTGATGTTGATGTCAGCTGTAACAAACAGCAGACCTCCCCATGTGACACTCCTGGACAAAGCGAGCTCGTAACACAGATGTGAACCTCTTAAATGCTTCGGTCAACACAACCACAGCATTTAAATGGCTAAATGGGGTTTCCCACACAATACGCAACCCCACAGTGAACCTGCACAATGAAGGGTGAAAGAAATGTAAAAAAATCATGTGCCACCAAGAACAAGCCCTCAAACAGCTCCATAGACAAAAAGAATTAAAAGTGTTACACGTATTGGAAGCAAAAACTATACTATTTTCATTACATACCGGCCCACATTTATTAAAGCATTTGTGCAGGTTTTTAGTCTAAGTTTGCACTGAAAACAACATGTAAACTGCTTGCACATATATTGATGAAGTGTCTGCACCAGTTGTGTGTTGCAGCTGCACTATGTCCAACAAGATAGAAAAAATGTGCACCTAAAGGGGTGTGTTAGTGCTTAGTCAGACCATGCGCCACAATTCTGCAGCATGAACCAAAAAAGTCAAAGTTCACCAAAAAAGAAATAATGCATTCTGCCGGAGCAGTTAAGTGGGCACCAGATTCATGAAGCCTGTATGACACAATTCATGAATCTTTCACACACTGCACACTCCGCAGGCAAACTGCACATAGTGCAGTTGCACTATTTTTGATAAATGTGGGCCCCTGTTGGTTATATTCTGTAAGTTTTGTGAAACATAGGAAACAATACCTAAATATGGTATTGCCATAATCATACTAATTCCTATAATTACTGAATTTTACTGAATTACAGACTTTTAAGTCACCGGCTGAGTTTATTTCTGTGCCAGGCCCCCAATAAATGTCCCCCAATGTGTCACGATAAAAACAATCTCAAAATCACTTTGTTAAATTGAAGTGTTCAAAAGTTACCCCTCCAATTTTCCAGCCAAAACGGGCGTAACACCCTTTCATGTGAAAGGAGCCTAAGCTTGGCTTCCATGAAAGTGAAATATAAAGTAGTAGCCCCTGAAGAGTATAAACAGTAATGTGCCTTTTTTGTCATTGCTGTTTCAATGTATGAGCAGAAAGATGTAAATCTGGAGTAGAATAACAGAATGCTAACAGAATAACAGATAACAGAATAACAGATAATAGAATGTATCTTGTGCTCTCTTTAAAAAAAACTCCCCCAGGAGCATAGAGTTACCTTTTTTAGCACATGCAGTTCCAATGCTGCTACAGCAAGTTAAGTGATCTATCAGCGAGAAGCAGTCTACTGAAAAATATGAGAAGAGTAGTTTGAAAGTGTGCACGATTGCTTAAACAATACCAGCCAGGAGTTACACTGGAGTGTTCCCTGTGGGAACTAGTACCACCCAGTGCCCTGTGGGAGCCTACCATTTGCTGCTTTAGTGAGGTTTAGGCACAGACCTAGTATTGGAGCCACCATGAGTAGAGGGGTCGATTGCCACTATCACCTACAGGACTTGGGTCTACTACTAGTCCATCCCTTGTCTTGATCCATATTTTTTAATACCTCAGGATATGCTATTATAACCACTAATAGTCTCTAGATTGCAGATTGGCATCCTGACTACACAGGAAAGCGAGCTCTGGATTAATGGTCAGACTGGTTATCCTATGGTTCCCATAATGAATGGGTTCAAATTTGGATAAATTGCACAGTTATGATTTTGCTAATAATTTATCATTATATGAGAGAAAAAAGCAGTGTCCCTCATACAGAGTGTCATTTTTGACCATGTCAATGAAATATAGAGTAGACTAACCAAGGGTCAAGTGGAACAACCAAGAAGAATGTCAGTGATGTCCTACTGGAGAGAGACCTCAGAGTGTGTTTTGTTCTTGCTAGTCGAAAGTGTGATGCTTATACATATTTTTATTTTATATGTGTACATTTTTTAATTTATTTGAAATTACTTATATAGCCTCTAACATATTTTACCTAAAGAAATAGTACATAAATTGGTATTAAACCTTATAATGCCTCCAATGTTATTGATTTGCTTTTTACTGTGTTTACTGAGTTACATCTTTCTATGTATTCCTTATGTACAGATGCTGGCCTACTGATTTCTGCATAGTTAGATTTCTTAGATATGCTTATCATTGATTGTCTTTTTTGGCAAAAAATAGTTAATGTATTTGAGGGATTGAGGTATATTGTCAACTCATGGGTCACACATAACTAAACACATTATACCAAAGACAATAAAAACATGTCTTTATGAAAATCTGTACCCAAATGCAGAGAAATGTTTAATTTTATTTATTGGGAAATTAATAATTTTGTTGTAGCAGGTGTCTGCCCATGAATCGATGCACCTTTTGCAGTCCATTTTGAAATGAGTGCAGGGTATTTTTAGCCCTTGAGAATCAGCCCAAGTAAATTAATTGTCAGGTCCATGTCAATTGTGACTCCTTTTTCATACAAGACAGAAGTCTGTTGTTTTACATAGCAGACACCTGCTGATTACTGCTGTGATTGGTGATAGGGGGAAGCTGACCGCAGCACCTAATCAGCATTAGCATCACACATAGGCACTGCCCTCTTGACTGATGATCCCCCATTCCCGATCAGAGGGCACTATGTGGTTGCCTTGTCATTCAGAAGACTCGACTACAGTCTGTATTACAGTTGTATTGCAGTATATTGTATTATTTATAAAGTACTCGAGGGGGTCTAAAATTATAGCACAATAATATAATATAGGCCCTTTTCCCTAGAATGCATAACTAAATAAAAAGTAAAACAAATCATAAACATGTTAGATATCCCTCCATCTTAAAATGTACAATCTATCAAAATATATTAAAAAGTTTATTCTCTGCCGTGAATGCTGTAGAAAACATCCAAAAGTTCAAATCAACACTTATTCACCATTTTAACACATGTTAAAATAGGTTAAAATCACCTACCAGAAAAGTTATGAAAATCTAGTACAGTCCTCAAAATGGCATCAATAAGAAAATATTAATTCATCAGCAGAAAATTACACCTTACACGGTTCCATGAACTATGTATGAAAAAGAAACAGGTGTGAGAACATGGCAGTGTTTTATTTTAAATTCTTAATGGTATTAACACATAACCAAATTTTATACATTTGGAATCTTTGTGACTGTGGAAAATGATATGTGTCCTTTGTTCTATAAAGTGAAACCTGTTAAAACCGAGCTGCTAGAAAATGGTGCTTTTCTGTGATTTTGCATCCTGTATGGGACATTTGGAATTTGTTTCAGCTTACCAGAAAGAATTAAAAAAAAGTTAAAAAATAAGAATGATGTTTATAAAGAGGGGAATGAAGAATTAAAATGCAAAAACTGAAAAGGGCTGGGTCCTCAAGTGGTTGAATTGAGTTGCAAAAGGGTAAAACCAAGGAAAAAGAGTGCAAGGACCATGTAATGCTCATATAAATGAAAATGAAGATGTCCTGTATAAAGAACATACTTTTACTAATCATATAATTCACTTAACCAAGTTTTTTTTCCTTTCAAACAACCTTTATTGTTTTTATCTATTAGAAATTCATTATGGAGGGGTTAGGGGTGAACACTGTGCCCATGGCTGGACTAAAATGTTAAATAAACCGTAGAAAGAAAACTATTCAGACCATACAGACCACATACAGGCACTATGTCCTTGAGAACAATGGTGAGGCTGAGGCTGGCCACAACTATTTCAATATCATTGAGGGTATTGTAAATATTACTGTACTCTGCACCCATCTGATAATATTTATCTTGGAATGAACATACATAGGTACTGTAATAAGATATATGGCTGTTTAAATATGTTTAAAAGAAAAGACGGCTTTACGCTATGAGGTCATATGCTTTAAGTATCATAATGCTTCTAAATAGAGCCCTTTGCTTGTAATTCAAGATCAATTTCTTTCGACTCAGGAGAGAACATATACTGTGAAAGGTTAAAAGGTAAAAGCAGTGTTTACTTTCTGCAGCCATGCGAGTTTGTCCGCGTGCCAAGAATGTGCAGTATTAAAATATCTGTGATTACAGTCAGACACATTTATTTTTTCAAAGAAGTTTTGTCTCCTGCCAATTCTGTAGCAAAAATCTAAAATAAAATCTTGCACCAGCTGTAATGAGAAGTTCAAGCGCTTCTACTTTATGAATGACCTCCAGTGTTTGAAACATGGAGAGTGAACAAACATTTACACTACTCTGAAACCCTACTGTGAATATAACATTAACATTGCTATATTACTGAACTTTATTTCTGTGACAGCTTATTGGAAGCTCACACAATCTCCTGCCTCGGCAACAATTAATAATTTCCTGACAATGTGAAGGCACTATTTATACAATGCTGCATGCAGTGATAAATACCATCCGTTACATGGCGGTACTGTGTTCTGGTGACATGATGGCTCTGACATTTCACTCCTTATTTTGTCATTTTTACAGTCCTACGCACATATTTTTATACTTTTAATGACACTTTTAAAATAGGTTGTAAGGCAAATATTTGCACAGCTGATTAAAAAAGTTTCACATTTGGTTAATATTTGAATGGTAAACTATTTTTTAAGAAACGGAAACATCCCTTGGAACATATGCTCAATTCCCAGCAATGAGGCGTTGATTTTTTTTTGTCATTCAGTATGAGTTAGGGAAGCATCTTTGACTTTATTAGGTTTTGATGTAATGTACTTTATTGTTTTAAGGGAACAGTTTTAAAGCTATTTATCGAGGTAATGATAGATATATTGATAGATAGATAGATAGATAGATAGATAGATAACAATCAGCGGGTGGTGAAACCACTCTGCTATCAAACTGGTTTGACTTTAGGCCACACTAAGGGAGTTATCCCTGGATCTCTCCGGTATTCACTCTTTTACTCCTATATAGGGATCTGGACCTCACTGTGGAGAGATTTCAAGTCCGCTTCCTTTTGTGGTGGTCCCAGTATAGATAGCAGCTGACCCACAGAGACAGCGGCAAGGGGTAAATTGAGAAGTCAGTAACCGTCTGTAGTCAAGGCAGGCAGTGTACAATCAGAATACAGGGATAAGCAGAGGGTCATCGCAGGCAGCACAGGTTTGAGAAACAAGCCAGGATCCTATACAAGGAAGCGTAGATCAGAACAGGCTCAGGAACAAGCCAGAGGTCACACACGGGTAGCAGACAGGCACAAACACCAAATAGAAGGGCTAGCAAGCTAGAAACCTTTTCTCAAGTGTGGAGAACAGGGCATGCTGGAGTATATGGTATATGGTATATAGGATGGGGCAGCCTTGTTGGGAAATGCCCTAAGGGAGCTGAAGCATGGCCAGACATAGAGGATGAAGGTAAGCCTGTGACGGAGACCGTAACAAGGGGTGGAACCCCTTTGCCAGCGTTACAATATTTGTATGCTTTGAGCAATATGCACCTAAGCAGCATTTACCTGTCTTGAGAACTGTCTTGTCCAAATGTAGGTAGTGAGATGGCACAGAGGATATAGTCCTATATAATTGAGGAGCTTTAGGCTTGTTTCAGATTAGTTTATTTACCTAGAGCCCGACATTGATCAGAAATAGTGAAAAACGCACTATGTGATGTTTGCCTGTGAAGTGTGCAGAGGGCACCATATTCATGAATTGTGGTGCACCTTCTTCATGAATCTGGTGCACCACTGCTCCGGATGTGTGCACCAAATTTTTTTGGGTGCACTTTATTCATGATGCTGAATTGTGGCACATGATCTGACACTCCCCTTTAGGTGCACATTTTTCTGTCTTGCAAGGCACAGAGCAGCCATGACACAAAACTTATGCAGATACTTTATAAACACATGTACAAGCAGTTTGCATGCTCTTTCACATATAATTCCAACCTGTCTCTATCAGTCTTGATGTACACAATTTCAGTTGACCCTGTAACTTAGGGTCGGGGAAGCCATCTTTGATTTCTGTGTGAGGGCAGTGCAGTTTCTCTCTTTATACTCCTTGCACTCTAGCCCTACCCCCTGCAGTCCAGCAAAGGACTGACTCACTGATGCACACTGATACACATAATCTGAGTTCCTGCCGGCAGCAGCATGAGGAGAGCTAAAAGCTACTGACAGATAAGTTCTTTATTTGGGGAGGCACAGCACATCTAGTGTGTTGTGGAATAGCAGAGATGTAGGAGAGCTGACTGTGTCATTGTGTGTTATAGGTGAAAGGGTTAATTAGGACTCACCTTACAAAAGTCAAGAGGGCTGTTGGGGCCCTGCATAAAAATCCCTAACATAGGCATCTCATGGATCTCATCATCTCTCATCTCTGATCTGTCTCATATCTCCTTCTTTTTTTTAAACTGTTTATTGAAAAATATGTACAGCTGTATAGATTATTACAATAAGACCATTTGAATATCATCATATTGTGTACATATATATAGTCAAACATATTATGCAATTTACAGAGAAGTAATTTATACAGTCACACTCTTGCGCTGGTCTACCGTGTCTAGTAGACATGAAGACATGAATCTGTACAGAGCATTAGTTCTCAATAATCACAGAAAAACATAACCAATAAATTAACCAAATTAACCTAACATGCCTTTGTGGTTGTTTTCTTTTGTGTGTATTGGTCTGGTGGGTGCAAGTTTATTTTGCCCAATTTGCATTTAGTATATCCCTCCAGGTCTCATCAATATCCACACTTGGACCATCCATTCTATCTCAGGTTTTGTCACATTTCAGATACAGAATAGGCTGTCAGACAGGAGTCACACCAAGCACCCTAAACTTTATTAAATTTCTCTGGGCGTCCCCTGAAGTAGAGCATCTTAGACATGCCGGAGACTTTAGCCTCCCCATTTTATATAAGCGAAGGGGCGTCAGATAGCTTTGGTGGACTATATATAGTTGTGTTAATTTGTTGTTTACCGATAGAGATACATACAGGTGTGACTCCAGTATTTCTGACACTATTTCCTCATTTATTTCCGAAATAAATGCAGACCAGGAGGCTATGACTTTTAGGGGTGTTCTATGCATCTTAGCATTAATAAGAAAGGAGTAAATTGTGGATATTATTCCTCCGGGACCCTGAGATTTCACAACCCCTATCAGAGGGTAAGATGATACAGCTGGTCTGGGCTCTGGGAACTGGGATTAAAAAGCGTGTCTCAGTTGAAGGAATTTATAGAAATGTGATCGCTGCAGTTGAAATTGGGACTCTAGCTGGGTATAAGATACAAATACATTCTCTCTAAAAACATCGCCTATCATACGAAGGCCTAAGGTGTGCCACATATCAGCATCAGGTAATTGTTGAAGCTGGGGCATGCCATTATTGTACCACAGAGGTGTTTCGGTTGGGATCTCCTTAAAAGGACATAAGGATTTCGCTTCCTTACTTATCGTTCTGGCTACTTTATGTATTGGTAACGATTCTTTCATACATCCTGCTCCCTCATGCAATACAGGCCAGAGACATTTAATGTCCAGATATTCTGCTAATATACGCTCCGGAAGTGAGGGGGGTCCAGGAGATTCATATCTCCTTCTACGTGTCAGATACTAGTAAAATCTTCAGAAGCCAGATGAAAGTGTATATAAACCTGTACCATGATAATCTATCCACGCTGTCAGCTCACAGAACTAGATGGATCATAATGGGGCTCATTTACTAAGGGCCCTAAAACGCTAATTTCTGTCGAGTTTCTCGAAAATTACCGCTTTGCGTCGTTTTGCCCCGGGTTTTTGGCGCACGCGATCAGGTTGTGTTGCATCGGCGCCGGGTTTAATGCAACGGAAATCGGGTGCGTGGCCATCGGAAAACCCGACAGTTTCGGAAAAACCACAGTATTTTTTTAAAAAATGTGTCGCTTGACACGCAGTTACATGTACCAGGAAGAGGATGGTGAACACCGGCGGACCCCGGCGCACCAGCGACACCTAGTGGATATCGGACAACCGACCTTAGTGAATCCCGGCAAGCTCAGAATCAACATCGCACAACGAGCTACGGGATCGTGAATTGACCGGGTAAGTAAATGAGCCCCAATGTGTCTGCTTGGAGAGTCCCAGCTCACACTCTGGGATTTTGCACTGACCAACCCAGGGAGTGATAGGAGCAATAAAAGTGAGTAACATTTTGAAGTAAAGGGTTAAAACTGATCTTTATTGTATTAGCATCACTAGGGGATTGAAATTTGAAAACTTTCTTTCCTAGGAAAACCCCTTTAACGTACAAACTGGCTACATCTTGAAGAGGTTAATACTGTATACAAGTTAGACATTGTAGAGTTATACTAGACAGTCTTCAACTTTGACAGAAGTATCCCCCAGCAAAAGCTATTATAAAAAAAAACTGTCTGGTATAACTTTACCCTTACAAATAGTTTGCTTATTTTACAACATTTTTAAGCACACAGTGTCATATCACGCTCATATCACCCAACACCACACCCTGTTCAGCCAAGTCAAACCTCTTTTTATACCAGCTAAAATTGTGTTTAAAGCACTTGATACATTTGGCACAAGGCATTAAATCTCCCCCAGTGTCTTTCACACAGAACTGAACACCAAATCACTATTGAAAGAAGTATTGGCTTATTTCCTTTACATCTCTCTAATAAAGCAGCAACACACAATGGACTGGAGTTAATAGATCTTTATATGAAATCTGTCTGCAATTCCTAGTTTTTAATGAATCATGATGAGCCTATTACCTCTAATACCTTCCGTCTGTCACTTCATTTAAAATGACTAGGTTTGTATATTTTGTTTTACACAGTATTTATTGATCTATATCAAATCTTGTTACTGTTATATCCATTATGCTGTTAATGCAGCACAGAGCAAGAGAGCACTTTACAACTATGAATCATGCATCAATGATCCAATGGAGAAGTAAACAGTTTTTTAACTGCACCTTTCAGATATTGTTGCTCATATAGTAATGTCTCATCTTGTTAAGGTTATTGAGGTGTTAAAAATTACTAAGGACTGAGCTGGGGTGGGCTATTTAAAAATAATAAACTTGTACTTACCTCCTCCGGTGCAACCGATGTCCCGCGCCGCGGTCCATTTGATCCGTGTCCCTGTTTGTTTACAGGGGCACAGAAGCCGTGCACAGGGAACTTCCAGTCCACGATGTGGTTGGCTCCTCCCATCCCTCCCTATCTCTCAGTGTGGTAAGCACTGGGAAATGGGAATCGGATAGGAGCTTCTGGCGGGCCGGAAGGAGGTAAGTACCGATGCACAGATGAGACAGACCGCGGCGTGGGACATCAGCAGCACTGGACGAGGTAAGTAGATGTTTATTATTAATAGATAGCCCGCCACAGCCCAAGTGATTTTTAACACCCGGATAACCCCTTTAACTAATACAAAACAAACTTGTATATAAACACCAGTATTATAATCCCATAAGAAGCAATATGATGTGTATTTCTCTATTGTGCCACTAGCCTCTGCTGTGTCTGAGGGTTCTATTGAGGGGGTGATGTGGGGACACATAACCCTGGTGCTGGATGCCTAGTTTAAAACTAACAAGTTTATCATACACTGCTATGTCATGTGCCAATGTATGATGGTAAAGAAGCCCTCTGCACACAACAAATATATCAGTTTCTGGCACCGGCTATAGGTAGTGTGCAGGTTCAGGGCATGCCATTCCATGCCACCCACTCTGCCGCTGGGCACAGCTTTCTTCATGACTTTATTCGCCCAATTAAAGTGAAGATGACTTATGAGAGGAAATAGTCACAACTCCTGGCCCTGAGCTAATAATTGTGACTATTTCATTGCTTGTATGCCAAGCTCTGATAAATCCCCCCTTCATTGTGCCATACACAGATTGTTTAGGTACATGTGTCTTTGCACAGGATGAAGTTAAACCTGCAAAGCTAATTTGAAGGGAATACAAATATATTTTTTTCTCTGCAAGATAAATATAAATACACCCAAAATATCTGGGGAATTTCGAATGCCAGGACATACCTGACCACAAGATAAACCCATATTTAGCAGCATAAAATAAGATTCAAAGATGTGCATTACATAAAACAAACCAACATGATACATACTTCAAGGTAAGTTTTTATTTCTTACCATGACCTGTAATATAAATATGGCTAGTGACAAAGGGGTTTATGTAGCTAAATCTTATACATCTTTCTATATCTAAACAATATCATGTTCATGAAATACATGACCTATACCCTTCATTGCTGAAGTTCTTAGTTTCTTAAGAGAGTGTTGTAATGTATTGAAGTAATATGGATAAGCTAATTTATTATAAATGCTAAAGTGTTTACCAAATAAATGCTAAAGTGAGCGGGCGGAATTAGGGGCGGCAACTGCCCCACAAAGCTCGGCGGTCACCGGCGGCCTATGGAGTGGGAGGGGCGCTCCGGTGGAGAAGCAGCACCTCGAACCGTCCCCTTATGAATATAATATAAGATAAGATAATCCTTTATTAGTCCCACAGTGGGCAAATTCACAGCGTTACAGCAGCAGAGAGGGTACAGAGAGTGAAGTACAAACTATGACAACAATAATATTAGGGATAAATGAACAAAAAGAAAAGAGGGATAAAAAGACAAAAAAAGAGACAAGCAATGATCGGCAGTTTGATGTTTAGTCTGTGGATGGGACCTGCAGGGACTGGTTAGGTGGGGGGCGCAGGTTACTTCTGTTTGGACCTTGTTTGTTGAACAACCTGATGGCAGCGGGGAGGAATGACTTACGATAACGCTCCCTTTCACATTTGGGGTGAACCAGTCGGTCACTGAAGGTGCTCCCCAATGCCACCACAGTCTCATGCAAGGGATGGGAGCTATTCTCCAGAATAGACTTCAACTTACACAGTGTCCTCCTCTCAGCTACCACCTGCACTGTGTCAAGAGGACCCCCCAGGACAGAACTGGCTTTCCTAATCAGTTTATCCAGTCTGCTCCTCTCCCTAGCTGAGATGCTGCTTCCCCAACAGACTACACCAAAGAAGATGGCTGGTGCCACTACAGAGTTGAAGAAGGTCTTAAGAAGAGCCCCCCGCACTCCGAATGCCCTCAGCCTCCTCAGCAGGTGTAGCCTGCTCTGACCCTTCCTGTGAAGTGTGTTTATGTTCTCTGCCGATCGCTTACAGCGCCGTCTGTCTATTTTACAGTGTGGCAGTAGCTCCTAGTGCCTTTTATATGGATGACAGGTTCTCTTTAAAGTGCATTTTGCACTAGTCTCAGTAAATGTGCCTGAATATGTTTTTCCTAAAAAACACCTTTAAGGAATGCTCCTGCTTAAAAAAGAAGGAGTGAATTGCAATATTGGGGTCAATTTAAGTCACGGCTAAATCTCATTTTCATCGAATTCATCTCTCTTTTTCGCTTGGCAATTGCATTTTTAGTAATGTAATCAGTTTCTTAATAGTTGCCTTTGACACAATGCTATGCCTGTTGTTTCTTCAAACAAATTTCTGAGCTACTGAATAGAATACTCATCCATCTAGTCTAAAACTGCCTGCCTGTGAACAGTTTTATGCTAGATAGATGTATTTGCACAAGGGGGGCAGTCATCTCATGTTAAATAAATCACTCTGTTTGGCAAATATTGACTCAAGCTGTTATACCTTTATGTCTTTCTGAAACTCACTTTGCTCAAGAGCTCAGCAAGCAAACAAGGATAGGTGAAGGAAGTTAGTATGCTGACTTGAGCCAGTGTTTGTTTTGTGTCTACTGTGAGCATATACTAATGACCTTGTAAGACTATATTGGCATAGATAAGGAAATATTAATACATTGGAAATTTCCACTCCAATGATTTTAAATGAAGATTTTAATTATTCATTATCCAATTAAATATTTATGCATTTATAGTTTGAAAATAAAAGCTTTATATCAGCTAGATGACTTTTTCTGTCTGGAGTTCATATCACTGTGGGCAGTTTGTATTGTTCTGTTCCATTATAAGAGTAGAACAATGGAAATAAAAATACTGATACAAATGTAACACCTTCCTTTTGGCATTAGTAACTATTTGCTTTTGTGTACAAAAGGGTACATTAGAACGGAAGGCAGTGATAGAATTTTTTCTATCATAAATGACTAGAACATGATGGAAGGAGCTATTGTGTAGATGGAGGTCAATAGTGACTTATACTAAATAGAATGTCTTTAGATTCCATTGTTCTGCTGTTGTAACAGAACAGAACAATGTACTCCTCTGACGCACATGTGAACATGCCTTGAAGAACATCTACCACCAGGATGAAGACCTGTATGCAAATGAGCCTGAGGAGCTAGAGGCTCCATAGGTGTTTATGGAGCCTGGAGCCCATCAGACTCATTTGCATACTGTCCTTCATCCTGGTGGTAGAGGTCCTTTAATTGTTATTTCATGTATTGCTGACCATGCGCAAAGAGTTGGCTGTTGCCTAAACTGGTGGAGCTCCAAAGATGTAGTAACCCAGTCCAGTAGCCACCCCAACTTTTACATGTGCATAAAAATTAAAACATTTTGTATAAAATTTCGGTTTTTTTATGAATATTGGTCCAAAAAAAAATATATTATATATATATATATATATATATATATAAACAACTTGTGTTATCTACCTTAGTGCAGTTTCCCTCACTAATTTGCCACATTAATTAATTAATTAATAGTGACAAGCACTCCTAGTTAATATGGTCTGTTTTCAGGATGTGCACACAGTTAAGCACCTTTTTTTCTTGGTGCACTTTTCTTCATGCTGTTGCAACCCAAATGTGGTTAAGTGCAGTAATAAATGTGGTGCAAACTAGGAACACACACACCTACACACACCTTTAGGTGCACAGTTTTATCTGACAAAATGCACTCACAACACAGTACTGTTGCAACACATAATAAATAAATGTACAGGCTCCAAAAACACTTATTTAGTTAGACAAGAAACTTTTGCAGACACAATAATAAAACTGGGCCAATGTGTTTATTTGTTGCCCTTCACTGTTAAACATCAATATTCCCATTTTTATATATTTGTTTTATTACTGAAAAAATATGATTACTGTGAACTGAGTAACCTTCTTTTTCAATAAATAAAATCATTAGACATGGAATTCATAATGATCATATTATCCAAGGACTCAAACTGCCAAAATCATAGATATCGTGCATCTTGCCCACTGTATGTCCACTGCATATCACAGTCAGCTCCAACATGCATGAAGCAGGCTTAAAGTGAACCCATCATCAAGAACAGGCACAATAAACCTTACTTACCCCCCCCCCCCCCACACACACATTGTACACATTGGGGGTCATTTACTAAGGGCCCGATACGCGTTTTCCCGACGTGTTACCCGAATATTTCTGATTTGCGCCGATCTTTCCCTGAATTGCCCCGGGATTTTGGCGCACGCGATCGGATTGTGGCGCATCGGCGCCGGCATGCGCGTGACGGAAATCGGGGGGCGTGGCCGAACGAAAACCCGACATATTCGGAAAAACCACCGCATTTAAAAACCGAAAATGTGTCGCGGAGCTTGCACTTACCTTCACTCAGCCCGAGCCGGTGAACTCCAGCGCGTTCCAATGCTTTTCAGCGCAGCAGCGCCACCTGGTGGACGGCGGAGGAACTACCTTAATAAATCCCGGCCGGACCCGAATCCAGCGCAGAGAACGCGCCGCTGGATCGCGAATGGACCGGGTAAGTAAATCTGCCCCAATGTGTGTTGAAAGGTGCAGTGCAGAGGTCCCTGCTTACATCTGCTGCCTGCTAACAGTAAAATTGCTGCCCAAACTTTTTCTCCCTCTATGTTGCCTCTTTGTCTATGTTGGCCACTTCTTGGCCCCACCCACCATACAGTGCATGGTATGATGAGAAGATCTGCAGTTTTTCACACAGTGCTCAGTGCTAAATTTTCAATGCGGTAAGAGGGACCACATTCTGGTGAGAACAGGAAGTGGACAGGAAGAGGACATCCTGTCTTCTCAACCTGAGATATGAATGACACTGAGCTGTCAATAAAAATAAGGAGGTGTGGTTCACTGGCAACCTGGAGAAAGCATGGCTCTTCTCCTCAGAATTTGACTCTGTCTACTCAGTTGGATATCAGAAAAACAGCGCTAATTAAGGTACAGAACATTTTAGGTCAAATGGGGAGAACTTTTAACCCTTCGCCCTCATGCATTACTGGTGTGAGGGGTAAAATTCTGGTGACAGGTCTTCTTTAACTTCTGAACCTGCTCCATACACTCTCTGCTGAAGTACATTTAAGTTAATTCTCAACAAGGAGTTTAATTGCTGCAGTATTAATAATAATAATGCAATGATCTGCTAAATTATTTTTATTTTTACTGTAAGAGATCTTTGGGTTGTATCTGTATGACCATGTATCCATGGTATTATTGGTACCAAAACCAAAAGTAGATCAAAAAAGACCAATTTGGTATGCTTTGTGCACCGATGCGTATTCCGTAGGCGCTATATAAATAAGGAATTATTATTATTATTGTTATTAAAAAAGAGAAGAAAAACTCTACAGCTGCATTTTTCTCTCTGTATTATTGACTTAGTATGAAAGAAAACAGAACATGGAGATCCAGACTAGAAGAAGTACTGTATTTTCTAGTTATACCATTGCATTAAATGAAATGGAGACATTGTCCATTTATAAAACTTGACCAGCTTGAGGGAAAACCTTGAAAGATAAGCATAAAATAGCCTAAAATATTCAAGTTAAAATATACGTGGGGGATATTTGTGCTTTGCTAAAGTAGTGGAAACAATTATATGCGGAAAAGTTAAAAAGAAAAAGACAGAAAAATTATAAGATAGATGGATGCAATCACAAGAAACACGAATATGCCATTAAGAAGACTAAGGACAGGCAGAAAACAGGAAATTCTGGAGAAATGTTTATGAAACTACATGAATGTAAAACTGTAAAATATAATAGACAGTTAAAATATGCCACAGAGAACTCATATATGCTATCATGGTGTCTTTGAAGGAGTAATCCCTTTAAGTTAGTGGAAAGATGCTTTTCATTTTAAGGGTCTTGTGTTTTGCTTATAGATAATAATGGAGGTAAGGCAGAATTACCTTACAGTACATTTCATATAACATTGGAGGAATTCTTATTCGGCCCAGGTTATACTGTATACACAAAATTGTGCTCATGATTTTGTATTTTGAGGCCTCTACATTTTGCCGAATTATCTTTCTAAAAATGGCAAAAAAAGCACAACAAAAGCCAAAGGCCATGCTTATATGAGGATGGGTCTGGATTAAATAAAGGTTATTTGAAGCAGAGTCATCAAGTTAAATTGTTCAGTTCCACTTCTTCTATTGGTCTTTCTAGGTCTTCAAACACTGGTTCGTCTACTTTTTCAGAAGTTCTATAGGAGCAACAGGAGGTGACAATTAACTACAAATTTACTTGCATCAGTGTTTGTGGGTTAACAAAACAACATAAGGTGAGAAAACACATATATACTGTACCATTTAACATCTCCAGAAGGCGATTTTATTCCATGTGCCACTCAATACCACTTTTCTTAGTTCTAGCTAAAGAAACAGTAGGGGGTATTTTTCATGGATTGTACTGATTTACAAGCCTTAATATGGCTGCAATTCCAGGCACATGGCCTATTTGGCATAAAAAGTACAAGTTCTATGAAGTATGCTTACTTTATAGATATAACCTGCGTAAATTGAATTTGACCAAATATGTTTTCTGACTCTTGACACCCACACAAAGCAGCTATAGCACTATGAATAGTGCATCCTATTATATCAGGCAAAGCTGCTTCTTAAAGTAAGTAGCTGGTACTGTTTCACAATGAAAAGCAGGTGGTAGTCACTGGATTGAGTGTGGCCTCTTTGAGTTTAGTTTTTCCTATAAATTTTATGTTGTATATAATTTCTTATGTTTGATTGACCATTGCTACTTGTGTATTTGTTCATGGTGCCACACTAACTACTGGCAATATTTAACTTGTTCATGGTAAAAGTAATATAAAGTCAACAGTTTGATACTTAAGAGATGGTATGTTCTTCAAATGGAAATAATCTTGCCTGGAAATGACACATTGAGCAACTTACACTATTGGTGTAAATAACTTTTATGATGCCACCAGTCACCAATGTAGACTGTCTGCCAAGTACATAATAGAGAAGACAAATTCATTTAATGACTTTTAGATAGTTGTCACCTACTGTAGGACGCAAAGAACCATCTGGCTATGAGGACAGATATGTCATGGTATTTGTATCATTATCATCAATGAAGTAAGCTACTAATTAAGTACAAAGAAACATTGTGAAGAATGTAGTGTCCTACCAACACACATCCACAGTGACCAAAAGTCTTTATAAATTACAAAACTCTGCCTTTACATACATGTCAGCTTATGCTTTTACATGTATATTTTTTTAATGATGCTTTACTTGGACTGCAAACAGATGTCTTCTGGGGATTATAAATACATGATGGTATTGAGAGAAGCAGTGGAAGTGAGTTTTTTCAGTATGTTTTATTATCTTTATTATAGCAAAATACATAATTTATATAATTTGCCTTTCAACCACTTCTGGAAGATATTTATTTTTTAAAATAATATTAAAAGCAAGATTTTTACTAAAATGTTAGCATCCCTAAATAAGTAACATTCCTTATTGTTAAATACTAATATTACCAACCTTTATATTAAAATGTTTTTTCTATCTATCTTTTCTATGGACTGGTTCCAAAAAGGTTCAGGTTAAAAAGATTGCAATTAAAAGTCACACTGAGAGAGCTTGCTGCTAAAGCTGATGGACATGTATGCATTTTATCAACCATGCTATGTGAGGCTTCTTCCACACTTGCATCCCCTCATTCAATAATTTTTAAGGATTCTTTTCCCCTTTTTACCTATTCAAAATACCCCATATTCTCTTAAAGCAAACATTTATTTGATGGATGCATGATTCAGTTAGGTAAACAGGTTAAGAGATGGTGTAGGTAATGCTGTATTTAGTTGAGAATATGCAATATGAATTCATCCTCTGTACTTCTCTATAAAAGTAGACTTCGTAAACCGCAATATAGGAGATTGATGGATAAAATATTCATTTTGGACATTAATTGTCATAATGTATTCATAACTAAATTCTTTATTTTCTGAGAAACCACAAAGCTAATGGATTTTCCCATCCATACTTCACTTACAGGGAATGATACATCTTAACATGTTATCAATAAAAATGGGTTCATGTTGTCTACCTCCCAAACAACTTAAAACTGCAGGTGGATGTGTTCTATAAAGCCTACTGTTTTACATAAAGATTTTAGGAAAACATTATAAATATTTGATCATTTCAAGTAAGATACTTACTGGAATTTTG
Source organism: Engystomops pustulosus (assembly GCF_040894005.1). Classification (NCBI taxonomy): domain Eukaryota; kingdom Metazoa; phylum Chordata; class Amphibia; order Anura; family Leptodactylidae; genus Engystomops; species Engystomops pustulosus. Next base: position 111,783,578 of record NC_092411.1, read on the forward strand.
GATCACAATACTTGAAGAATTAACAATTTTCAAAGGGCATTCATAAATTACTTTCACTCCTTAAAACATAACAAAGTTATACACATGTGATGTGTCATTTGGACTGCAAAGTGAAAGCTATAAATAAAATCCAATAAGAAAATAGTACAACTGCATTTTTTGTTAATGTCAAGCCAAGGAGTGACAGATCCTCATTATCATAATTTTTTAATAGTTTAATCAGCAAAACCACAGATATGTTTCTGCATTAGTGTAGCTACAGCATTCTCATGGTATGTTTGCTTTAGAACAAATAAAAGCAAATGGTAAATTTCCTTTAAACTTGTGGATCCTGATTGTACCCCCTGCACCAATATTAATTCTGATTCTTCTTAAGATTTTATTAAGCTATGCCCTCTTATCTAGACACTGTGGCAAAATATGATCAGCAAAAATAGTTGAAGGAAACTTAATTGGTACTTTACACTCACCGGCCACTTTATTAGGTACACCTGTCCAACTGCTTGTTAACACTTAATTTCTAATCAGCCAATCACATGGCGGCAACAGTGTATTAAGGCATGTAGATATGGTCAAGACAATCTCCTGCAGTTCAAACCGAGCATCAGTATGGGGAAGAAAGGTGATTTGAGTGCCTTTGAACGTGGCATGGTTGTTGGTGCCAGAAGGGCTGGTCTGAGTATTTCAGAAACTGCTGATCTACTGGGATTTTCATGCACAACCATCTCTAGGGTTTACAGAGAATGGTCCGAAAAAGAAAAAACATCCAGTGAGCGGCAGTTCTGTGGGTGGAAATGCCTTGTTGATGCCAGAGGTCAGAGGAGAATGGGCAGACTGGTTCGAGCTGAGAGAAAGGCAAAAGTGACTCAAATCGCCACCCGTTACAACCAAGGTAGGCAGAAGAGCATCTATGAATGCACAGTATGTCGAACTTTGAGGCAGATGGGCTACAGCAGCAGAAGGGGTACCACACCGGGTGCCACTCCTTTCAGCTAAGAACAGGAAACTCAGGCTACAATTTGCACAAGCTCATCGAAATTGGACAGTAGAAGATTGGAAAAACGTTGCCTGGTCTGATGAGTCTCGATTTCTGCTGCAACATTCGGATGGTAGGGTCAGAATTTGGCGTCAACAACATGAAAGCATGGATCCATCCTGCCTCGCATCAACGGTTCAGGCTGGTGGTGGTGGTGTCATGGTGTGGGGAATATTTTCTTGGCACTCTTTGGGCCCCTTGGTACCAATTGAGCAAAGTTGCAACGCCACAGCCTACCTGAGTATTGTTGCTGACCATGTCCATCCCTTTATGACCACAACGTACCCAACATCTGATGGCTACTTTCAGCAGGATAATGTGCCATGTCATAAAGCTGGAATCATCTCAGACTGGTTTCTTGAACATGACAATGAGTTCACTGTACTCAAATGGCCTCCACAGTCACCAGGTCTCAATCGAATATAGCATCTTTGGGATGTGGGGGAACGGGAGATTTGCATCATGGATGTGCAGCCGACAAATCTGCGGCAACTGTGTGATGCCATCATGTCAATATGGACCAAAATCTCTGAGGAATGCTTCCAGCATCTTGTTGAATCTATGCCACGAATAATTGAGGCAGTTCTGAAGGCAAAAGAGGGTCCAACCCGTTACTAGCATGGTGCACCTAATAAAGTGGCCGGTGAATGTAACTGCAACCTATTCCAGAATTCTGGCATGTTTTTTTTAACACATTGATGTTTTATAAAAATGCTAAATCTAACTAATGGGCAGAGAAAGACCAATAGCCCCTGTAGCCAATCAAACTCATTCTCTATTTCAGAATGTAGAATTACTTTCAAATAAACATATACCATGTGTAAAAAAAAAAAAGCCAATTCATTGATCCCACTAATATACACAGTAACATTTTAGGTAAAAAAATGTGTTAGTGTTTTTGGAATCTTAAATGTGTCTGATGTTGAAAGAACATTTGGTACATGTATGACCTAATTACAGGACCTTTGTAATATTGCTTTCATATGCTCTTTCGTTTTAAATGTTACAAGTTATTTTATTTTCTTGAAGTATTGTTGGTTTAAGAACAGAATTGCCTGCAGAGGAATCTATGAGACTTTCCTTGATTTTGATTCCCATCTGGCTCGCTGTTCTAAGCATTTAATTCAGTCCTTACTGCCAGTATTTCCCAGAAAAACTTTATAATTACTAGGAATTTGTATGGGCTGTTCCAGTCTGGTGCACAATTAGAGATGCAATATGAAATTTTCATTGCTCAATTTAGCTTAAATTGTAAGATTGATGGGGGACAACAATGAGTATAACCACGTACTATGAAATTACCACCGGCAGGTTGAAAGAAGTGTGAAATTGAGAACGATCACAGTTGTAAGCTAAGCCATTAAATAGTAGGGTAAGGTTTAGTGTCATTTCCATGCAGGTAGGGGATGGAGGTGCTCAATTAATGGCACAAGTTGAATCGCTCAAGGGATTGGAACAGCATGAAAGAACATTTCAGCTCTCAGTTCAGGTTCACCTCCTGCCTGGGTAATAGTTAAGTAGTGAAACAAAGATACATTCTTTCTGCTGGGGATTCTGGTTGCGGGAATGAAAGATAAAACATTAAGAACAGATTGTGTCCAGGCTGTGAATCTTTCAACGTCTTTTACATTATTTCTCTATTATTTCTTGTTTGTGCATTATAGCCCACACTCAAATACTGTATAAGTCATGGGAAAAATATATGTATGTAAGAGATGATGCCACAACATTATATGGAGCTCAGGGAAAGTTTCCTAGCAATTCTTTCTACGACGTTATTGTAACATTTTTAGCACAATTCACTTGGCTCACAGATCTTTAACCAAGAGAGCCATATGCCTTTCCCTGATTAGTTTTTGGAAGCATGTCATCTTGAAAGTTTGGCAGATTGATCAGATCATCTTATGCTACTAGGCCTCTAATTAGCACAGCTATATTCATGTTCCTAAATATATGACCAGCTGTACATTGCCATGCAGTGATTCTCTAGCTTCTCCCGCCAAAGCTAATTATTCTTAATATTTAGAGAACATTAACAAAGCTGACAGAGAGACTTACATGTCACATATGACAAATTAGAAAGAAAGTGAAAATCTTTTATATTTCACTTGGAACAAACTAAATAAAGTGTTTACATGAAACATTTCACACTCCTTCAGTCTTTATTCTTAATTGGTCCTTTTATGAGGTCAATTATAATTCAGCTATCACATGTCTGAGAATATGCAAGATACACCATGAAAAATACATCAAGAATATGCTTCTAAGTATAGCAATCCCAACTCATGTGACCTTAAATAAATTATTAACCTTTTACATAGTGCTTTTCAAGTGTTCCTGTCAATAGCTGCATCCTTATAACATTATAAACTACCATATTTCACAAAATTCCACCAAAGAATAACAGAGCTTCCAAGATTCAGACCAGAACCATATGAAATTCAGAACCATATGAAAGATGTGAAGACTGTATCCAACCTTAGGGTCACTAATTGTACGGCATGGCATCATGCCTGGCATCATTACAGATTCTTCTGTCAATTATACAATCTTTATTCAGTTAAAATTGTCAGCATCAGCAATAGTTATATGGGGCTGGTTTGCATCATTTTATAATCATTGTCACAGTGTGAGGGTTGTGAACCCACTGTGCCCTGAGATCCACCTACTCAGAGGGCAATATCTAAGTGAACTCCATGTAGTAAGGGAATCCAGGAAACAACATAAGTCAGGAAGGGAGGCAGCAGCACCATTTCAGGCAGACACAAAGGGGCTTATTTACTAAGGGTCCCGCAGCCACATTTTCGTTGGGTTTCCTTACTTTTTGGGGATCGCGCCGGGGATTGTGTCTCAGGTAATTGGATTGTGTCACAATCGCGTCGGCTTTCATGCAACAAACAAGGGTGCAGGCCATCAGATGATCCGACAAATTCGGGCTAAGCGCAGGATTTAACATTCAAATCTGTGGCACAAGCCAAGCACTTACATGCACCGGGAAGAAGAAGATGAACTCCGTCAGACCTGAGCGGGGACATGATATCGGGCACAGGATCTATGTGGATCGCAGCACAGTGCATCATCGTCGGGAAACGCACCTCAGGGATCATGACTTGGACAGGTAAGTAAATGTGCCCCAAAGTACTTTGACCCTCAGGCACTAAGGAAGAGGGCAGGATCCAATAAATACCTGCTGGAGGACCAGGATTGTTTGCACAGGTCACATGCACAATATTGTTACATCACAGCAGGTGATGCGCATCACAGGTGGGGCAGAAACCAGAGTAGACCACATTCGATGGTAACTCTGGAATGGACTCCAGGAAACACCACTAACACAGGCAAGAAATCCAGGCCTGGAGTAAGGCTTGGGAAGCACCCTGTCATCTTGTCATCCTGTGCTGCAAAGCAACTATCCGGCCCAAGGCTGAGATGACCAGAAGGGGCAGCGCCCGTCCGAACACAAGAGCTGAAGAAGTGAGTAGGGGAGCACTGGCGCTCCGCAACTGCCATTACAATCATTAAATATAAAAATTTAATTTTTTTTCAAGTTTACATTTATTCATCTGATTAGCAGTTTGTAAGTTATGGATTAGGTAGCCAGGTCTGTGGTAATCATCAGATCATCAGCAAGTTGTTATTTAGAGTTTTAAAAATGAGTTTTGCACTGAGTTTTTAGTACTGAGGCCTTTAAAATGTATGGTCTTGGTGTTGGGTTCTTCTGTCATGGGCTTGGGTCTTAGACATCTCCCTGAAACACATGTTAACATGGTTAGCCAGGACAATCGTTGTGTCCTGGGCAGAAGGTAAATCATGAGCTAGATAGCTTATATATAATTTTATTAGACAGTCTATGGGGAAGATTTATCTTTATTTTTCTTTTATATGTTAAAAAACATCACCCATATTTCAGTAGTTTGCTTTCTGTGCATAGAATATAGTTTTTTGAAAAAAGTCACAAAGTGTGCAAAATCACACCTAGTCTCAGGCGTCGAACATGGCAGGAAGAAGCAGGACAACCAACGATTTTATTTGTGTAAAAATGTGTGACTTTTTAAAAAAAGTCGTATCCTACATACCAGCCAGCAATGTTAGACTAACAGGCACATGTGCAATTTAACACAAGGAAAATCCAACTAAAACAAAGAGTAAGGGTGCAAGCACAAGTACGCAATCGTATGGGGAACGTATATACGGCCGAAAATTTACAGCCGCATATACATTCCCCATAGTTGTCTATGGCGCCGAGGCACGTGCGATCACCGTACCATGCCGTGGTCACAAAAAAGATAGAGTCTTCTTGCTGTAAACTTAACATTTACGTGCACCACTATTCTCTATGGTGAGGGGAGATGCGAGCAGCACGAGCTTCTACTCCTCTCCAGTGCGCCTTATGTGTGCCCGCCCAGTCGTAGGCATGTGGGCACACATTCATGTGCATGCACCCTAAAGAAAGAGAGGAATTCTAAAAAGAGAGCCCATAAGCTCAATCTTGCTTTTTGATCAGCAATAGTCTTGTGTGGTAAGCATGAGCATTTGAACTTACTGATTCCAGGTCATTCAGTTGCTCTACAAAGTTGGTCCTTGGTTCTAGGACATCTTTTCAGATTATTCTTTTCACTTCTTTAAAATGCCCAATGCCATCAGTATGTTTTGTAACAATAAAGTTGCAATTATCTTAAGAAAGCTCACTGGTTTTAATCATGTTTCCTGTGTTACACCTTGGTAATGACAAGGACATCACTTGATGATTTTCCCTAAGTGGCAGGAATGTTTTTTATTTACTAATAGATTTGAGCTGTTGTCATGAATTTCCATAGATTTTTCACCTTTCTGTAATCATGAGTTTTCAACGGGTTTCCCGACGGTTTCCGTTTTGCGGCCAATTGCCCCAGGATTTTGGCGCACAAGATCGGATTTTGGCGCATCGGGCGCATGATCTTAGTGAATCACTGAAGACCCGAATCCTCATCGGACAATGCACCGCTGGATCGTGACAAGACCGGGTAAGTAAATCTGCCCCATTGTATGTAGCTGGAAGCTGCAGGAGAAGGAGAGGGGAACAGCAGATGGGATGAGTTGAGTTATTAATAGAGATGAGCGAACATACTCGTCCGAGCTTGATGCTCGATCGAGCATTAGCGTACTCGTAACTGCTCGTTGCTCGGACGAGTATTTCGCCTGCTCGAGAAAATGGCAGCTCCCGCCGTTTTGCTTTTTGGCGGCCAGAAACAGAGCCAATCACAAGCCAGGAGACTCTGCACTCCACCCAGCATGATGTGGTACCCTTACACGTCGATAGCAGTGGTTGGCTGGCCAGATCAGGTGACCCTGGGATAGACTAGCCGCTGCCCGCGCTGCTCGGATCATTCTCTGTCTGGATGCCGCTAGGGAGAGAGCTGCTGCTGGTCAGGGAAAGCGTTAGGGTGTTCTATTAGCTTACTGTAAGGCAGGAGTGATTCTACAACAACCCAACAGGCCTTCTTAGGGCTACAATAACGTTATACTTTTTTTTTTTATTTGCTTGTGGCTGGGCTTGCTGGCAGTAGTAGTGCAGCTAGTACCATATTGTGAGGAATTAGCAGGGGGACTTGCTACCGTTGTGTTTAGCTCTTAGTGACACACATATCCACCTCAAACACCAAAGTGGGAAAATTTATTAGGGGTTTGATTTCAATTAGGCACAGTCTGCCAGTTTCTTTTTATTTTACGTTTATTTTTTTAATAACTCAGTGTCATCTCATCTTGCATAGTAGTGTGCTTTAATACTTGGCTAGAAAATAGCCATAGGAGAATCCAAACGGCTTACTTACGCCTACAGTAGCGTTATATATATTTGATTTCTGGTTGATCTGCTGGTGGCTGTAGTTGCTGCAGTGCATCTACTAGCAAATTGTGAGCAATTTGGAGTGAGACTTGCGACCACTGTGTTTTGCGCTTAGTGACGCACATATCCATCGCAAAGACCGAAGTGGGAAAATTTATTAGGGCCCGGGGTTGTATTTCAATTAGGCACAGTCTGCCATTTCCTTTTTTATTTTACGTTTATTTTTTTCATAACTCAGCGTCATCTCATCTGGCATAGTAGTGTGCTTTAATACTTGGCTAGAAAATAGCCATAGGAGAATCCAAACGGCTTACTTACGCCTACAGTAGCGTTATATATATTTGATTTCTGGTTGATCTGCTGGTGGCTGTAGTTGCTGCAGTGCATCTACTAGCAAATTGTGAGCAATTTGGAGTGAGACTTTCGACCACTGTGTTTTGCGCTTAGTGACGCACATATCCATCGCAAAGACCGAAGTGGGAAAATTTATTAGGGCCCGGGGTTGTATTTCAGTTAGGCACAGTCTGCCATTTGCTTTTTTATTTTACGTTTATTTTTTTCATAACTCAGCGTCATCTCATCTGGCATAGTAGTGTGCTTTAATACTTGGCTAGAAAATAGCCATAGGAGAATCCAAACGGCTTACTTACGCCTACAGTAGCGTTATATATATTTGATTTCTGGTTGATCTGCTGGTGGCTGTAGTTGCTGCAGTGCATCTACTAGCAAATTGTGAGCAATTTGGAGTGAGACTTGCGACCACTGTGTTTTGCGCTTAGTGACGCACATATCCATCGCAAAGACCGAAGTGGGAAAATTTATTAGGGCCCGGGGTTGTATTTCAATTAGGCACAGTCTTCCATTTCCTTTTTTATTTTACGTTTATTTTTTTCATAACTCAGCGTCATCTCATCTGGCATAGTAGTGTGCTTTAATACTTGGCTAGAAAATAGCCATAGGAGAATCCAAACGGCTTACTTACGCCTACAGTAGCGTTCTATATATTTGATTTCTGGTTGATCTGCTGGTGGCTGTAGTTGCTGCAGTGCATCTACTAGCAAATTGTGAGCAATTTGGAGTGAGACTTGCGACCACTGTGTTTTGCGCTTAGTGACGCACATATCCATCGCAAAGACCGAAGTGGGAAAATTTATTAGGGCCCGGGGTTGGATTTCAATTAGGCACAGTCTGCCATTTCCTTTTTTATTTTACGTTTATTTTTTTAATAACTCAGTGTCATCTCATCTGGCATAGCAGTGTGCTTTCATACTTGGCTAGAAAATAGCCATAGCAATAGGATAGCATCGTTTGGTTTTAAAAACTAAAAAACACACAAAAAAAAAAAAACACAAAAAAAAGTTAAAAAAAAAATTAAAGTTATAACTCTCATTTTCAAAATGTTTAACCCGAGGGCTAGGGGTAGAGGACGAGGGCGGGGACGTGGGCGTCCAACTACTGCAGGGGTCAGAGGCCGTGGTCCTGGGCGGGGTGAGACACCACCTGCTTATGAGGGAGCAGGGGAACGCCGCAGAGCTACACTCCCTAGGTTCATGTCTGAAGTTACTGGGACTCGTGGTAGAGCACTGTTGAGGCCAGAACAGTGCGAACAGGTGATGTCGTGGATTGCCGACAATGCTTCGAGCAATTTGTCCACCAGTCAGTCTTCCACGCAGTCCACCCATGTCACCTAAATCGGCACTCCTCCAGCTCCTGCACCTCAGCCTCCTCCCCCCCAGTCTGCCCCCTCCCAGCAAAATTTGCCATTTGAACCGGCATACTCTGAGGAACTGTTTTCTGGACCCTTCCCACAGTCACAAACCACTTATCCGGTTGCTGATGAGCAATTTTCCGCTGCCCAGGTTTTCCACCAGTCGCAGTCTGTGGGTGATGATGACCTTGTTGACGTACTGGAAGAAGTGTGTAAAGAGGTGTCCGACGATGAGGAGACACGGTTGTCAGACAGTGGGGAAGTTGTTGTCAGGGCAGGAAGTCCGAGGGGGTAGCAGACTGAGGGATCGGAGGATGATGAGGTGACAGACCCAAGCTGGGTTGAGAGGCCGGGTGAACACAGTGCTTCTGAGACGAAGGAGAGTCCTCGACCAGAACAGGTTGGAAGAGGCAGTGGTGGGGCCAGACGGAGAGGCAGGGCCAGAGCTGGTGCATCAGCGCCAAATGTGTCAACTAGTGAAGCTCCCGTGGCGAGGGCTCCTGCGGCGAGGGTTAGATTTTCAGAAGTCTGGAGGTTCTTTAAGGAAACACCGGATGACCGACGGACTGTGGTGTGCCACATTTGCCAAACCAGGATCAGCAGGGGTTCCACCACTAATAGCTTAACTACCACCAGTATGCGCAGGCATATGAATGCTAAACACCCCACTCAGTGGCAACAAGCGCGTTCACCTCCGGCCGTGCACACCACTGCTCCTTCCCCTGTGTCAGCTGATAGTCAGCCCCCTGCCCAGGACCCTGCCACAAAAACCCCATCGTCGCCTCCACGATCCTCCACAGCATCCACCAGCGTTCAGCTCTCCATACCCCAGACGCTGGAGCGGAAACGCAAATATAGTGCAACCCACCCGCACGCCCAAGCCCTTAATGTGCACATCTCCAGATTGCTAAGCCTGGAGATGCTGCCCTATAGGCTAGTAGAGACCGAGGCCTTTCGCAGCCTCATGGCGGCGGCCGCCCCTCGGTATTCGGTCCCCAGCCGCCACTACTTTTCCCGATGTGCCGTCCCAGCCCTGCACCAGCACGTGTCAGACAACATAATCCGTGCCCTGACCAACGCCGTTTCTGACAAGGTCCACCTGACCACGGACACGTGGACGAGTGCTGCCGGGCAGGGCCACTATATATCGCTGACGGCACATTGGGTTAACTTGGTGGAGGCTGGGACCGAGTCTGACCCTGCGGCTGGTCATATACTGCCGACGCCGAGGATTGCGGGGCCTACCTCGGTCCAGGTGTTTCAGGCTTACTATGCCTCCTCCTCCTCCCACCCCTCCTCCACCTCCTCCTCCGAACGACCATCCGTGGGCATGGCGCCATCAGTCAGTAGCTCTAGGCGCAGCAGCAGTGCCGTCGCTAAGCGACAGCAGGCGGTGCTCAAACTGCTGAGCCTAGGCGATAAAAGGCACACCGCCCAAGAACTATTACAGGGCATCACGGCGCAGACTGATCTGTGGCTGGCACCGCTGAACCTGAAGCCAGGCATGGTTGTGTGTGACAACGGCCGTAACCTGGTGGCGGCTCTGCAACTCGGCAGACTGACACATGTGCCATGCCTGGCCCATGTGTTAAATCTGATAGTTTAGCGTTTCCTCAAGACATACCCCAATCTGTCTGATTTGCTCACGAAGGTGCGCCGCATCTGTGTGCATTTCAGGAAGTCCAGCACAGATGCTGCCACTCTCAGGGCAGCGCAGCGCCGCCTCCAACTGCCCGCTCACCGACTGTTGTGCGACGTGCCCACGAGGTGGAATTCAACACTGACCATGTTATCCAGAGTTTACCAGCAGCGCCGAGCGATTGTAGACTGCCAGATGTCAACTTCCACCAGAACTGGTAGTCAGGTCAGTCAGCTTCCTCAAGTCTACAATGAGGAGTGGACGTGGATGTCTGATATCTGTCAGGTGCTGAGTAACTTTGAGGAGTCAACACAGATGGTCAGTGGCGATGCCGCCATCATCAGCCTCACCATCCCGCTGCTTGGCCTGTTGAAAAACTCTCTGGTCAGCATGAAGTCGGAAGCTTTGCGCTCCTCACAAGAGACGGGGGAAGAAGATTCCCTTGTTGATAGCCAAAGCACCCTTAGGTCTGTTTCTCAGCGCATATCGGAGGAGGTGGAGGTGGAGGAGGATGAGGAGGAAGAGGAGGAGAATGTTGGCGAGACACAAGAGGGGACCATTGTTGAGTCCTCCACTGTTCAGCGTGTATGGGCAGAAGAAGAGGAGTTGGAGGAGTTGGAGGAGGAGAAAATGGACAGTCAGGCCAGTGAGGGGAGTGAATTCTTACGCGTTGGTACTCTGGCGCATATGGCAGATTTCATGCTAGGCTGCCTATCCCGTGACCCTCGCGTTCAAAGAATTTATTCCAGCACCGATTACTGGGTGTTCACTCTCCTGGACCCACGGTACAAGCAAAATCTTTCCACTCTCATCCCTGGAGAGGAAAGGAGTGTGAGAATGCATGAATACCAGCAGGCCCTGGTGCACAAGCTGAAACAGTATTTCCCTTCTGACAGCGCTAGCGGCAGAGTGTGTACTTCTGCGGGACAAGTAGCGAGGGAGAGTAGGCGAGCAGGCAGCTTGTCCAGCAATGGCAAGGGTACGCTTTACAAGGCTTTTGCCAGCTTTATGTCACCCCAGCAAGACACTGTCACCTGTCCCCAGTCTCGGCAGAGTAGGGCTGATCTTTACAGAAAGATGGTGAGGGAGTACGTAGCTGACCATACCATCGTCCTAAATGATCACACAGCTCCCTACAACTACTGGGTTTCAAAGCTGGACATGTGGCACGAACTGGCGCTGTACGCCTTGGAGGTTCTTGCCTGCCCTGCCGCTAGCGTCTTGTCCGAGCGGGTTTTCAGTGCAGCTGGTGGCATCATCACCGATAAGCGTACACGCCTGTCGACTGACAGCGCTGACAGGCTGACGCTTATCAAGATGAATAAAGCCTGGATTTCTCCTAATTTCCAATCTCCACCAGGTGAAGGAAGCTCAACCTGAATAATTTATCCACTCCTCCTCCTCCTCATTTTCCTCCTTCTCCTCCTCTTTGTACAGTAAAGCAGAGGAAACTGGCTATTTTTTGACAGGGCCCACTGGCTCTAGCTATAGTACTTTATGCATTTAATTTTTCTGGAGGGCCACCGACCCGGTCCTCTGTTTTAAACAATTTTTGGGAGTGCCACATACAGGCACTCAATCTATTCAATTTTTCTGGAGGGCCACCTACCTGCTCCTCTGGTTTGAAAACTTTTTTGGACTGCCACATACAGGCACTCAATCTATTCAATTTTTCTGGAGGGCCACCTACCTGCTCCTCTGGTTTGAAAACTTTTTTGGACTGCCACATACAGGCACTCAATCTATTCCATTTTTCTGGAGGGCCACCTACCTGCTCCTCTGGTTTGAAAACTTTTTTGGACTGCCACATACAGGCACTCAATCTATTCCATTTTTCTGGAGGGCCACCTACCTGCTCCTCTGGTTTGAAAACTTTTTTGGACTGCCACATACAGGCACTCAATCTATTCCATTTTTATGGAGGGCCACCTACCTGCTCCTCTGGTTTGAAAACTTTTTTGGACTGCCACATACAGGCACTCAATCTATTCCATTTTTATGGAGGGCCACCTACCTGCTCCTCTGGTTTGAAAACTTTTTTGGACTGCCACATACAGGCACTATCCAAATTAAATTGTCTCCATAGCAGCCTCCACACGTTGTCTCCATTGCTACCTCCAAAAGTCGTCCATATAGCTGCCTCCATACATCGTCCCTTTATCAAACGAGGTGTGTCAGGCCGAAATTTGGGTTGTTTTCATGGATTCCACATCAAAGTTGTTAACTTTGTTGCCACCCTGCTGTGTTATCCACAAAATACACTGGCAAACTTTTACCATTTACGGATATTATTTCAGCGCTTCTTGCGCATCTGTTTACATTCCCCTCACCCGCCATATCCTAAACTTATAAGAACGCTACTACACTTGATCTTATACAAAAGGTTCTTAGAAGTGCTGTTTGGGGAGTAGCCTAGAGACAGGGGCTTGGATTGGCGAAAGCTCGCCTGGCAGCGGAGCGCCAGCTCCATGCCAAGAACCAACTAACATAGTTTTAACTGCAGCACCTTTAATCTACTACTAGTTCACTGCCTCCATGCATGGCCGCCTTATCAAACGTGCTATGTGTCAGGCAGAATTTTGGGTTGTTTTCATGGCTTCCACAACAAACTTGTTAACTTTGTCGCCACCCTGCTGTGTAATCCTCAAAATATACTGGCAAACTTTTACCATTTACGGATATTATTTCTGCGCTTCTTGCGCATCTGTTTACATTCCCCTCACCCGCCATATTCCAAACTTATAAGAACGCTACTACACTTAACTTGGTGCAGGCTGGGACCGAGTCTGACCCTGGGGCTGGTCATATACTGCCGACGCAGAGGATTGCGGGGCCTACCTCGGTCCAGGTGTTTCAGGCCTACTATGCCTCCTCCTCCTCCCACCCCTCCTCCACCTCCTCCTCCTCCGAATTACCATCCGTGGGCATGGCGCCATCAGTCGGTAGCTCTAGGCACAGCAGCAGTGCCGTCGCTAAGCGACAGCAGGCGGTGCTCAAACTGCTGAGCCTAGGTGATAAAAGGCACACCGCCCAAGAGCTATTACAGGGCATTCCACATCAAACTTGTTAACTTTGTCGCCACCGTGCTGTGTAAGCCACAAAATATACTGGAAAACTTTTTTCATTTACGGATATTATTTCAGCGCTTATTGCGCAGATGTTTACATTCCCCTCACCCGCCATATCCCAAACTTATAAGAACGCTACTACACTTGATCTTATACAAAAGGTTCTTAGAAGTGCTGTTTGGGGAGTAGCCTAGAGACAGGGGCTTGGATTGGCGAAAGCTCGCCTGGCAGCGGAGCGCCAGCTCCATGCCAAGATCCAACTAACATAGTTTTAACTGCAGCACCTTTAATCTACTACTAGTTCACTGCCTCCATACATGGTCCCCTTATCAAACGAGCTGTGTCAGGCAGAATTTTGGATTGTTTTCATGGCTTCCATGTTAACTTTGTCGCCACCCTGCTGTGTAATCCACAAAATATACTGGCAAACTTTTATCATGTACCGATATTATTTGAGCGCTTCTTGCTCACCTCCTTTGGTTCCTCTCTGCCACCCATTGGTTTGAAGCCTGAGTCCATTTAGGGTATGTTGCCATGACACTCTCTAGCCTGCCACTGCTGCCGCTGCCTCTGCATGCCGTCCCCTATAGTGTCAGGGTCAATTATTGGATGTTTTAGATGCTATCTAGCCTCATTCGGTCACTCTGTCATGGCCATGCTGTTGCCCATAATTTTGGCATAATGGTGCGATTAAGCAGCCTCAGAGGCATCCATGCATGCTGCCTCTGCTGTTTCCTGTCCATTTCCGTGGTGTTTCCATCCTTTTCTGAGGTTCCAAGGTGTTTGGCCAAGCTTCCCTGTGCAGAGCCTTGGTCCCCTTGAAAAATGCTCGAGTCTCCCATTGACTTCAATGGGGCTCGTTACTCGAAACGAGCACTCGAGCATCGGGAAAAGTTCGTCTCGAATAACGAGTACCCGAGCATTTTAGTGCTCGCTCATCTCTAGTTATTAAATATAGGGGGTTGAGAGCTGATGATATATTTTTGTGTGTATGTTTGAAGAGGTGAGGGGTAAACTGATGGGATGGGGAGCTGAGGGTATGTGGGGGTACAGTAATCATAAGTGGTTAAGAGCTATTGGTGTGTGTCTGTGGGGAGGGAAGTTTAATGTAGCAAAGCTATCTGTGTGCATGTTACAGAGCTGTTTGTGATGGATCTATTTCACAGATGTTTGTGTGACAACCTGGGTATTTTAATTGGAGTGAAATATTATATATATATATATATATATATATATATATATATATATATATATATTAGATGTCCAAATCTGTGCCGCGTCTTATAGTAAGGTGCATTTTATAGTCAGAAAAATATGTTAAATGGATAAATACATTGAGCAATAAGTTGCTGTATACATCTAGGGCCCTGTATTTACTTATAAGCAAAAGGGTAACAATGTTTTTCACTTTTAGGTTGAATATTATAACATCCATTGCTGCTTTGACTGCCATATTTTTACAGACAAGCATCCTGGCTACCTCATACATAATTCTGACTTGCAACTATTTAGCATATCCTTAATTATGCAGATTCTTGTCATGTAGTTACATTGATGATTTTTTTGCTTCTGATGTTGGTACAATCATTGTATTCTTGAATTCTACAAATTTCAACCTTTTCCTACCTTTCCAATAGCTCAGTGTTTGTTATTAGGTTGATTCTCAAGCAAAAGGTCACTTGTTTGAAACAAGGAGCAGCCAAGAAAACTGCATCATGTGAGTGCCATATCAAATGGAGTCATTCTATACAATACAAAGCTTAGAGATAGATGTCCATGCAAAATATTGGAGTCAGCAAGTTGGCTCTTCACAACGTCTATCTCTTCTGGTAAGTCAAATATGGCAGAGGTTTATGGTATACTATGTAATAGTGAGTTTACAGATGCCCTTGCAAGAACTGTTTGATGTGCATTGCACAAGTCTGGAATGGTGGCGGTAAAAAAACATGAAGAAACCTTGATTTTAACTTATCCTCATAAGAAAAATTGACTCAAGCTTGCAAAAGTGAACAGTAAAATATTGGAAATTGGCAATTTGAAGTGATGGCACAAAAGTCAATAGACTAGACTCTTATGGGTGCAAATAGACCTGGAAGAATCTATGGAAAAGGGGCTAACAGTTCTAGATATTGAAGGAACTATTAAGTTCAGTGGAAGAGGCCTGATGAGTTACTTTGCACTCTCAAGTATTATGGGTATGAAAGGAGCGACATTATGTTCTAGTGGGACAATGACTAGAAGCATGCATCAACATTGACAAAGAAACTGTTCTTTGACAACGAAGTAGAGTTTCTGGGTTGGCTCCAACAATCCTCAGGCCTCAACCTCATTAAAAAGTGTTGGGTAGAGTTGTAGAAAAAACTGTTGCAGGGTATTTATTATATGCTGGTGCGTGATGCACCAGCGTATGATGCAATGCATGTTCCCCGGCATCCATCAGATTTATCAGGAAGCTTGGGACTCTTAATAAATCTGATTTGGACCCGACCACTTGTATTACTACTCCAGGTAGGATGAGGAGTAGAAAAGCACCTAAGAAACTGGCACAGGCTAAGGGTGGTGGGCAGCTGCGAGACAAAAATGTCCTGCGCGGCCCGCTGAGATGCTGTACATACCCCCCTTCACACACCTCCACACACACTTAGTGTGTAGGTGGCGTAAGGGAGAAAGCAAGTCCAATGAGATAGCAAAGATGATTGTCTATAAAGTGAGGGGAGTTCAGGGGGCTGAATATTGTATGATAATTAAGGGTGTTGTATGTATTGCCAATAGGACATTATACTGTAAGTGATTGTGGATAAGTGATTCAGGACACCGTGTGCAGATGTCCTGCCATTGAAGTTACTATGCTGTGAGATAATACCTGCGTCTGATCATTACTGTAATCACTAATACTTTTTTCGGTTAAAAGGGTGACCAGAACATATAAACTCCCATTAGATGTTGGCCTTAGTTTGAATCAAGTGCCTAATGCTAATCCTCTGGTTCATCATTCTGCTTGTGTATTCAGGATGATACAGAGATGTGAGTATTCTTCATTATGCTAGACAACTGTAAACTTTTGTAAAGTTTAAAGAGCATTTCCTACATACTTTGCTCATATTCACAAACTTTATGACAGAAAACTATACTGAACAGTAATTCATTAATAGACAGGTGAATGTCCTGTATAATGTCTTTTATTTTAGAAAGTTTTTACAACAGCATTGTCATCTATTGTTACCTGTTCCAAAAATGACAGAGAACAAGAGCTTTCACTAAGCAGATAAATCCTATTGACTTATAATGGGATTTGTCAAATTCTGTCTGGGTGTGACCCAGATCATACACAATTACTGAATTAAATACATCACATTTTAACCCATAGATGACATGCGTCAGACAGGGCAGATGTCAATTGTCTTTTACAAATCATTCGATGAACTTGCACGCCGCTGTCTATCATTTAATCAGTTCCCCCCTGGCCGTCACTTGCTGATCACTGGACTATACAGGTGTATCACAGTGTATTGCATTGGAGGTCAACTTCCGAGGGTTCAAACTTAGTGAGAAACAAAAATTTAAAAAAATATGTAAAAAGCAAAAAAGCTAAATCTTAAACATGTTGGGTATCTGTATCCTAAAATGCCTGAACTATCCCATAGTGAAAAAAAATGTTCAAACCAACGCTTTTTATCATTTCATCACTGATTAAAATTAAAGGCTGTAAAGCTCCCAATGTGGTATTAATGGATTCATATGCTGATCCAAAAATATGAAACCTATACACTAATGTTAAAAAGTTATGGTAAGAATATGGCAACCCATATAAAAATATTTATATATATGTATATGTACAGTGGGTATGGAAAGTATTCAGACCCCTCTTAAATTTATCACTCTTTGTTTAATTCCATACAATTGGTAAAACCAAAAAAGTTATTTTTTTTGCTCAGTAATTAACACTCTGTACCCCATCTTCCGTCCATTTTCAAGTCTCTCCAGAGATGCTCAATTGGGTTTAGGTCAAGGCTCTGGCTGGACCACTCAAGAATGCTCACAGAATTGTTCTGAAGCCATGTTATTTTAGCCTTGGGATTAGGGTCATTGTCGTGCTGGAAGGTGAACCTTTGGCCCAGTCTGAGCTTTAGAGCAGTTTTCATCCAGGAAATCTCTGTACTTGGCCACATTCATCTTTCCTTTAATGGCAACTACTCGTCCTTTATTTGCAGCTGAAAAACACCTCAATATCATGATGCTGCCTTCACCATGGTTCAATGTTTGGATTGTAATTGGCAGGTGATGAGCAGTGGCTGTTTTTTCCAAAAAGTTATATTTTCATCTCATCAGACCAGAGAATCTTTTTTCACATAGTATGGGAGACCTTCATGTGGGCTTTCATATGTCTTGCATTGAGGAGAGGCTTCTGTTGGCAAACTCTCCCCTTAAACTCTGATTGGTGGATGGCTGCAGTGATAGTTGACTTTGTGGAACTTTCTCCCATCTCCCTACTGCATCTCTGTTTCATGATTTGAACCAGTGTCCTGTGGCCTCCTAATCGGTTCTCTACCACTGTGCTATGTAGCTTGATTTACATCTCAGTTGTGTTAATTTGCATTATACTATCAGGAGTAGTCTGACTCCATTTAATGCTGGTATTTGCTAGGTACTGTTGTATCTGCAGCTTATCCCTGGCTCTGTTCTGTAGGAATATCTATATTTACTAAGTAGCTTGTTTCTTTTACTGTGGTAATGTGAGATTCTGTGAGATTCTCTCAGCCACAGTGATCTTACGGTTTCTTCTTTACCTCTCTCACCAACGTTCTTCTCCTACGATTGATAAGTTTGGCTGGATGGCCAGGTTGAGGAAGAGTTATGGTTGTCCCAAACATCTTTCATTTAAGGAATATGTTCAGTGCTGCAGAAATTCTTTAATAACCCTGGCCATATATGTGCATTGTCATATTTCTGTACCTGAGCTCCTTGGGCAGTTCTGTAGACCTCATGATTCTCATGTGCTCTGACACATCTGGAATCCAACAACGGAGTAGAACCGTCTAAAGGAGGATCAAAAGAAAATGGACAGCATGTGAATTAAATATGAGTGTCTCAGCAAAGGGTTTGAATAATTATGATCATGTGATATTTCAGTTTTTTGTCAAGGGGGTACATAGTGTATATTAATAGGGGGTACATAGTGTATATCAATGAGGATTACCAATTGGCTGCAATGGAGCAAAGAGTGAAAAATGTAAAGGGGTTATATGAATACTTTCTTTAATGAGATATATATAGTTTTAAAACATAACAAACAGTATATAAATTTGGTATCTCAAAGTACAGTAAAAGCAAGTTTTCATTTTAACATATCTCACCACATTTGATTTCCCCAAGTAAATTGCAAGGACCATTGAAATTGTGCCACTGGGATATACAACTTGGTCCACAAACAACAAGAAAGGTATTGCTTATGAAAGGCGGGGAGTTAAAAACAGAAATGCAAAAAATAAAAGGACCGGTATGTTTTGTTGGAGCTGAAAATAAAAGCCAAATCTTGACATAAATGTTGCCACAACTTAACCCAAACAATAAGTGGAGTAAGCTTTTATACTGTCAGTCTAGGCACCAAATTTGTCATTCAACCTCAGTTACTGTGATGAATAAAGTGTATTGTTACATAATAAGAATCATAATCTTTATTTATATAGCGCCATCAAATTCTGTAACGCTTTACAATTGTTACATTTGTTTCATTTTATGCTATTAGTAAATAAGGGCTATTATTTCCTCGTTTAGATCTTTATTATTATTAACACTATAATACCTTAATCTGTAATGAAATTAATAATCCCAAAGAATTATTAAACACATATATTTTATTTCCAGTACTTGTGCCAAAGAATAATACAAAACAACATATTGACTTTTCAGCAAAGCAAGCAATACAATATTAATCTCAACTGGATAGTGAAAAATGAGAACCTGTCTGTAGGGAAGTGAAGACTAAACAATGAAACCATAGCAGGTGTACAAAATATCCATTAGGATTTCGAAATAATAAGTTCCATTGTATTCTTTCCTCACAAAATACCTGTAGGAACCGGGGGTGTTAGCACTTGTAGGGAATACACAAGCAAACAAATGAAACCATTGGGTCTCCTGACTTCTTGACCTCACTGAACTACAGTATATAATGCATCTACAATTCCAGACAATCACAACCTAAAAAAACCCTTGCAGTAATGTCTATATCTTATTACTTTTATGAGTACAATGTGTACAATGATAAAATTATTATTCCTTCATGTGCTCAGACCTGGAACATTTTGTGTATTTGTCCTCCCATAAATTATTATCTCTGCAATTAGGTATCACCATAACTTAACAAATGAACCCATAATTTCAGGAGACTTTTCAGTGTAACATAGAGACACTCCTTGAAAACATGTGTCTAAGATTGTGCTAATTTAACAAGAACCAACAATCTGTTTGCCTGAGGGGTGTTCTGCAATGACTGCTTGGTTAATCATATAAAAAGTCTAGATATTATACTACCTTCTGATAAACAGGTTCTTTATGCCACTGTTACAAGCTAAAAAGCCAAAGCGTACCTTTTTTTTTATTGCAATATTTTCAGCAATTGGATACATCTGGAAAAATATTCAAGCAGATAATTAGATTGCATTAGTAATGTGTCTGTTGTGGTTTCTCTGATCCCAAAGAAGGCAACCCTTTATAAAGTACTTGGCCGCAGTCTCCACAAAATCTGCTGTGTAAATTGGCCCACACTAAAGCATGTGGAAAACATTTTTTGGCTGAAATTTGAAACCATTCATGTGGCTTTGAGACAGGGAAGCGTTGCCTGCCAACATCAATAGAACTTTGTACTACAAACCAAAATGGTCGTTTAGACATGTGTACTTTCATGCTCACAAATGCACTGAGGTCAAATATTTTTTAATCCTGGGAATTTTTCCTCTTTACACAGCCTCATATTTCACGCAGGAAATGAGACTGAGTACAACAAGCACAAATCATTGAGACTGACAGACCATATTGGGTTCAAAACCCAAGCTCTGACTCTAATTGCTCTCCAAAGGCTTTTGGCTCAAGGTAACTGTTGATTTAGTTCAGCTGTTTCCAATCAGCACGGTAAGGTCCCGCTAAGACAAACTGGTTAGGCCGCATTACATTTGTACCATTAGATCCCTCCAATGTAACTATAACACAGTTAGCATTTAGAACATTGCGATTGTCTGCAAGCTGGGGGCAGTAATTACAAGTCTGAAAATCTCGCTTGAAAGATGGTGTGGACTTTTCTTTATTATGAGTGATGAATACCTATACTAAGGGTAAAGCATGTTTCCGTTCGTTATAAGGAAGTGGCTAATCTGACCAGCAATTTATAACCACATATTCCTGTTGTGCTTTGGCATGGTGAAGTAAATCATGGATATGTTAGTCATTTTATGTTTTGATTGATTGCTTTACTATTACGTTCTAATACAATGCAAGGGATGCACAGCAATTACACTGTTTATATAATACTTTTGATCAGTAAACTGGTCTATATCTTTTATCAATATATGGATACTTTGTGTATTAAATGTACCGTATATTGTGAAATAATAACAAAGATTTTCAAACACATACATTTTTCATTTTCTGCTACTGTTTGGACAGTTAGAAGCTGAGCCGTGACTGCTTGCTGTTTTGCCACAGGTCATTAATGAGTTCTAAACTATGATTGGTTGCTATAGGCAAACTTTTTAAGTTGCCCATGGAAACCAATCAGAGATCAGCTGTAATTTAATATAGGAAAATGAAACGTGAGCTCTGATTGGTTGGGCAACTAGAAAAGTTCTGTTCTCAGACACTTCTGATAAAACTCTCCATAGACAAAGTGAAAGTCAGAGACTGTCGGAAACAGAGACAGTCAGAGACAAATACAAAGACAATCAGAGACAGTCACAGTCAGAACCAGAGACAGACATAGAAAACTGGAGTCAGAGGCAGCCTTCATGCAGCTGATGTTTAGGGTCACAAACTTTTTTTTCCTTGCCTGTTTAGGTTCTTGAGAGCCTGGACAGAAAAGGCTGTGGGGGTCCGCATATACACACTTCACAGAGGGAAGCACAGGTTATTACACCTTGCTTTTCTGGGCATGCAGATGTTCAGACCATGCAAAGTAAAGTTAGTAGTACTGACCTCAGCTTTACTATGCGCTGTGCACATGCAATTAGGGTTCCAGTGGACTAAATGCCAAGGATCATAGGCATAAGGCGAACCACAAAGCTGAAGAAAAAGGGTTAATGATCTTGAACATCAGCTGTACGGAGGCATAAAACCTACTGACTTTAAAATTAAATATGTGAGACAAAATTTGGGCTGTTTTAGAATTATCACAACCATCTAATAGGCGGTATAATTATAACGTGATTGTATTAGATAATCTGTGTTTGCTTAGAAGAATTGTGTATGATTAAATGTTTAGTACCTGCAGCCATAAGGAAAGTTTATTTATATAACTACCAATAACCAATAATAACCACAATTTCAATAATATAATAATAATACAATTTGCTTCAGTTCTGGTTCTATGAAGGTAATTTATTTTTATGTATTTTAGGCAACATATTATAAAACCTTCCCAAAATTAGTACATCGTCTTTATTTAAAGATGTACGGTGGCTCAGTGGTTAGCACTACAGCTCTGCAGCGCTGGGGTGCTGGGTTTGAGTCCCATCCAGGTCAACGTCTGCAAAGAGTTATGTATGTTCTCTCCATGTTTGTGTGGTTTCCACCTGTTTCCTCCTACACTCCAAAACATACTGGTAGGTTGATTAGATTGTGAGCCCCAAGGCGACAGGGACTGAATTGGCGGGCACTGCATAATCTGTGTGTGCTATATGAATAAAGGAAGTGTTATTGTTATGATTTTTTGTTTATTGGTACATTAAATAATATCATTAAATATATTTGGATGTTTTATAAATAAGTTAAACTTTAACCTCTTTATTTTAATGATATTAACCCTATGTTAGTTGGAGTTTAGTGTTATGTAAACAAGGGTGAGCACTTGGTCCTGACTCACCTCGTACTTGCCAACAAAGTAATCACAGGCTGTATAATGATGATCCACGCCATCACAATCCCAATGATTTCCCAATGAGTGACTGCTTTCCATAGAGTGTCATAGACTTGTCTGTAAACAGTCTGCATCACAGAAAACAAATCTATGCATGGAAGTGTAAGCATGGAATATTAGTGATACATTTCTACCATTACAAAGTGGTTAAAACCTGTGAATGGTGCCAGCAACTATCTCAGTTGCTACCAGTGAGGGGGAGCTAAATGCAGAGCCAGAAACAATGTTCGGCACAGACCAGTTCAAAAAGTTCTGAATCCTCAACCCTATAAGTATATCTTCATTACCACAATGTAACTTTTACTGTAGGATGAAAACTTTGAGGCCCCATAGGTGAAGCTTTTATTTAAAGCTGATACAGCATCTGATAAAATAGATACACAGTGGCTTAACTTGAAGATGATGGGCCCCAGTGCAAGTGTCTGCCAGGCCCCCAACTATAATGTATGGTTAATAGTACTCAACAAAGTGACACTTTATGGGTCCTCTGGCCTCTTGGGCCTGATTGCGACCACACCCTCTGCACCCCCTCAAGTTACGCCTCTGCAGATATATATCGAGACAAATATTTCCCAAAGTTGTATGATGCAGTGACTGTGGAAATGTAATGGACAGAAAACCAGTCAAAGCATTTTTCACATTGTATACTTTATGGTTATTCTATGAGCAGTATTGTGATTATTATGAATTTTTTTCAGTCATCTCTTTGCCTTATGTAGATTTTATGTCATACTTTATGTAATGTTTTAAATGCATGGAGAGATCAAAGTACTTAGCATAATGAGAAAAATGTACAGTTCAATTGTTCAACAAGGGTAAGTATTGCCTGAAGCAGAACAATTCTTTCAGGGATACAGAAGAAAGTCTCACACATCACTGTGTAATCAAAAGGAAATTACTTATCATCCTGATTATGTATAAGGTGAACTTGTCGTTTACCATTCACAGAATTGTTTTATTTCTTAGGATTCCATAGCGGCTCTGCTTAGCAATTCACAAATGTTGACTTAGTTTGTATTTTCTCCCAATCTTAATTACAAGTCTAAATTCACTCTGAATAGACTCCGTAAAGTGACATGTTACTTAGCATTTGTCATCATATATTAGATGCTTAAGCATTTCTTAATGACTTCAGCATTTAACCGTATTGATTTCAGTTCACTGCTCCCTGTATTTCATCATATGTGATTTGAATCATCAGTGCTATAGAAAACCAATACTGTGATGGTACAGGGCTAAGCATTGATCAGATAGATTGTAGATTATTCTGAAATTATAGTATAAGAATGTGTAAATATATGAATTTACTTCTGTTAATTACATAACGTAAAGATGTTAAACAGAACTGGTCTGAGTAGTCTCTCAACCCTGCTTTTGTCTACAGCTGGCCACACTTTGGGGCATATTTATCAGGACCTCTGCGCCCTGAAATTATTGCTAGCACTTGCGATTATTTGCCCCAGTGAGCGTGAAGGGGCTTAAAGGAGGGGCATGGCCAGCCGAGCGGACGGTTCGGCCAGCCGGGAGTGGGCCGGCACTTTCTCCGGCTGTGTTCATTTCTATGCCAGGCCCTGGCTGAAGCCTCTTGATGTATCCCGCTGCGAATATGCAGCAGTGGGCATACCATTGAGCGCCGGCGCATGATAAATATCCCCTATTATCTCAATTTCACACAATGTCTAGGGCCAAAATAGTCAACTAAGGTGTTTGGGTGCCAAATGGGAAGCACAAGGAAAGCAAAGTGTTGCCTCCACACTTACTTTCAGACTCTGGGAGTCTGTTCCTTCTGGAACAAATATACTGGTTTGGCTTAAATAACACATCGGGGCAGATTTACTTACCCGGTCCGTTCGCAATCCAGCGGCGCGTTCTCTGCGCTGGATTCGGGTCTGGCCGGGATTCATCAAGGCAGTTCCTCTGACGTCCACCAGGTGGCGCTGCTGCGCTGAAGTTCCCTGAAATGCACTGAAGTTCACAATCCTATCCTGGATGAAGGTGAGTGCAAGCTCCGCGACACAATTTCCTTTTTTAAATACGAATCCGTCGGGTTTTCGTTCGGCCACGCCCCCCCCATTTCCGTCGCGTGCATGCCGGTGCCGATGCGCCACAATCCGATCGCGTGCACCAAAATCCCGGGGCAATTCAGGTACAATCGGTGCAAATCGGAAATATTCGGGTAACAGGTCGGGAAAACGCGAATCGGGCCCTTAGTAAATGACCCCCATCATGTCATTAGGCTTCCTGAAAGTCATGCTTTGTGTTAGAGGGCTTGTTCCATCCTGAAAAAGGTATTTGCATATTTCCATAAGTCTTTAGTCTCATCCCCAACTCAATCAGACCCAACCAAATAGGATGGGCCATTCTAAGTGAACCTTTCTTCAAGGTTAGAATGCCTATGTCTATGTCTATGTCTATGAATGCCTGGTGACATATGTAATGCCTAAGGCACCTATTCAGTCTACCTATATCTTCTCTAAAGAGGTTCACCCCACGTCAGATCCACTAGTTCCTGTTCTAGAAATATATTGAATGTATCATACAACAGAAAAATGTTACCTTTTCACCATAAGAATAAAATATATTAACACCACGATGGGTCAATAGAGATTGAGATGTGTTAAAAAAAGTTTTCCTTAAAAGACAAATTTGTACCATGGTAATATGTAAGAAAAAATACCCCAGCCAAAGGACCAACAATTGTAGATTCACCTCTGCTGATATGAGCAGTAAATTATCATAAAGTTTATGAAACTATAATAATGAGACAAGATCAAGGTTGCAATTTGGTCCAAACTAATGTGTCTAAAGAGGAGACATCTGGTGTGTGTCAACACGTACAAAAATATTATAAAGTAAATTCCTATGCATAGTAGAACATGTAATACACCAACCTCAGACAGATTTCTATCTGCAGGTGATGACTGAAAAGAAGCACAAACTGAACATATTTAATTCTCCCAATAAAAGTTATGGTTTCATACAGAACCTGTTAGCACAAAGCCCAGATTTATTCACTGAAATAACTTTCGAGAACAGTGTAATAAAACCAGTCTCCAACTCACAACTTATAATTCATAATTTATTACTTAGTAATACTTAATATTACCAAAAAACAAACCACACCTTTACAAGTTTCAATTTCCTATTTAAAGTCTACAACACCATAAAATGACTAGGCCGGCTGGAATATTAAGCTAATGATTTCTTGTAATGTGCTTCAGATCTGACTCTTACACCAGACACAGAGTCTAGTAAGTTGTCACCACTCCAGCTGAACCAGCATATATGATAATTATATAGCTTATAGCTTTCATCACTTGAAAGGTCAGGAACGTTTATTCTAGGTGGGAACTTTACACCCTCCTTCCTATGGATTTACACAAGTGAAGGTCTATGGCCTTATAGCTCCGATTTCAAGAAAGGGGGAGAGCTCTTGTTACATCTTATGTATAAGTAGTAAAAGAACATATTTTTACCATTCCACCTGTTCCCTTTAATAGCTGCAGTATGGCTTACAGTGTTCCTTTCTCACAACTCCCTAAATAATATAGAAAATACAATTTTAAAAAACACAAGTAAGTTCATAACTTCCACAAAAATAAAACACATAGGAAATTGGCAAACTCTGTGAAGCGCTGTGTAATCTGTGTGCGCTATATAAATACATAATTATTATTATAATACAGGGATATTAATCAAAACTTTTAAAGTTTTTTGGCATACAAGCCCCAAAGTATTCACAATTCCCAGAGCACTGTGCTACCTCCATGGCAAGTGATGGAGGCCGTGCCGGAGTGGGTGGGAGAATCCTGCCCCATGCTTGCACGCTAGCTATAACCTGCACCTGTTCAGCTCTGAGCTGAGACATTTTTTAACACGGATTCTTAAATAAACAGCTTAGTTTTCATGCTATGGCTTTGTGCACTCACAACACAACATATTACTATACTGTACTTTACTATTAAAAGGGTTTGACTGTACATTAAATAATACTTTCACATGGAATCGCACTCTTTAATATGCTCAAAGCATATTCTAAAACACCAACACTACTTTACTCGTTGTATAAAAGTAAAGGAATAAAAATGAATATCCTTGGTGGACCAAAATCAGGTGGAGACTACAGCTTAATTCTATGCCAGGCAGTCACAGGTGATGAATTACACACCGCTACAGCCGCCTGTAAGATACATTAAGAGGCTGGAGCCTACTGATGTATCTATAGCAGCGGAGGGGTAGGGACTACATCATACGCAAGTGCCTTATGCGCTGGCGTATGATAAATTCACAGCTTAGTGTAGATTATTTTGATGTTGTGTTAAACTAGAATCCATCTCTTTAAGATCTAAGCATAGAGGATCTTGAATTTATGCAAATAGGTGCAGTAGCTGAGACATTTTTTAACAAGGATTTTATGCCATATATACTCAAGTATAAGCCTAGTCTTTCAGCACAAAAAATGTGCTGAAAACCCAAACTTGGCTCATATTCGAGAAAAAATATATCAAAACTCACCTTTCCAGCTTCCTGTGCCGCTGGCTATATACTGGGGAAGGGGGCTGGCTATATACTGGGGCATGGGGCTGGCTATATACTGGGGGATATGGGCTGGAAGGCTATATACTGGGGGCAAGTGCTGGCTATATACTATGGGGCAGAGTCTGGCAGGCTATATAATGGGGAGGCTGTGACCAATACATTTCCCACCCTCGGCTTATACTCAAGTCAATGGGGCTCATTTACTAAAGGTCCGAATCGCGCACTTTCGTCAGGTTTCCTGTTGATTTCGGATTTGCACCGAATTGCCCCGGGATTTGGGCGCATGCGATCGGATTTTGGTGCATCGGCGCTGGCTTTCACGCGACAGAAATCGGGGGGAGTGGCCGTCAGACATCCGTACGGTTTCAGAAAAAAAGCGTAATTTAAAAACGCACTCACATGCGCCGGGATGAAGCAGGTGAACTACAGCAGCGACACCTGGTGGATATCGGGCACACGGACCTTACTGAATCCCAGCAGACCTGAATCAGTGTCGGACAAAGCGTCACAAATTTTTTTTGTGTTAAAATTAGGGGACTCGGCTTATACTCGGGTATATATGGTAGCTTAGTTTTCATGCTATGAATGTGTCTACTCACAGCACAACATGGAGCATTATTTTGTTAAAAATAATACTTTCACATGGAATCAAAATTTTCATTATCCTCATAGCTTACTTCTTCTGATATATACAGAAGATCAGGGGTGATGTCACATCAGCAGTGCTCACCTGTACAGCTGAATACAGGCTGCACCCAGAAGATGTAGAAGCATGCTGAACGTAGAGCCGTTATCAACCAACAGAGGTTGGCGTGATGGGAGGCCGATTGCTGAATCAATGGTAAGAACCAAGCTAAGTATTAGTTCTTTATTATTTTTATACCCCCAGGAAAACTTGTAAAAAAGTTAATGAACCTGTGCAACCCCTTTAATGGCAGTTAAATTTGTACTGTACAAGGAAATATGTATATTATCCTCTTTCAATTTTTATATTGCAATATATTGTTCAGAAATAGTATAGTGTCAGGTACTACAAGACTCCTTCAGCGATTTTGTGGAATACGTATCTTGATAGAACCAAGTAGTTTTTGTGGCATGGTGCAATATATTAGTCAGCGGGTTTTAATTTTATGGCTGATCAGTGTACAGGCATAAATATATTTTATAATTGTAGCTCCAGACAAATTTTTTTGGTCTCTGTGACAATTGGATTTGAAAAATGTTCGATGTAGGGTGTAGTAGGGGACCACCAGTATCTATAGATGTCCAGTATCTATAATTTCTAGATAGACTGAGGATCAGATAGAGATATTTTTGCAGTTGCATTAAATAGTTATTAAAAAGCTAAGTGCATTGTGGTCTCAATGAGTCAGGCGAGGACATAAAAATGTTTTATATCTATTACATGGAAATTGATGCTACAGTATATTTCAGGCATTACGTCTAAAACAGCTTTATTTATGCTGCCATTGCTATTTCTGAGAGTAGCTGTCAGCTTCTATATAAATAGCTGCTGAATATTATAAGCACATGGGTGACAGCTTAAGGATGGGTCTTATCTTGGAATTTATCACCCCGATGCAAAGCTTTTGCTGAAATTAAAAAAAGCGGTGTCACTAAATGAAGTTGAACGAGAATGTTGTATGTTGTATTTGTCGTGTTTTCTTCATATGCAAACATTGGTCACATTTTTCCTTTATAGTTGTAGAAAATCAGGCATCTCACTAAATTCACTATGGTTATCCTGTATATGTTGATGGGGGCATGTAGTCACCATGCTATGGAATTGTGTGCCACTGTTATAATGGAGCAGAACAGACAGGACACAGAACTTGTGTAGTTGTCTAAGCAGGCAGCTATTAATCCCTTGAGGAGGTCAATACACTCTCAGAGATGTTCAATGTACTATTACTGCGTCATCCAGAAGAGACAAAATAAAGCTTGCTCAACCCCACTGTCCACTGTGCCATTGTTGAAAAGTGCAGTGCAGCTGTCCAAGCTTAAATCTGCCTCCTCCCACCAGGTAAATAGCTCCTCAAACTTCATTCCTGTCTGTGTCTATGTTGGCGTGGTCCATCATCACTTGGCTCCATTGTCATTTTGATTCTCCTATTGCAGGATGAAATAGTGACAAGAAATGCAGTTTCTCACACAGTGCTCACTGCTAAATTTACCATGCAGTGAGAGGGACAACATTCTGGTAAGGACAGGAAGTGGACAGGGAGAGGACTTCCTGTCTGCTCTGGCTGAGATCTGAAGAGACAATCACAAGAAAGTGACAGGGTTAAGTGGCAGCCTCGAGAAATTGTGATTCTTTTCTTCAGAATTGACTCTTGTCTACTCACTTGCATATCAGAAAATCGGCTGAGTGTCTGATTTTTGGTGATACGGAGAGTTATTAATGGTGTAAGGGGTAAAAGTCTTCTATAAATGTGTAAGGATAGGGTTCACATGCTCTTTACATCCATGTGCCACAGCACTTAGATGAAGGTGGCACGTGGGTGAAGCCATCTAATCATAAATCGTTGTTTGGGAGAGAGGTGCCAATCAGTTGCTATTACAGCCCAGACCCTTACCTAGGATTCCATGTTTGTAATAGTTTTTATAGACTTTAGGGTTACATGTATGGAATGTATGGTCATTTGTTTACCGTTCACAATTTTCCATAATACACATACATTATAGAGGAGAATAACGGAAACTATAAATGAAAGATGAATGGAAGATTTCTGTTTCCGTTAATAAGAATAGGAAAAATTATGTGAGCTGCAACTTTTTTTTGTCATCATAAACAGGAGGACAGAGGTGAACGGTGTCTTATTTATATCATAAATTATGCATATCTCTAATAAATCACATCCCTATTTAACCTTTACAGAAATAACTCAATACAATACAACTGAGGAGTCATATATACACAGACCTATACAAACACACCCATTGATTATATAGAGTAAGAATGACACACAGGGTGCACTGCTGTTTCCACTTCCTGTGCAGTCTGGGGCCTGCACACTCTCCTGCTCTGCCCCCTCCTCTCTCCTCACTGACGTGACTGCGTGACAGGGAAAAGAGTGAGCGCAAGCTGTGTTTCAGCAACTCTGTCAGCACTCCCATCACTCTGGCACCATATCTCCAGGCATGGCAGGATCCCCATAATTACATAGGGGACCCTGTATCCTGGCATAAGGCAGATCTGTGATGCACAGATGGGATTTGTCAAAACTATATTGTATGACCACATTTTACTGTTATACATTTGAAAATAGTCTCTTTAGCCCCCTGGTTGTTACTAGAAAAGAGCTGCACAGGTCCCAGGAGGTGGTGACAATATTATTATTATTTGTTTTATTGAAAGCTTTGTATTTACATATTTGCTTCAGATCATCTATGTGGAGGATGTGTCATATTTGGCGGACTACATTGATAAATGGGATTTCTTTTTAATAAAATGTTTAAAGGACATATACCATTTGTTTTCATGCATTGTGAACCAAACATACCTTGAGAATGTTGTAGCCATACTCGAATGTGGACATAACACCCACCAGTTGAAATTTTGTATCATTGATCACGTCCCCCCGATGAGGAGAGGGGGAGACAGACAAAAAGTATTGAAACAACGAGAAACCAGGTGGATACATAGACTTAATTCTCTCCACCCTGCTGGTCTCAATATTGAATTTAATTTGAACACGCTTTTGTGAATTTGCCCTATGTACCGACCATTTAGGTGCCACCATCATACTTCTGAGTTAGGATGTTTCCCTTATGTTACAAATATGAAATTTTTTGTCTGTTTTTATTTTTTATATGATTTTTTTCTTTGTTTTCCACACAGATTGTGTTCTTCACAACGAAAAGCACCCACCACCGGACAGCAACCCATCACTCCCTTTTTTTATTTACCGATTTTTCGTTGATCTGCACAAACTATTGCCCGATGTTGCATACCTCGCTGAGGGGATTCAGACTGTCCGTGACAGCCTTAGTGGCACCGAGGGATTCCCCGAATAGGTGTCGATTGGAGGTGTTCAGTCCTGATGAATATTGGGAAAAGGTTTCACCTTCCATTTTACCGACCCTTGAGTGGTAACGTCCAAGAGACACTTGTTCCTCTGGTTCTGACGGCTATATCACAATTGGACATACTTACCTGTTTCCCCAGCGGGTGCACACCGAGTGGAGTCCCGGTCACTCGCTTCCCTCTTCCAAGATGGCTGCTACCGTACCTCAGCGATATTCTCGCGAGAGGTTAGACTCCGTGTGTGGATGCAGAGCTGCCAGTAGACGCGATCGTTCGCGGAATTCTGTCAGTCGCGTCCGGAGCAATCCCTCGATGGAAGGTACTAATACGGCCTTGCCTTGGTGGTTTTAATCTGAGTGCAAAAATGTGGAAGACTCCTTGACGTCCAGGATTTTTAGTTGTTTGGTTTTTGATTCTCCCACGCTATGTTTGGGGAGGTTACCAAGCAACGCCTGGACATGCGCAGATTGACTCTTCAACACACGGGAGTTGGAATGCTGCGGTGCCGTGAGTAATCTCAGTATTCACTACATAGAATGCACAACCATTATTCCACTGTGCGCAACTTAAATGTATTAATGTATTATGCTTACATCTGTATTATGTTTTGCAATTTTGCACATCTTCTTTGTACACTATATTGTTAAACGTCATCTGTGACGTCAGATCCTGCGGGGGATTTAAACCCGCCTTGTAACACTTGTATCACTGCTTGATAATGGCTACATTGAGTTAGCTGAAACGTTGCTACACTGTCACTTGGTGAATAAACACCCTTGAATTGGACACGGAGTGCTGCTACTTCTTTGATCTACTATTGAATGCAGTCTTGGATCAGACACGCCGTAGCCTGCACCCACCGGGTTGAACCCCTTTTTTTCACTGTGCCGCCCACCCACGCAGTAGTTGTTGTAGCCATACTGATGCAGAAACATATCTTGTTTAATCCCTGAATTGAGTGGTTTTGCTGGAAAAACTATTATAAAATTATGATAACAAGGCTCTGTCACTCCTGTGGCTGACTTGGTGCTTCTCTTCTTACGCTGAATATTCACTGCTCCAGAGAATGATGTTATCACTGTGTTGTTCCTGACAGGCACAAGTAATCAATCGCTGAACCATCCCCCAGCTGATGTGTAGGAGTCATCCAGCTCAGGTTGATTAGTCCTGTCTGGACAATTCAGGATGCTCTGCGTAATGTGTTTATAAACGGCAGCCAGCATGCAACCCAGCTTTCCCAAGGTCCTGAATTTTATAGCCAGGATCAGGGATTAAACAACATATGCTTCCGAATCAGTGTTGCTACAGCATTCTCAAGGTATGTTTGGTTCAAAATGCATAAATTAAATTAAATGGTAGATTTCCTTTAACCAGGATGTTTTGGAAAGATTTACTTTAGAAAAAATTTTTAAAAATATTTTTTAACTTAACCCCTTCCTGCACCTTGACGTGATACTACGTCATAGGATGCGGGTCGTTCCCGCACCTTGACGTAGTATCACGTCATGGCGATCACCCGGGCTCAGAAGCTGAGCCCGGGCGATCGCCGCGGGATCACGGCGGTTCGCGGTAGCCGGGATCCCACAGTAACAGCCAGGATCGGGACTATCGCGATCCCGGCTGTTTAACCCTATAGACGCCGCGGTCGCCCGATAAGGACCCCAGGGTTGCCTTCACTAGAAGCCTGTTAGGATCGTGCTTACAGCACGATCTAACAGTGCTGATGCCAGCCTATGCAGAATGCATAGGTTGACTATGTAATATGCTGCAATACATTTGTATTGCAGTATATTACAATGAACAAGTGATCAAATGACCACTTGTTCATGTCCCACCCTGGGACAAAATAAAACAGTAAAAAAAAGTTAAAAAAAAAGTGCAATTAAAAAAATTATTAAAAAAGAACAAAATCCCATCCCATGCAATTACCCAATAAAACATAAAAAAGTGAAAATCACCAAAAAAACACAACATATTGGGCATCACAACGTCCGTTACAACCCGTACATTAAAATAAAATCGTCACTGAACCCGTATGGTGAACGCCGTAAAAAAAAAACACAAAAAAACTTGCAATAATTATGAAATTTTCACATCTGACCTCTGTGGGGAATTGCTCTGGTAGTTGACAGGTAGCAGTGCAGGAAGTAGTGACACACGCAGGTTTAAAAGTCCAACTTAAGTGTTTATTCACACTTGCAAAACAGAACACAAATTCAGCCTTGGCTTAGGCACATGCAAAAACATTACAAAAGTAATTCCTGCCCGGCTAGGCGCTGTCTAATACATTTTGAGGACCCTAGCTATCCGGGTACCAGGCTGCCTGGCACACGCTCTTGGCCAGCAGCAAGACAGGAGACCCCCAGTTACCTTTGCTGTGAGAATGCAATCTCGCTTTCAGCTCTCCAGGTAGGGCCTCTCCTACTGCTTCTGGCCTGTAGATTAAATCAGGCTCTAAGGAGGCCTGAGACCTGCACCTGTGGGCTATACAAAAGCCCAGGA